>NC_091490.1:33209547-33514868 GCF_947461875.1 Haliaeetus albicilla | reverse complement strand
AACATTTCTTAAATTCTACCTCACTCAGGTACATGCATTCCCCCTTACCAAATCCACTGCTGCTGATAATGAGATTGAAAAAAAAAGGCAGTATTCAATACAGAACCTGAACACGGAGACCGGAACATTTTATGGATGAATTGGTTTATAATGTTTATACTGCATTATGTCACAGAGTAAAGAAGCATTCACCCTACAGTACTAAAATTAGCTAAAAGACAGGTTATTCCCGATTCCCTAAATTAGGAGCTATTAGGAAAACCATAAAAAGATTTATGACAAATTACAATGGTTGCTCTCTGAAAGCCTGAAACGTAGTGTATCTTATTGAAAGGGCGTGATCTGCAACTCTGAAAATTCAGCGCTCAGAACAGGTTGAAAGAAGAAACATGAGAAAGTGTCTCTGTAACAGTACCTGTTTATACTCTGCAATAATGGCTGTGGTTTTCTTGATCTCAGATTCTGCCTTCTCTAGCTGCTTCCTGAAGACTTCCTTCAGCTAGGAATTGAAGGAGAGAAGTTACACAGCACACTGAAAAAAGTTCTCAAAATTGTTCTCTCAAAATTGTTCTTGGATTGTTCTCTCAAAGTCTTGACGTGTTTACAACAGTCCTACAGCTGCTTCTTACCAAATTACAGTTCTTCAGACAAGTGTCTGATTTATTCAGAATACAAATACTTACTATGTTCAGTTATAACCAAATGTGTATACTGTGATACAGTGTATCCCCACTTAGAGAATTCTGTAGGGTAATTCTCTTTCTCTGCATTAAATGGTGGTACAGTGTGGTCCACAGAATACAAAACAAGAGCATTACTATTAAGTGGGTTTTACTGATTTTGTTTTTGTTTTTCTGCACACTGTCACAGCAGGTTTGGACAGACAGATTATTTGTTTGTTTGGCGATGGAAAAGGAAGAAGAATCTCTCAGCACTATCACTCTCATCTCCGTAACAGGAGAAAAAAACCTGTTCTGGTCTGTGGCGCTGCATTAAAATACAGCTAACTCATTCCTCCACCAGTTGGAACCACTAACCTTTAAGAGCCCTCTCAGTAGGAAAAAGGCCTCCACTGCCTTTTTATAGCAAACAGAACGTGGCAACCTCCATTTTAGAGACACACAAAGAATTCCAGTTTGATTGCTGTAGTCACTATTGTCAAACGGCTAACATAAAAATCAGGGTATCACTTTTGAAACAGTTTCATGTGTGTCAGTATTCAGCATGTTAGATATGTAGGATTAAAAGAACTAAGACTGAACATTTCTCAAATGAGTCTGAGGCCAGGTCTAGCCAGCAAAATTCTCCCAACCCCCAACTCTGTTCTGCTGTTGGTTCTAGCTTCAGACAGGAACATTCACAGCTTTATTTCAGTGAACCAGCAGCTGAATCCAGAATGGCCTCTTATAAGGCAACACTTCCTCCAGCTCCTTGTTTAGGTAAATAAAAGAGGCCTGATCATGTCTCCTTAGTTGCGACTGCGCACCGCCAGTGAAAATGATTACTACAGTACTGGGAAGGGGATAAGGTATGGAAAACTGAACATTCAGAACTCAAGTAAAGGAAAACACTAAACCCCATACTTTTTTAAAAAAACATTTACCCTGGCACTGTAAATTTTTAATTGTGACTGCATTTTAAAGACAAAATTCTTTCTGCAATTGCAACGCATTCATGCTTCTCTGCATATCCTTTTGCTTGCATTTGCTTGCTAAATGGGAAAAGTTGGAGAATGCCTTACCTGAGCAGTTTCCTCTTCCTGCTTCCGTTTCTCTTCCTCAGTCTCCACTAGCTTCTGTTTGGTCAGGAGAAGTTCCTTGTTCAAAACATCCGCTTTGTCTTCAGCCTAGAATTAGAAAAGGTGGTGTAAAACAGATGTTATCTGTGCCAATACAAATGTATTGGTATATACATCTCAGAAATACTGCAGATTCAGGTTCTAGCGTTGCCTTTTCCTGCCCTCTGATGGCTCACCTAACCTATTTTTTGTATGAAATTCACTTTTCAAGTAGCTATTTTCGAATTTATTTCACCGTGTTTCAACAACTGTGCAAGAGGACCCTTTTGCCAAATGTTTACTTATGCCCAGATAGCAAGTAAGCATAGATACTATGTCCTAATACAAACGTAATACAAACAGTGATGTATAGAATATTTTTGTTGGGAACAATATTAATCTAGGCGGGGGCAGCATGATTTAGCTCCTGCGTAACTTCAGATAACTCATTCCATTTTTGTATCTGTAAGTGGGGAAACTAGATATTGTAGAAAACATCCAGTGCCTGCACTGAATCTTACAAAGTGTCCAGGCAAAGACGAGTATAAAAGAGACAAAGGGGACCACCAGATAAAATTGTTTGTTTATCAGTGCAAATAAGTATTACCTGGAGAAACTTGATACTGTGTGTGTACTGGAGAATATTAATTTTCTCCTTTCTTTGAAAGGCCGAGCTTATGGTGAAACATACTAGGAATGCTTTGGTTTTGTGAGCATTATCCTCACCGATCACCAGGAGAGAAACATATTTCTCAATGTCTGGATATATTCTGTTGACCTCCCCAGCTGGGAGATGCACACTGCATCACACCACTCCTTCTGTTCAGTAACTAGGTGCTAGAACAGGCAAGGGTTGTGGTGAAATAATACTTAGTTTGCTGAAAATACAAGAGGGAAAATGGCATTGTAAACAACAAATAACAGTACAGAACTTGTCTCTCTGAGATGCAGTTTGGTTTTCTACCACTGCTGGTGGTATTAGCTTATCTGTCTGCCACAGTGTTAATTATTAATGAGGGTGTTAGTGGCAACTGTGGGTAGCAGAAGCAGCTCCACCAGGGCCACAACTGAAGACACGGATTGAAGATTCCTGCATTGCTTAGTGTGTATATGACTGTATGGGAGAAAGGAAAACAAGCAGTGAAAGAACGTGAAATTGGTAAGATTGACATCTTAGAACAAAAGAACTCAGTGATTACAAGGATTTTTTTGATGAAAGACCTGTTTAAGATATGCTTTGAAGGAACTACAGATCTTTCCTCCTTTTATGTGTTCATTCCAGGTTCTCCAAGCAGCTGCAGTGGTGTATGGTATCACCTGTCCTTGGAGATGAGGAGTGCAGTAGCACAAAGTTTTTCTCTCAGTGCCAGTGAACTGAGGTAGGGTGTGGGAAAACTTCACGGAGCCGTTCTCATCTACAGAAAGACTGCTAAAATGCAGGAGAGCAAGGAATGGGACTGGCAAAGGTATGTGCTTGGCAGCCTTGTCACAATACTTGAGAAAAAACAAGCACAGGCAGCAACACACATAAAGCTGCTTTATGTACAGCTATTCCTGGGGAAGATAGAGCACCTATGGGAAATCAAATTGAGAGGCCCTTGCAGGAAAAGATTTTACATTATAAGAGCCACTACAGCCCTCTGAGCAAGGCACTAATCAGGAGGTGTGGAGTATGGCTCTCCTGTATTTAGTACCTTAATAATAGCTGTTACGGCATTTATCAATACTACATAAAACACTCCAGAAAAAGGAGGGTTTAATGTGTAGTTCTATGACAGTCATCTCTGAGATAAAGGGCTCTGAATGCTGCTGCCCTCTACATTCCAGTCTTCATGGGAAACAAAAGCAGTTATCAATGGACACCCAGGAGCCCTTCTAATTTTTGGTGCCATGCCACTTCATTATCACTGAATTTTGTTGGCTGTACTGATCCACATAAAGTGGTAGACATTATGCAAAGCAACTGGCCTTGAAATTAAGTCTTTTGAAGAGTATGTGATAGCTTTCTCAAGTAAATGTTCGTTCTTTGGTATCTGCCTAAAGGTTATGGCTTACATTTTCTAAAACAATCCACAACAGAGAAGGTACAGTCAGTGTTGGCAAGACACCACTGTGAATGTCTACAGTTGCATGCACATGGAAATCCAGCCTTCTGATTGCAACTAGGAGTGAGGTTGTTAGGAAAATAAAGGCACAAATAATTATATTTTTAATGTTGTGTTCATGCTTTCACTTGAGCACAAAGCAGGGCTCCTAAAATTGGTGTTGCCGAGCCTGAGCTGGACCCATCTGTGTTAGCATTACCTGGTCCAGGTCATTCCGTAAGGCAATTTTGCTTGTTACAAGCTCATGGGCAAGGTCATCGTTCTCCTGCTCCAGCCGCATGCTTGCTTCTTGGAGCCTGCGGTTTTCCCTCTGCAGAAAGAAAGGAACAGCCAGAAAAGGAAGTTAATCCTTATCAATATTAAAGAGCAATAAGCAAGTATATTGTGTGTGTAAAACACCAAGAAGGCAAGAGTGCACATTAAGACAGGACTGCTGCTCTGGGTAACAACAGTGAATTAAGCCAGCAGTGCAAATGCAGCGATTCCACTTAAATCCCAATGGTTATGTCTGTGTCGCGTAAGTGACACACTGATTGTAGGGTTTCTCTGTCAAAAGTAAACACCATCCTCTCCACAAAAGCTCTTGGTTTCTGCTTGCTCATCATCAAAAGAAATGAGGCAGATAACATCCCACCCAGCAGCAGTGAACAGGGACCAATTAAGAGATACTTATAATAAGAATGTTTCCAGTTGAAACTAGAAAGCTGCCCTGCGCCATTTTACAAAATTTTGTCTGCAGGAATCCATAAAAATAGTCCATTTTGTAGATGATGTAGTGCCAACTTCCCATCTTCTGTGGGACTGGTAAAGAACAGCATTCAGCAGGGAACTCCCTACAGCTCGTATAACCTGTATCACCATTTGTGCACTTTCTCTGTAACTTGTGCCGGTGACAACAATGCACATTTTCCAGGACACCTGCTGAGAAAAAGTGTCAGATGGAGAGGGGACCTCACTCCCTGAACACAGGCCCAGAACCTGTTTGGCAGGCAATACACAGCAACACAAAATACAGAACTTTGAGACCGCAGGCCCTGGTCCTCGCTGCACTGCACTCCCTACCCCCTCCACACAGGCAGAAACAACTATGTAGAGCACTAACTAGAGAAGGTAAGTACACAGGACAAGGATGAACAGTAGTAATTCATGTTTTTTTAAAAATCAGTTTCAGTGACTGTTCTAGGGCTGAGAAACAGAATCATATTCAAAAGACGTCTGTGGGTCAGTGGGCTTCCAGGAGTCCGCAGAAAATATACATCTTCATCTTTGGAAGAACACAGCAAGGTGGGACAGATAGATATGCCCTCCTCAAAAAATGTGCCGGCCTTCAGTCACACAATGATTGTGTATCTTTCATACCAAAAGAGACTGCAAAGGGAATCTGTGCGCTATGGAAACTCAAGGAAAAATACCAGGTTCATATGGAAACTCATAGGTGGAGGAACAATAACCTGTATGCTGAGATTTCAAAAAGAACCTGTGCTCACTTGAAAGGTAACTTATGTTCTCCAAGAAAAAACAGTAAAAGTGAATAAATATTAGCATTTAACACAGCAAAAAATTTCCAAGAGTTGTTCAGTGAATGCATTCCTACAGAATGTGATTTCTTTGCATAAGCACATTATTCAGTTGTCTTCACTTCCTCCTGCTCACCAGCTGCGCTCAAATTTTTTTTTTCTTTCCGAACTCACTACCGTGAAACTGCAATTTTCATTTCTGTTGCAAGAAGATTTTGCATGCTTGTCTTAAACAAAAAAGGACAACTACAGCTCTAAGAGGATGCTAAAAAAGTCTCTTCTGTGTGGGAGCTTCCTTTGTGGCAGGAAGCAGAACCTCTGCAAATACTCTATCCCCCCTTAATGTGACCCTATTGTGCAACTAGACCATGCACTGCCCTGTACAGGAAAGTAAGTGTTTCCTTTCCAAAAGACTGTACTTTAAATAACTTGTTTTGTTACAGAAACTGTAAGTAAAATACTTTTGTTTAACACAGTTAAAATAACCACTGCTAAAAGACGCATAACTTTGGGGATCTTTTTTATTTGAATTGCACTGTATTCTGTTTGGGACAAGGAATTTTTAAAAGTAAAAATTCTTCTGTAAGGATAATATAAACTTTAAAGTGGGAAACCAAATTGCAGTCTTTAATGATGATGATGATGATGATAATAATAATAATGCTCTAATGTCTCAATAATAATAACAACAACAATAATAATGCTCTAATGTATCTTTATTTCTGTGTTTTGTTCAGACCATCTTGGAAATGTTGATTTTTATAGACACAGCTCTGCCAGCAAGCAGCTGTCAGAAAGTGACTTGAGTTCACCTAAAAAACTGGGACCAGATCAGGACGGTATTGCTGCCAGGTGCTGCAGCACCAATACCTTTTCATAGGGATGTTGCTTAGAGGGAGAAATCTGCAAATTCTTAAGACTTCCATAAAATAAACCAGAAAGAAGTTTGCTTTAACATTTTTGCTATGCTTTTGCCAAAAGCTTCAGTGTCCGCAAAGCAAGCTGCACAATGTGAAGTTCGAAGTTCCTGCTTTGCATTCACAGACAAGTGGGTAAGCAAGCTACATAGTTGGAAATGCGCTATCCTCCTCTTAAACTAGAATCTACATGGCACGTTGTTAGTAACTTAAAGATCTCTTACCTTGGACATCCAGTCAATAGCTAAGAGATTTTTTTATCTTGTTCACCATACTTTTAATCTCCAGCTGAAAGTCTCTTATTAGGCTACCTTTACTCTTCCTCCACACAGGGCAGTATGCACGATTAGATGGTTTGTCTTTTCCAGCTCCTCCCCCCAGATCTAGCAGTGAAAAACTGCCTCCTTCCTGAGGAGGAAACTCTTAATCTGCTTAAGTCTAAATAAAACTTAATGTTACACAGTAAAGACAAAAATAGCAAATAGCACTTTTCATATGTAGCCAACTATTTTCAATGGCTCTGAAATATTTACAGGGTTTTATAAAATACCATTCGCAATGGCATAAAGTTCAGTGGATGGAGCTGGTTCGTTACAGCAGGACTTACATCACAGAGAGCATTTTGTAACCTGGCATAAGCCAACTTGTCAGACCTGCTAGTTGTCCTTGGTGTAAACAGACAGCTTCCTGCCTTTTCTCTACACACCACTAACAATTTACTGACTATTCTCTTCGGCATTGCTCAGTTTTTATGATCAGTAAAATAAGAGATTCCTCTTTCCCAGATTCCTCGTTCCAGTTACAAAAGGCACTCTGGTGGACTCTGGTTAGCTTTTAAAAGGAGGATACTGCATTTCCAAAAGGGACAAACACTGCTGATACATACAAACACAAATAAACTTACCTCCTGTAAAGTCACAGACCAAATACTGCTTTCAACCATTGGTGTAAAGACAGTGAAAACAGGATATAAAATAATTTTTAATACCAACAAAGACAGCCAAAAAAAGAAAAAAGTTGCTGATTCTTCAGTGGGATTTTGGTTCTGAGTTTTAAAGAGGCTATACTCCAGCTTCCATCACACACTGGACGGAAAGAAGGTGGTAAATTTGAAAGCAGTAGGCAAGCCTCAGCTCAGGAAGACTGAAAGGCTGAACTCCACCCTCTGCTCCCTTCCAGCCAGCACCAAGGAGCAATTCCTGACAAGATTAGTGGTGATGATGCATGCTCTCTGTGCTGCTACTCAAGCAGGGCATAAAGAGTCACAAACCTTGTTAAGCAATTCAGTGTCACATTTTCTGATGAGCTAACACCCAAACCCCAGATCTTTGGGCATGAACAGATTCTCAATGGTGGAATGAAAACACTGATTAAAATTCACTTTTCTGGATGTGAACAAATGGAAGTCTTCATAAGCCCATCAGAAAGGGCTCTTGATGGCAGAGGAGCTCTGAAGGAAAACCCTGTGAAGCTCTGTCTAGAAACCCAAAATGCTTTTACAGCAAGCTATCTAGGAAAACCTCTCATGGGAAGCAACATAGAGGCTCCTGGAGGTGCTTTGTGTTTTCTGTTTGTTGACTCAGAAGAAGCATTCCCAAAAGTGCCCCAGCACACTTTTTTTTTAAAAAAACACAAAGAAACAATGATCCACATCAAGAGTTATCTTATGTTTTTCCTCACAACGGTTACCATTCAGTTACCATGACTCTGAATAAAAATGACCAGTGTATTAATTTTTGCTTCCACTTCAAACACGCAAAAGGCCATTATGTCCAAATTACACATTTATTCAGACAGACAACTTCTCTGTTGCACAACAAGGTCCACAGAGGAAAAGGCGTTTCTACCCTCAGAACAGAACTGTGTGCACAAGAAGGGTCTGCTTGCAAAACTCCAGCCCTTCTTTGTATGGTTATATCCTCTTTATTTTAAATCAAGAAGTCCCAAGCCCAACTCCAGCAATTTCTCATCAGGTCAACCAAAACCCTGTTACATGAGGTGTTGTCAAACACAGAAAAACCCCACAGAATATATAGAAAAATATCAATCTGAACTATATTGCTATTTTTTCTGCACATGCAACTCACTTTTCTTCCTGACTTCTACAGGCAATTTGTAATTTATTTTAACCAAAAGTCATGAAATTCGGTGACAAACAGCAATTTAGAATATATTTACTTTTGCACCTTTTAAAAATCTGACAAAAATGTGAGTGATAATTTGTTATAAGCAATGGAAAATAAAAGTGGAAAAGTGTCCATAAAAGAATACACTTTTCCTAAATAATACTTGCAAATACAGAAGAAAACAAACACCAAAAATAATGGCACTGTTTAATACTGTTCTTTTGATAAGTCAAATCACAATCAACATGTAAAATAAGAGCTGGGCAGGAACTCCTGTGGCATGTAACACAGCTCATTGTAGCACATGAATTTAACCTGTCAAGAAAATGTGACTGGTTAATGGCAGGCCAGACGTTGCAAAAACAGCCCTCTTCTGGAGCCTCTGGAGAGTTTGGGGTCGGTGGGACTGGAGGAGTGCCCTGTCTGGACATACCCTCAGGCAGGAAGCATCTCTCTCCCGGCGATTCGCAGGGGGCTGCTCAGCCCCACTGTTCCTGTGCTGGGGAACACCTTTAGGACCCGAGCGCGGGCGACGAGAGGAAGAAGCAGCATGCTGCACCCTCGCACTGCTCTGGTTCACTCCTGGTGTCCCCTGGACGCTGGGGTGAAAGTCAGACCCGCACGCGGGAGCTGCATCAGCTCCCGTGAGTTCCCTCTGCACCGCTCGCAGCGCATCAGGGATGGACCAGGAGGAGACAGCAGAGCAGCAGGGGCCCCACTGCCATCGCGGCAGCTGCTCCCACCCCAGTGCCACACACGGCCTAGCTCCTACTTTCTCAACAGTCCATCAAGCCATTTCCACCAAGGGCCAGGTCACCGGCAGGTGTCTTACTCAAGACATCCTTCATCATTGCAACTCAGAAGTGCCCATGTCTCTGTGGTCCTAACAAATCTCTATTGGTAATAAAAATTGTAACACACTGCAAGCAACAAAAACTCTTAACGACGATAACTAAAAACTATCAACAGACTGAAAGCCAGTTTCCTTCTTGACCTGTAAGAGGAATATTCTGCAGGGTTCTCCACTCCAGCGATCCCATTCAGGAAACATCCCCTTCCTGGGCAGTAAACCAAAAACTTGTTTTGTTCTGGGAAAAGAAACTGTAAAAACTACCACGATGTAGGCTTTTAGGGCACAGCCCACACAGAGAGTGCACGAGGCCAGAGGGGACCAACAGCAACGCTGCGCTCAGAGGCAATACTGGCTTTTCAGCAGCGTGGACTCAGTCCTTCCCCAAATCAAGCCCAGGTGGGCAAAGTCTAGCACCGATGGTGCCAAAATGAAATGCATTTCTAAACACATGGGCTGCAGAGCAATAATTTAAGGGACAAGCAAAGTTGGCTCCCCACTTTCTGCCTGTGAGGACCACAGAGCTTGCGTTTCTTGCTGCCCTTTGGAAACACTCTTGAAATGTCGACTCCTACCAACCTCAGCTTGATGCGTTAATAAAATCAAACAAGCAAGACAAGGAACAGAGAGCACTTACAAGCATTTCTTCATGACACCCATCAGCTGAAGAATGCGTCCGAACTTTGAACTTAATATGCAGCTAACCAGTTATGGGGACTCTCTAATCACAGCATCGCTAAGAGGATCAGACTCAATCTAGCTTCATAAAAAAATCACACAGTGAGTTTCAAACATGCAAGCCAAAACCCCAGGCTGTGATCTTGACTGTGACAGTGACTCACATAAACAGTGGCCAGAGTCACTTTCTAGATCCTCATTTGCAGCTTGGGGATAATGTTCTTTACCGTCCATTGCCCAAGATTAACTAGTTAATATGCTTCCACAGAGCTTTAAAGAAGCCGTATTTGTTTTCTAAGTATTATTTTAATTCCACAGTACTATAAGTGAACCACTGGAAAAATACTTAAGTTAATCAACAGCAAGCTGTGTTCTTTTCTAAATAGGTCATACTCACTACTGGCTCTCAGCTGCTACAGCAGTCCCAGTTCTCACAAGCAATAAAATCTACACACTTTGACATCAAAAGAACTATGCTCAAAACATAATTTTTCACAGATAAATAGTTGGTTTTTTTAAAAAGTCATTTTACTTTCTCTGTACCTGTAACTCTACCTTGTCACATTTATGAATTATGGCATAGTCTCTCACTACAGATTTTTATACTGTGGTTTTCTGAACATGCTGCACTTGTCTTACGTTCACAGACCATGTAAACCTGTTGCACCCTGTATGATTATTTACTATCGCTCCTGGTAGACTCCATACCAACTGCAATGTCACTTTAACATATTAAGGCACAGTGAAGAACAGCAAGAAAACAGTACAGGTATATGTAAGCAATGTCACTTCCCAGATAACCTGGGCAATGGGCAGTAAAGTGCTTCAGCTCTGGCAGCTTCACCTAAAGAAAACTGGATTTTCTAAAACAGGGTAAGCAATAAATGGATCCTGAACACTAAGTAAGTGAAGTATATGCCAAGAGGCAGAGCCTCCATCACACAAAAATCTATGGCAACAGAATGTAGCAGTGACAATAAAAGCAAATACATTGGAAAGATAAGCAATGCTGATCCAAAATTAAAGAACTATACTTTTTTGGTGAACTATCAAGCTATCATATTAATAACTGAACCTTTTTTTCTCTGCTGCTTTAAAGCAGGATATTTATTACTATTAATTCTACTACAGTAGTACCTTGGGACCCCAGGAGAGTTCTGGGTGCCACTGTACTAAGCATTATATTAACAAAAAGTTACTAACGCTTGGTATAAACAGAGATGAGTAACAAGGATCATATCAGTCAAGGAAGAGTTCATCTTCCAAAAGTCTCTGTGGATGCCACTGCACACAGCTTGTGCTAGAACAATGTGTATTTTCTCCTTTTTGTGTCTGTAGCTGAGAATCACCCTTTGTTTCTGCGTCTCATGAAGATCTCCCGTAAAAGTGCAACAGCAGGAGAGTTACCTACAAACATATAAACTGAAAGAAGAAAAATATTATATGTGGCTACTTGCAGATGTCTTGAGAGTTACAAATTGTGACTGAAATATTCCTGGAAAAAAAACACCAAGTCCAAGCGTTCAAAGTGCTTGTTCAAGAAAAGGGATAAGTTTCACCTACCACTTAACTTCCCTAAGGTCTGCATCAGCATATCCCAGAGAGGTGAGCGCGGTACATGCACCTCTGCTTAACTGCTGGAACCGGGTCACTCCCCACAGGATTAAGCCAATGAAACAGGTTCCCATATAGCATCTCCCGTACCTTGTATCTGTCCATAGGATCTTCCTGCTGCAGCTGACTCTCTCGCATTGTTTGGTACTCTCTCTCATATTTCTTCAGCTTTTTTGTTGGCACCTGTGGAATAGATTTGGAAAACATGCATTTAAAGATTAGAAGAACACCGGAATGGCTGTCTGAAAGCTCTCCTTGCAAATGCCAAGGAAGAGCCAAGGAAGTGCTGGAAACCCATTGCTGAATGAAGTTGCTCTCCGTTGCCCCCCTTTCCCTACTCAGCAAGCCATGTCAAACACTTACCAACACAGTTCACATCAACAGAAATCTTTCTGTCCCTATTGCTGTTAATTATTCAAATATTTAAAGGAAAACAAGAGTGAAGTGGAGACATTTTGATAAGAGTAACAAGAAATAAAAAAGCATGAACAACAGGAGTGAGAGAACAGGGAAGAGGAAAATACGCTTTGATATGTTTGATTCACCAAAACAATGCCGTAGCAAGAAAAGAGTTAAAAGTGAGATTAGAAGAAAGGAGTGTTCATACAAAAGGACTGGACAATTCCCTGGGGGAGATCCGAGTCATGGTTTTTATTGCTGAAAGAGTCTTAATGTCTAAATTCTAGTTTGTGACCAATGCCCTCATGAAGTCTGGCATCAGACTCCTCCTAGGCAGAGGTGGAGACGCTGCAGTGCTCGCTTCCAGCCGCAGCAGGGAAACAGTGAGGCGACTACACAAGCAAATTCGGTAAACAACCATGCAGAAAGGTCAAATCCCAGACAGCTTGATTCTGGGAAAACACAGCTTCAACTTAAAACAAGGTAAACAAAGAACACCTGTGTTCTTTTAAAGAAAGCATAGAGATCCTCTGCTTTACTTTCACCCTTTAATTGGGTACATGATGCCGTATGAGCGATCCCATCTCTCTCTGGAGACCTTTGATAGCATTACTCTGTCCCCACCGTACAACAACAAGAAGCTGGCCCTGCTAAGTGTCGGTTCATCTGCTGGCAGCCAGAGAGATCCCTAATGCTATGTACCATCATGACTTGCAAACATATGCTTTTCCTGGATCTGTTATGTATCTAGCTGTTCCTCTTGCCCATATTGATTGTGTCTAGCTGACTCCTGGTGTGAGGACATGCCACTGTCACCTTGCCTTAGGGCAAGAAATCACTGCCAATAAGCAGAGATATGTGTTTACATGTAGTTTTGGTGTTGTTTTCCCTTTATTGGTTTTTGGCCCAATACCTCCCTCCTCTGCAGTACAGGAAGGGACCAAGCAAGTGCTCGGTGCTGCTGCAGAGGCCTCTGGGAGGTACAGGTAGAAAATGTGAAACCCATGATCTGCGAAGCACAGTGCACAGGGAGCACTAATAAAGCAGCACTAATGCCCACAGTTACTGTTGAAATCTTAAACCAATGCCCCCCAAAGAAAGCAAAGAGAAAGCACTTTGCAAAGATGAGGCACTTTGGACAAACATACAAGAGAATTTCACTTTGATGACACTTAATAGTGCAGAACACAATGAAATGAAAATTACTAAATCGGAGATGCTTTTTTACATTTCAACTGAGCAACACTCAAGATGCAAACCCAGCCCGTTTTGTCTTAGCTGCAACTTGAAACTGTTGAGGCTACTTAATATTCAAGAACAAGAAATCATTTCAAAGTAGTACTCGAAATGAAGCGAACCAATCACACATCCAAAGCCTGATCTAGTCCCTCCTTCCACGATGCTTACTGGGATCTTATTCAGAGAACCAGATCAAGGCTCCCAGGCTGGGGTGTTACAAGGACACCCTCCAAACCCAGTTCTCCTGTGCCATCATGGAGTTTTGTGCTCTGATACGTAACCAGCAGAAAATGAAGATAAATATGAGGGAGACATTGTGGTGCAGTATGGCAAAAAGGTGCAATAGGTGTAACTTAGAAGATGATCCGTTCAACCAAAGGTTTTCCTGATTCTTGATGCTTCTCATTAAAGCCTTTAAAGTACACATAAGAACAAAGTCTCACTACATAGACAGAGAGACAAGCCTCCCATTCACGCAGCTGCATGAATATTTCAGTAGGAATCCTGCCGTCTAAAGGAACAGGAGATGTAAGATAGATTTTTGTGTGTGTAAGTAGGGAGAAAAGAGTGGAAAGCAAAGGTAAAAATTGCACAGTCGCAATCCTTTCCCCTCCAACAGTTCCCCAGTGCTTCCATAAGTGGTGCTGTATGCCTCAGCCTGGCACTGGGTGTTGGGGACTGCCTCCACTGACCACCACAGTGATCCACCAATGGCTTCACCTTTACAGCTGCCTGGAGCAGCATCCTCCTTTTCGCTTTAACCACGAGATTTGCTTAAATTACTCGTAAACAAAAATCATAGTTCTCTCTATAATCCAGGAGATACAGGCAAAATGCAGTATAAAGGTAAGTAAGTAACTCTTAATGAGAGAGCAAATGGGATATAAAGCACCGCTGTGACCCAAATGCCTATGCTGAGCAGTGTGCCACAGCTGCCCCTCACCAGGCTGAGCCTGTACATGAAGAGATGACTGCTGCTTCTTGGTAACACAACCTCACATGCAGCCACCAGTGGCGTGCAGCTCTCCTCACTCGTTTTTTAAATGTTAATTTTTTTAAGCTGCCTGAGAGCAGCCTTATTTCTCTGGTTTCACCTCGTATCCTCCATTGAGATGAGGCAGAATTTAACTTGTCCAGAGTCTATCTGGCACTTAATCATCTGCCTCGACAACACCAGAAACTAATCTGAACATGCCACATTAAAAACCATGTGATAAGCAGGGGAGAACAAGAGTCAACTGCTTCATTTAACTCTGCTCTCTTCAGAGTCCCCGTTTCCACTTGCTGACAATTCACAATCATTTCTTAATGCCTGGTAACTCTTCCCACCAGCCATGCCCACCTATATGTTCTTCTTTACTTTCTTAAATTTTAATTCATAGCTGTGAGTAGGACCACGTGTAGGTTCTCTGTGGCTGTATGAGGGGTAAGGTCCCTCTTTCACCACTATGGGAGCTATCCATGAACGCTGCAGCTGTGGCCTGGGATAAGGGGCATGCCTGGTATGCTCACCAGCAAGCAAAGAGCATGGCATCACTTTCTTACCAATGTTAACAGTAAGTAATACCTGAAACAGGGATCAAATCACAAAAAAATGTAAGCATCAGGGTGTAAGGGAGTATGTTGTGACACAGAAAACAGCTTCCGTGCTTGTTCAAAGAATATCGTGACTTATGCATGTTACTATCTACTTATGCTACAACCTTGTCTTAACTGGACAGTAGTACTTAAACAGAGAGACAGTCTGTCTTAAGGGTTGGGGATGGGGGGGGAATTCCTATTAGAAAACCAGTCCATACTAATCCACTTATCCCATAAAATATAAACTTGAGCAGGTACGCTTAATAACTTTGGCAGGGACTATGCTTCACTGTTATTGTCTATTCAGACACATTACTCAAAGGAGTTCAATAATTTATTACAGCACATTCTTCTGGGTATGCACTGATAAACAAACAAACAAAAATATTTAAAAGACCATTTCCATATTCCCCAGTTTAATTCCCTGAAATGGTCTGTGAATTCAACAAGGGACTTCTCTGTAAGCCCTTTCATAAGGAAGTGCATAGTGCTATGCTTCAATCTTCACGGATTGCTCCTGAACAAAGTGCGCTCATCAATTTTCTGTAAAAGCTTTTGCAATACTGATTTCTTCTTTCTTTAGCACCATGGGCTATATTGGCTAGAACTGATGATTATCAAATTTAGGAGACTCTTATGGTTTATAAACATGGCTCATCTGTTTATCTCAGTATCTTATCTCCTTGACTCGTTTTATTTTATTGTGTTCAAGTGTAAAATTATGTCACAACTAGTAGTACGTAGAGAAAAAGCCACACAGAGGATGTTAATAAAAATCCACTCAGAAGAACTGAACAAGCAAAATGTCTTTCTGAAAATAACCAACAGACTAGTGCACTGAATGCTCAAAGGACTCACTGCAGTGAGGTGATACGTGGCAGGTGAGAAACAAAAATACTTTTGTTTTTAGCTGCCCCCCTGTTCAGACAGGGTTGGAAAGATCTGCTTCACCTTCTCTGGCAATCCTGCGCAAGGGCAGCGTGCCGAGCATCGGCATCCACTCAGCTCCAGGAAACCTTTCCCTCATTCTGCAATTTCTTTAGCTGTTTACAGACACTTCAGCCTGACCTTGCTGGATTAATAAATCACACACCTATGACTCCTTCCTCCAAAATGTTTTATTGCTCTAATGAAGCATGAGCACTCAGAGGAGGTAGTTATCATTATGTTCATTTGACAGCCAAGGAAATGGAAGCAGAGATGTAAAGTGATTTCCTGAACATATTGAAAAGACAGCCAGAGGCTGATCCAGACAGAAAAATCCTATTACCTGATTTCTAATTTCCAGCACCGCCACAATGCCAGACTGAGCAGAGTATCTCTCTCCCAGATCCCCACTTCTTTTCTGTATCTAGCACTGCATAAACACTCCAAAAATATATTGTTCCATCACACTAACCATGTAGCCAGTATTCCATGATCTCTGCACTCTTATTTTTTCCCCTCTAGTTCTCAACTCAATGTGGAAGGAAAAAAAAAAAAAAAAAAGCCAATTAAGAAAACACGCAATGCTTTCCTTTCCCATTCTTTGAAGCAGGCGACTTCATTTTCTGTTTCACTGGCGACGGATTTGCTTGGTATTTCAAGATTGAGGCAGGGGCCTTGCATCCCTCCAAAGGCAGGGTTACACTCTGTGCTGATGACTGATGTAGGAGACTGCCAAGCTTGCTTTGGGTGAGCACTGATAGCAACCACAGACGCTGGCTGCAGCCCAGCTTCCCTTTTATCCATCCATCTCACACAGCTCAGGCTGTGATCCCCATGATAAGCCCGGGATCTTCCCACTGCTGCAAAGCAGAACCATTTCCAAGCACACGTGATGCCTGGGGGCACGGCTCAGAGGTGGCAGGACCAGCCTGAGCTCAGCCTGAGCTCACCCAGACTTGGCTCAGCCGTTGCACACAGCCAGGAGTACTGGCTGCAAGAGGCTCTCACAAACCACTGTTACGTGTGCCCCTCTTGAGGAGATCCAAGTTACGCTTGTGCTTCCTTAATTTTCTTCATGTTATGATTTAAAACAATATTAAAAGCAAGTTAATTTCAAAACGATGCTTGGTTCTGCAAAATGTGTCACATGAAGACTGTAAGCTTTGAACAGAACCTCAGCAGATTAGCGACAACAAATTTCAGATCACATGCATCGTCTTAGTTCACACTCGAAGCTGTAGTATCAATTTCGTCTAGTTACTACTTCATATTCAAGAGACAACTAAATCAGGCTCAAGGAAGGATAATATGGCTCTATTTAAACACTTCATTAGACCAAATTAAGGCTTTAATGTAACAAAAACATACGAAGAAACTAACTCAGTGCTCTACTGGTCTGTGCAGTCATTGCTATGCAGAACTGTACCGTCCTTTTCTTAAAATGCAGTTGCCAAAAGGCATGAAGAACTATCTTGCAATGTCTGTCACTGGCAATAAGATTCAGAAGTAGATAAGCAATTCATTTTTCTTTTGGGAGGATGCAGTGATGGAAAAGAAAGAACAAAACCCACAGTAACATGTTGACACAACAGACTCATCTCTTGGATTAGACTTTAAAGGGGGTGAGTGGGATGTCATATTTAGATATTATGCAATAAAATCTGAACAACTGTATCTCCAATGAAATATTAGCCACAAGCCTTAAGTCTGAGAGGAAAAAGGGCAAAACATAATTTCTCACAGAACTCTATTTGTGCTAGGTAGAGTACAGAGAAGAAAATCTGCAGCATTCATTTACAGAAAAAAATGTAGGGATTACGATCAGCTGCTACCTAAAGAAAATTCACAAGCTGGAGCACAGCTTGAAGAATGCCTATTTCTCCTTTTGTCACCGTGCGGTGAAGGGCTTGCTGATAACAAGCTGTTTCACGGCAGATCTGAAATCAAGTGGAACAGCCCTCATCAGCGTTTTACCTAGCTACAGCATTGCATTCAGGACCCAGACATCCCCCGCTCTAAAACACACCACAAATTTCATTAAACATCATCTAACTGCTGGTTTGGGGGCAATACAATCAAAAAGTTTTTGTGAAGCAGCCTCTCAGCCACCATCGGATTCTAGCATTATCCTCAACACAGCCTGGCTTTGGGCAAGCTTGCAGCACAAAGCCTGAGGTGCTTGGGCTGATTAGCCATTTCTCATCGCAGCGGATAAAGGTGGGTCCACAGTGCTGTTATTCCGCTCAAGCTCGCAAGTTGCATGCAGCACAATAAAAGCCCCGAATGTCAGATGCAATTTTATCATCTCCACTGGCAGGAAGGAGATGTTCCCTCAAATTCCTTGGAAACGTACACTGTGTTGGAGAGATCGTCTGCTCAATGCGTGCCTGTCTGAATGCCTGCTGCAGAACAGCGTCTCCCTCCACCTCGTGTTTGGAAAAAAGAACTGACAGAAATGCTCTTTTTGTATCAGCAAAGCAGCTTGCTCCACACTGGCACACCTAAGTACCCCTTCCTTGCAGGGTGAGGGTTTTCCTCCTTCTGCAAGTCACCTCCTTGCCAGCTCTGTAGGTGTAAGACCTCCTGCAGAGAATCTTCAGGATAACACATCCAATTTGAAAGCTGGCTGGAGGCAAAGGAAACCAAGCTTTGCTGTGAATTTTTATTTAAATCTTCCACAGGTCCCTTATCAAAACATCTTGATTGCAACTGAAACCTCCACAGGAATTTATAAAAAGGGGAAAGGCAGGTTGCAAAATTTACAAAGCCCTTGCATAGTTTACTGTGATTCAAAATGGCAGCGGCCTCAGTCAGTGACACTGGATGATTTCCAACACCAGATCCTTTTGTCAGATTTTAATCTCTACAATGTTATTTCCATTCATCTAAACCTGCTGAACCTGGCATAACATATTATTCTTCCATAGCCCTGCTGTTTAAAGATCTGCTTAGTTAGGCTCAGTTAGCAATACAGTTAACTAAGTTAAAAGAGGATTCTGAGACCGAGAGATATTCAATAAGCCTCACTGTACAGCAATCCAGCAGCAACACGGGTAAAGAGAACGAAATTCAGATTCCCTCAACTGTAGCTCTGAAAACCAGCGTGTACTTTTGCACTCACCACAGTGCTTGTGTTTGAGAGGTTTGAGAGGCACATATATTGACTGCAGGGGAATCTGCATTAAAAAAACCACAACCAACCAACCAAAAAACAGCTCAAGGAAAGGATGTTCTGCCTTGTGGCAGAGATTCTTCAAAACACTCCTCTTCAAAAATTCATTTTCACTTTGAGATATGCAGGGCTTATTATCCACTTCAATTCTATTTGTTTTAGGGAAAAAAAAAAAAAAAAGACACACCCTGAGTGGCTTAAAAGCAGTGCTTGGAAGTGGCTGATTAGTTTATATACTTGCAGCTGATGTCTAGCAGCTCACCCAGACAAAAAGTGCTTCCTCTTGCGCACAGATAAGGGCTTTAGCATTGAGATGCACACCGAGAAATGAAATGGCTATATCCACTTTGTCAGCAAGCACCCATTTTGCATTTAAATTGGCTCTGGTCAACAGGGATACTATGGTTAAGGATACCAATATTTGAAACATTCTGGATGGAAAATATATGTGTACAGGTAATTTCTATTATCCAACATAACTTAAAGAATGCCTGAACAATGAGATATCTGCTACAAAAGACTATATAGGGTAAATGAAACTACCTATATATCTTGAGGACACAGATTAGGATCAGATAATTGGGGAAACTGACACTCTGACCATCCATCTGGGACAAGGCCCTGCTCTATAAAACACAGTTATTATGAACAGCAGCAGTTTTTCCATCACAGAATTTATTCATTGGTTTGTACCTCATAACGTAACAGTTCCAAACGATTTTCTGTGTCTTACATACATCTTTTGGTACTAAAGGTTTTACATGTATCCTTGGTGACTGTGCAAAATCAGACCGTCAGCTCTGCCCCACTTTGAGGTACATCATTCATTCTGATTTAGAGCCGCCCACATCAATTTTAGAGCTATGGTCGTATTTCTTGGCACATCACAGCAATAGAAGAGAAGGGCAAGCAGGAAGACAAGTGCAGTCTTCACTGCCATCCCTGTGATAACAGAATCAGAAATTCAGGAAAAAGTCCCCAGTGATTTTCTTGCATCACTTAGCAAAGAAACAACCTCTCCTAGCTACACTGTGTTAGGGTTTACTTTCCAACCTTGTTTACCCTGTAACTAACACAGACCTATCCCACAATCACAATTATGGGAAATTGCTGACACAAGGCTTGCAACTGGTCAGTAACCAGGTTCAAAATATTGGTCTCATCAAGGCTGTAAAACCTGTCACATTGAACATATTTAGTCCACAGAGTCCACAGCTTTCAGCTAATAAGCCCCCAGCTGAATACCTCTTCTGAAACCTGCCACAAGACTGGTGAAACTAGCTGTCTGTCAGACTAGATTCTGACTCTGTCGAGTTCTCAAGTCACATCTTGTCTCCTGTCACACTCCATCCCCAGCACCAGATGAAAAAAAAATCTGCTTCCTGAGATGGAGGATGGGTGCTAGATCACAACTCCGAACCATATGCCCAGGTAAGCTATATTCATCAGTAAAGAACCTCGCGTTCTATGTGTTAATATTATTTTAGATCAATTCTATGTCACAGTGTCAAGAAAATTGCAATGCTGTCACACTTTAAATTTGCATCTTTAAAATCACTGTCAGGCTTCTCTGATGTGTAGTGAGGTCCTTGATGCTAAAACACATTTCATTACTTTTATAAATATTTCAAACCCACAAGTCACTAAGAGCAATTACTTTTTAGTGCATTACTCCACTAGCAGAAAATACATAGCTTTTCTATATTAAAGCTGAACCATTATATACTTACATTCAGGGCTCCACAATCCCTTCTGCTATATCAAATACTTTTATCTGTATTTCAGCAACTAACACATCTTTTACCACACCTTCTCAAAAGCCTTGCCTTTTTTCTCCTTGCCCAGCTCCATAAACACAACTGCTAAAACCCTAAAATAAAATAAAATAAAAATCTTTAAAGCCGCACATTAAATGATCAGCATTTTGAAAATACAAGTGGGACAGTGTCCAACTTCCAAGGAATCAGAAACGCTCACTGAAGCATGGTACAGCATTTTAGTGCGATAACTAATCCTTGCCCTGCTCTGTTATCTCTCTAATCCTTCATCTGCCGAGGTGGTTTCCTCTATGCCTTTAATGAGGCTTCAGGTTTTGCCATATTTGCACCTTTCAGCCTCTGTGGTACGTGCAGAAGGCCTTGGCATGGAGCTGGCAGGTAACTGGAGGAAGGGCAGGGCAGGAGAGTTTGAAAGCACTAGTCAGCCATTAATGTAGTGTAAGCAGCTGCTGGAGAGCATCCCTGGGGACGGGAATGCACAGCAGCACTGCATGCCAGCCCCAAGAGATATAAAGCGGGCGTATCGATTCGCAAACCTGTATATACGAGGCTGCTTTTTGCTTTTTTAAACCTTCTGCTGTTTCCACTGCCCCAGCCATAGTTCCTCCACCACCCCCAGCACTACTGGCTGAGTTTGCCACTTCACCTGTGCGGAGACCTGTGCTCATCCATTATGTCTAGCTGAGACCCTGTCGGGCTAATCAATTACCAATGAACTTGAGACTTTCTACTTTATCATCTAGAGGGAAAATCCCAAGAGCATCTTAAGCACTGACAAAAGCAAGGAGTTTGCATCAGGCAGGAGGGGCTGAAGGCAGAAGATGAAATGTGGCCGTGCTGCCAACTTCAGCTGGAAAGCCAAGCTGCTGCTGCTGCTGCCACTGAAGAGAGCTCTACAAGAGAAAGAGCTCCCACAGAGGGAGAACAGCCACTTCTTGTGGAAAAGGAAGACAGTTAATATTAGCAGCAACATCTGGCTCCCACCATTTTCACCCTCTGGTACCAGCAGCAGCAGAGAAGCAGCAAGCCCCCTGTTCCAGGTCTCTCTATTCTGTTTCCTGTTCCTCTGGCCATGGAAAGAACGAGACCCTCAGTTTTGGGATAACTGAATTCCGGTTATCCTGTTCCAGTGTTGCCTGACCTGTTCTGGAAGCTCAACCTAAGTGTGGGCCATCTCTGTGTGCTTGCTCTTGCCTATGCACTTAGCTTCTGTGATCTCCAAGGTAAAGAACAAACAAATATGATATCTTACTTGTACCATATCATAATTTGGGATTACTTTGGTGACTCCACCTTCCAGCAAAAGTACAATGCTTTGTATACACACTGAGCTTTGTCTTGGCACAGCTAACATGCTACTCTGAAATCAAACCATCTGGATTTTTCTTAGCACAAAAGTCAAGCTTACAACTTTAAAACATCAGTGACCGGCATAACCAGCACTCCAGTCAACATAGGTGGCTTTTCTCTTTTTCTTTTTGGTGAGTTCATGTTGACACAGCTACACGGAAGCAATAAAGAAAAAAGGTGCATATTGAATGGTGCATGAAAGCACAAACTGAACAAGATAAAAAACACTGAAACATATTTTCCAACCTTGGCACTGTCTTTATACCAAATTCTTCTGAGAATGGGGTTCAAAAAGAATGAAAATAGTTGTAGACAATGAAGACAGAATATTTTTAACCAACACATTCACCTGCACAAACTTTCTAACCCATCTTCTAGTAATTAAGAAATTAGGCTTCTATAAAAGGATAAACTGGCCTTTCATCTAGTTTAGCACTCCTCTCAAAGTCGAACATACTGATCATGGAGACACTGACAGAACACCGATAAATACATGTACTTTGCATTTGCTATGATTACACACAAAGCTTTTGGGTTTGTATACAGCCTTACTAAGGTGTAATGTATTATATTAATGGCCATCTACAAGAAAAGACAAGTGAGGTAAGAAAGCTGAAGGCTTGGAGTTCAGGAACTTAAGATCTTTCATTTGATCCACTTCACTTTTTCATCTTAGTAGGTTGACTACTGTATCTAACAGATTTGAAGTGGCTGTATCAAACTCACCTGACCTACCTCACCTGTGGGGAGAGAAGTAAGTTAAATGCTGCTTTATTCTAATTCAACCATTTCTGCATTTAAATGTTGAACTATGGCCTTACAAAGTAATTCATCACCTGCTCTTCTTTAATTGCAAAGGCTCATGCTGATACCCAACACGTTCAAGGTCATTAAAACTAAAGACCTAATAAACCAATAATGTCTAGAAATGTGTTTCAAATTTCTTCTCCCAGATGGGCTTGTAATGACGACAGAAACAGAAACAGAGTTTCTGAAGTGCCCAGAAAAATTTGTATCAATTTTCCTAGAATTCTTTGTACGAAGAAAATGAGGAAGCTCCAAGACACTGAAATGTCCCGCTTTTGAATGCTTAATCACAAAGATTCTGTTCTTATTTATAAATTGTCTATTTGAGACATTGCTTAAATAATTCTTTCTTGATCCAATGACAGTAAGAGGGCAGCAAGAAGAAATGCTTTCAAACATGAAGAAAAGAGAAAATAAACAGAAAAATAATATAGGTTATTAATTAGGAACAAATAATAACTAAAACTAAATGCAGAAAAAAAGTTTAAATTCTTTCTTGAGTTTTGTTAGGCTGGACTTGATTCTAGAGCATATTGGAAACAAGAGGATTCCTAAGCATTGTTCATATGCATTAACAGTTAGAGCTCAAAAATAATTATGATTCAGACGAGTCATAATTGTCCAGAAAATAGCTCAGCTCTGTTGGAAACCAGGCTGCAGGTTTTCAGGCAGAGCAGAATTACTGACAGAACCAGCAGATGAGATCTCTGGTCCGCTGATGTTCATTTTTAGTAAATCATTAAAACAGTAGAGATTCACATAGACCAAAAGAAAATCCTGTATTACCAGTATTTAGGAACCACAAATCAAACCATCTGGATGACTTTGGTTTGTTACCTGAAACCCACACAAACGCTCTGCAGAGCTGATAAGGATCCAGCCAATAACTAGCGCAGGAACGTAGCTGGTTCCACACCAACATAATTTTATAAACTGTAGGTCCCATTTTATTCTTTACCTACAGGTCTGATTGATAAAAGTAACTTTACAGTTATAAGTCTTCTCTAGCACAGAATTCACTACCACTTGATAGATTTATTAAAAAAAAACCCAACCAAAACCAACAAAACCCCCAGAAGAGTATCTGATAGCCATAAAGCAAGAATTAAAAAGCTTAGGAAATGGGTCAAAAAGCCATTGTCAAAGCGAATCATTATTCAATGACATTTTTCATTTTTGGTTAATGACATTCTAAAGGGCATCTTCTGGGACTCATAAAAGATCCAGCACTATCAAACATTACATCAGTGGCCTGGAATTGAAACAGTCCTGCTAATAAAATCTGCAGATGACACATGGATAGAAAGAGCAGTAAAGAACAAGAAGGAGGACCAGAAAATTGCACACATATATTTGAATTCCTGGAAATATCTTACTCAAATGAAACACACCACTGTGCCGACTCCAGACCAAACGTACGCAGGGCTTAACTACAGCATGGAGCAGTAGACCTCCAGCTGTGCTTGAACCCCATGAAGAGATGGGATCAGTCCCCAGAAAGCACTATTTGGACTTTTCCAAAAGTTGGGAAACTTTTCTGCTCTCTGGGAAGAACGGGGGATGGGGGAATGGGAGGCACATGCTGTGGAAGCAGCCTGCCATTGGCTGCGCAAGACCTAGCTCTTCCTCCACAGCCCTCTCCCTCCCGCCTCACTGCTCGATGGCAAGCTGACCAAAATAATCCTTCAAAAATACGCTAATGTTATTTTTTTTTTAAAGTTTTTAATTGCCTTGGTAGCACTCATAACAGAGCCCCACAAGTAGCTGCATCGGCACTGCTCAGGAGGCCATACATTGCGGTGTGAGCCTGGGAACAAACACTGGTACAGGGAGAAGGGCAGGAAATTACAGACCACCTTTTCAGTGAGAAAAATGTTAACTCGGCTGTCAGAGTCAGGCTGCAGCAGAACAGCTAATGGGAGCCCTGGGATGCACAAGGGTAGGAAAAAGCAAGATGACTAGGGAAGTTTTAACCCTGGATCGTCACTGACACCAATACTGGAATACTGCATCTAGTCCTGGGAGATGCAGTTTGGAAAAAAAAAAAATGAAGAGGATGCGGAGCAGAGCCACTGAGCTGTTTTGTGTGGAGTGTAAATGCCTCGCAGCAGGAGGTTTGAGAGCTCAAGCTCCTCAGTTTGCACAAGAGAGCACAGGCAGCTGCGTTGGTCACAGCATGTAAGTACCTTCGTAGGGATAAAATCAGTAATGGTACAGAATGCTGTACTCTGGCACAAAAACGCATGCCAGAGCCAAGATGGGAAGCTGAAACCAGAATGAATCTACATAAGAAGTTAGAAACGTATTTTGAACAGAATTAATAGATTACCATGGAAAATGATGGCTTTTTCCCACCTCTTGTTATACTCAAATGAGAGCTGGATGCTGAAAGAGCTGAAGCTTAGATAATTGAAAGATGAAGATCTGCCTCGCCTTAACCTCTATGAATCAGTGGGCAGGATGAACCACTTTTCTCAGTTCCATGCAATTGAACCGTGATGCCAAACATGGGCTACATAGTGACACTGGCAGACACTGACTGCACCACAGACTGTTTAACAGAAACACGAAAACCATCAGACTGATGTGCACTGATGCAATACCAAAGACCAGGGCTGGGCACAACCCAGCAGCAACTGACAGCTTCTCATGCCATGGGGAGTTCACTCCCATGCCCTCCTGCTCGCCAAACGCCGTGACTGTCCTCTGCCCCGATACCAAAAGTTATGGCTTCACCTTTGACAGTTTCTACTCTGCATTAATAACGTACAGCAGCAAAAATGTGCTGCACATGGAAGATTTAGGACAGCAGAAAACAAATGGGATGCAATATAAAAATAAATAGCCCAAGGTATTTTAGTACCAATGATTAATTTTCATATTTAATAATAAATGAGTGATGAAGGTCAAATCATCATGAACAAGAATAAACTTATATGCCAGCTAGACATTACTGTAATATAAAACATAATGCTGCTTCACCGTTTACAAGTTCCACATTTGGGGCTAGATTTGTGTATATGAAACAAGCACTCTGCAAGTTTTATCAGGCGAGCATCTGCTCCACAATCAAGTCTGGTTGTAGTAGCAGGAAGGACCAGGAGCTTACCCATTGCAGGGAAATTATCTCCTCTCTGGCCTAACAATGATTTGTATATGACAGTGGACGTACCGGGGTCTCACACTGTCACTGCAGAAGCTGTGCCAGTTTTCCTAAATATGCTGAAACTCCAAGACTTTAGAACATGGGAAATCCAAGGAAGGAAGAAATTTTTGATGTGTTTAGTTTTAACATCCAAAGGTGTCAACCAAGTCTTACTGAGAAAAAACTGCAGCCAAACTAATATTAGTATAGATCGGTTACACTCTCAAATCTAAAATAAATTAGTAAGCAAACTACAGTCTGATACGACGATCCATTTAATCATCTTTATGTGAGCAGTTTCCTTCACTGACTTCAAATCTTCTGAGTTTCAGGGGAAGAAGAGAGCATTGTGGGGCTGATTCCTTAAAGCAGAATAAAAATGTAGAATTTTCATAAATTCAGGTGGTATTTCATGTTATTTTTACTATTTCACATAAACGTGGCTCATTTGATTTTTTGGAGAGACTGAAGATTTGTACTAGTAAAAGAAACTGCAGAAAAGCTAATGAAACTGGAAGGATGACAAGTGCGAGTGGAACACACAAAATCTTTAAAAATCAAAAGAGTTGAAGAAAGAGCGGCTGTGTCCTGAAATCACAAAAGACAAGGGACTTGAGCAATCAAGGGAAAGGGAAAGAAAAAAACTATTAGAGTGTTTGTTTTTCTGCATCACTCATTTAACAAATAAAATTTCTTATTTTATTATACAAGCATATAAGAAAATTTTTGCTGCTCCAAAGACAAGGTGAGAGGATTAGGGCAGAATCTAGCTGCTCCTACCCCACAGAGGAGGAAGGGATAGAGGCGAGACAACTCCCAGAGTCATCCTGAGAGCAGGATCCCTCCTTCTCTTGGGAAGGGAGGGGCGCAGATGAGGATTGTATCTGATGGAAAGAGCCAATTCTCTAACAGAGGCCACCCAAACTCCCGTATTCCTCCTTTGGCAGTAGCAACAGCAGCAGCACGCCAGTGGTAATGCCACCTAGGGAAAGATGGTCTTCAAAAGCTCAAATGCTGCCAGCTCCTCCTCACTGCAAGACTCCACATGAGGCAGAATTAGGGACTCATAGAAAAACTTAAGATTGGAAGGGCTCTCCAGTGGGCATATAGACCAACCTCCTCCTCAGGCAGAGAGAGCTTCAAAGTCAGAGCATGCTGCTCATGGAAGTCTCCAAGGATGGAGGTGCCAGGGCCTTCCTGGGCAGAACTGCTTTCCCTTATGCCAAGCCAGAATTTGCTTTGCTGCAAATCATGACCATTCCTTCTTGTCTTGTCACTGTGTGCCTCTGAAAAGAGTTTGGCTCCATCCTCTCTAGGACCTTCTTTTAGGTGGCAGGAGACTGCAATTAGATCCCTCCTGAGCTTTCTCTTCTTCTTGTGAATATCCCTTTTCTCCATGGGGGCTCAAAACTGGATTTGGTGTGTGAGATGCAGCCTCGCAGCTGCTGGGTAGAAGGGAATAACCATTTCATCTGACATGCTGGCTGTGCTCTTGGTAATGCTGCCTCATGCACAGCTAGCCTTCGTCACTACAGGGGCACTCACTCACTACATGCTCACTCGTGTTGCCATCCACCACGACTCCCAACACCCTTTTTGCACTGATGCTATCCAGACATTTGGTCCCCAGCCTGTGCAGATGATGGCGTCATTCCCACCCAGGGACGAATCCAGATTTTTGCATTTGCCTTTACTGAACCTCAGGAAGTTCTTCTCAGCCCACCCTTGCTAAGGTTCCTCTGATCAGCAGACCTGGCCTTCCATGTGTCCACCACTTACCCTCCAGTTTTTGCCATCTGAAAAACAGGCTGCATCCTCTTCTGGTGTCTAGGCCTGAAGATGCCAAACAGTATCAGTCCCATGATCAACCCCAAAAAACATTTAGCCAGCTGCCAGTTAGACTTCAACCCACTGACCACTCTGCCCTGTGCTCCTGCCAAGCCACCCAGTTTTTCACCCACTTTGCAGTTCACCCATCCGCTTTGAACCTCCTCAGTTTGGCTTGGATGGGAAATCGAGAGCCTAGAAATCATTATGGCAGAGTCTGCTGGCATGTAACCACAATCTGCTTCTATGAAATGGCTGATAATTCTCCTGAACAGAGAGCTAAACACAACAAGGCAGGCAGGCAAATGAAAATACAATGAAGCTTTCCAGAAGAATGTCCTTCAACTCTGGATTAAGAGGATTATACCACTTCGTATACCATTTTTATAACCCCTTGAGTCCAAGTTTTCTGCAGATAAGCTAAGAACTGACATTCCCTAGAGTAAAGTTACTCAATTCTTGCACAAACTACACAGCAGTCCACTTCTATATGCTGCTTTGCATGTCTGTGCAAAGTAGTTTCAGAATACCTTGACATCTTGAAAGCAACACCGCACAGCAAAACAAACGTGTGTCACGGTCACACTGCAATATGACTAATTTTATTAAAATATATGTTGGAGGATTGCTATCATACAGTGTTGCTTTGGAGCATATTTAACAAAACCTTATCTCAGATCATCTACATCCTGTTGAATTTTCTAGTATTTATGTGCATCAAAGCAACGCCACAAAAACACTGCTACGCTTTCCACTGAAAAATCCACATTTTCCATTGAAAAATATGACTAGAATTGATGGGACCTGGACAACAGCAGATAATTCTCATTTTCCTCACGAAGTTCATTACCTGTGTGGCACTGGACACATCAAAAGGTTACGCAGGGCTGGCCTCAAGCATAAGCAACCCACAACAGCTATCATGTGGCCCTGGTTTGGCCTCGGTATTAACCCTTTGCCACTTCACGTCGTAACAAGTGGCTCTCTCCTCCGTGCAAGAGAAATTCCTGTGCACCCTGACCTATTGCACAATCCAAATGAACCATAATGAGCTACTAGTTGCAAGATTTCTGGAACTACAACAAAGCCATCCCGGCATCCAAACCGCGGAACAGGATGACAGCCTTTAAAGAACATTTTTTTAAACTTTTCTCTGCAACCAGAGCAGCATACTAGAAACTCCTTTAAAAATAAATGAAACTTGGATTTTGCAAACAAATAGATGACTCCCAGATTGCAAAAATACCTGTGCTATTAACATGAACTCTCAGAATAAACAAAAACTCTGCAAATTCTTTCTGCAGAACGCTACTTTATGTACAGTATGTACCTTTGTGCAATCAGGTAAAATGACCAGGACAAAGTCCATAGGATTTGCCCCAACTTGTCCCAATTGGCAGCCTGTCCCCACGATTCAACACAGCAGCAGAGAACTGAAAGAAACTGAGTCATCAGATCCTGTCCCTTCGTAGTGCAGGCTCCCACGCACTGTCTAATCATATCATAATCCTGTTGAGCTTCATCTTAAACCTCCTCAGGTTGTTTGCACCATCATTTGCTTAGTTAATATACTTCAAAACCATTTAAAAGAATAGTTAAGTATTTCCTATGTAAAACCTGCAAAACCCACACTTCTTAACTTATTTACTAGTACATAATGCACTGGAACATGTTAATATTCTTTGATTCAGGAAAAAAGAGTTGATAAGAACACATACTTGCACTAAAATCAATCATTCAGATTTATAAACAATAGTACTAACAATACTTTTCCTCTCATGGTTGTTCCACCTAAGTGTCTCTCTTTACCAGGAGGTAAGTAGTTACTTCACAGAGAAATATTTTTTTAAAAAATGTTATTTCATGTTATTTTCGGAGTGGCAAAAATCAGCTGGAGCTGTAAAGTGGTGCTCTTGACACCAGGTACTCTCTCCTCCAGTCACTTGCAGCTGATCTGGAGGAATCTAGAGATACATAACACAATGTCCATTACTTTTGCTCTAAAGCTATACAAAACTTAAGAGGCCATCACCGAGCCCGTTTAAGCAGCACTTTTCAAAGATTTAAATTATAGGGTAAGCCATCCATGAAATGTTTTCTTACCACACAGATTTTAATTTAAAAAACTACAGTACTGGCTCTAGAACACGCAAGCAGTTGAGGACAGGAGGCATGCAGGAAACCCCACAGTCATCATTTGCTCCGAGAAACTCAACAGAAGGGCCTCTCCTGGTGCCCACCAGCAGGTAACTTCTCTGCGGGCACCTGGCTCCTGTTAATCCTATTGCAACATGGGTACCTGTCTGGAAGAAAGCTACTACTCTGGGCTTCTAGTCAAAATAATAAATGCTGCTACAGCAATCAGCTAAGGCAGAACAAGAGGAAAGGTTGTGACTGGACAATGAATTGAGGTATACTACGTATTTAACAATACCCAGCATGGAACAAGTATGTGACTCCTAATACGCTGGTTAAGTTAAAGCCAACTTGGAGCCCAACCTCCAACCAGGTCATATTAAAGTACACAGTTTTGTCTACACTGGATTTCCAGGTTTGTTAGCTGACTATTCTAATGGGCCTTGTAAATTCTAGCCTAGAGGAGGCCAGAGACAGAAAAAGGCTTCATAATAAAAGGGATTAGGCAGAACTCTGGTTTAGATCCAGAGGTCTATGGGAGATGCAGGAGATGAGTTCATGCACCCGAGATTTCCTGAGCATGGACAGGCAGAAAAACCCAAGAAGGAAATGCACGTAGAGAGGTTTTACACAAGATAGCAGTAAAGCAAATTTTTTCTCTTCTGAGAACACCTGCCTTTGTCACAGCTTAGTGAACTACCTGCACACAAGCACACACACAGACCAAATTCTGCAAACACAAATGCTTAATTGGGTTGCTACATAATTAGCCTGGTTTGTATTTAGACTGAAATTTTAACTGTATCTGCTTTCAAGTTAAGCTCAACACCTACTCATGCATTTTTATTTACAAAGACTTCTTTTGACTGCTTCTAGGCAGACTGGTTCACACATGGGCTCATCTGTAGAATTTGAGACCAAAGATGAACTTTGGCACCAAACTTCAGAGTCTAAACTACTGACTTGAATGCAGCTCCCCACAAGTCCTGGGATGTCCATAAGGTAGGAAGATGACCACGCTATACATGTCATTTACATAAAGATATATGCTAGTTATGAAAAAAGGAAGTGGTCATTTAACTAAAAAGTTTTTACAGCTATTTATGCTGATTTCAGAAGAACATATAAAAGTGTAACATCACCATTCCCACAGAAGGGACAGATCCTCATAGATTTAGTGATGATGGTGACCTATACCTCCAGAGCCTTGCTGTACACTGAGCACCTGGCCTAAAGTTTTAACTGACATGGTAAAACACAGAAAGTGTTTACATCATTTAGTGATAACACCCTGGGTAGGTAAGTTCAGTCATTTGCTGGCTTAACTATTATTTCAATTATTTCAATATTATTTCAAAAATATTATTTTAACTGTTATCCTACTGAGCAAATCACCTTCTTCTAAACTTAGTAGCCCACAAAGATATTGTTTTAATAATCTGATCTCTTCTGAAATAAATTATTTTAATATTGTTGATGCATAACAGCAAGTTTCTGAAAAAGTAATAAAAAAGAGAAACTAAATAATAAATAGCTTTCAGCAGAAGGACTTAACTACTGGACAGAATATAACCTTAAGCATTATTGGCAAAGGAGCAAGAGGAACACCTACCACAGATTTAGGTTTGCTGACTGCTACCAGATTGGCCAGAAAGTCTTCATCATACAGCTGGCTAAACACATGGGCATCGTAAGCCACCATTATGGAGATTTCTTCCATCATTTTGACGGCAAGCTGCCGTTAGCGGCCAGAGAAGGTTGACAATCCAAGGCTGTACCTTGGCTCAGTTCCGTGTCAGTTGTTCACACCCACCTGAAGAAGCTAATGAGGAAGGAGTGTCACGAGAGAAAATATGACCCAGCAAATCAGCTCCCGTGTGGGTTTTCCTCTCGAGGGTGCCTTTTATTATCACGGGAAGCGCGTATGAAACACCTGCTCACACTCCCAAAACCCAACTTGCAGAAGGCATTTGCTGAAGTTTGGTGAGAGCCAGGGAACCTGTTTTAGTTCCAGTATTAGGCTGAAGATGAAAAAGCAGTAGCCAAACCAGATTAGTATTAAGCAAGAAAAGATCTGTCAGTGCTTGACAGCACAACTGAAACCACTTCTGTTCTTCTTGAACCTTGTAGCAATTGTTTATTCTTTATATCCAGTTTTCTCCCACAAAAGCTGATATACTTGTTAGCACAGTCTCACTTTCCAATGAATTGCTGCTTCTGGCTTCTTTGTAAATTCAGAGAGACCAGTGTAATGGTGATTTCTTTCAGACATCCCTTGGAATTTTCCACAAGTTTCTAAAACTCTCCTTTAAAATCTTTAAAACCACTCACTTTTGCTTTTACACAGATCTGAATTGCATTTTGTGCCATGTCGATACTATGATTTTAGCTGGAAGATGATGACATCAAGTCACAACCCTCCAAAATGAGTCCTTTGGTTTCCATTTGTAATACAGGGTAAAACAGCCATGCCAGATGCAATGAAGGCTGTAAGCTCCTCCTTGAAGAAACTCACACCTCCACAAGTGAAATAAAACCCATTTATGCAATTGAAACTTTCCACAGTAGAAGGTTTTTAACCTGAATCTGGGACTGGTTTGCTTTTAATCAAGAAGTGATATGGTATCTCTCTTGTCTATGAGTCCTAAACAGCGTAGCTGCCTTCCAAATTGCTCCTGATTTTCCAATTCATTTATCATCACATCTATTTGACGCAGAGAAAAAACAGTGCAAGAAAAAATTCGGAAAAATCATTAAAAATCAATATTCTCAAAACTACAAATGAAAATCTAGAAAATAATAAGTGATTTGAAGAAACAAACAAAATATGCCCAAAAGAAATCCCTTTCAGGAGACTCGGGCGAGGTGAAACTCCTAACCAAATCAGCACTTCTGCTTAGACTCATCCACTAAATTTTTATCTTCTCTGGTAGCCTTGTGTTCTTCCTGGTGAAACATCATACCTGCTCAAGAAACATAAAACATTTCAGCCGTGCATTTGTCTCCAAAAAGAGTATGTGCTGGATGCAGCAAATCCAGTAGCAACTTCCAGTTCAGGTTGCCAGTAGCATACGGTTGTGCTCTCGCTCTCCAGAATAAACAGGGTCAGACCCACCTTGCTTTTCTCTTTTTCCTGTGCTCCTGGAGTATCTTTATCAAAGATTACATGGGTATCTAAACAGCACTAGGTGCTATTTGCATTTGAATAGGAAACTTGAGCAACAGCTGTAGCGTACAGGATTAAAAACCCAACATCTCCGTCACTTAAATAGGGGGCGAAATTATGTGTTATTGCTAGGAAACAGAGAGAGTTCTAATAGGCTTATGGCAAACAAAAAATGCAGCACTTGAGGTTAAATCCTTGAGACTAAAGCAGATTCTGATCAGGCTTAACCCTTGCAGGAGGAAGAAAGGTATTTTTTCCTTGACATGCACCTATAGCGCATTTTTTAAATTTTTCTTCAAAGGCTTGCAAATTTTTTCCAATTAATTCCCATGGCAGAGATACTTTAGATTCCAATCCTGAAGCGATATCCAGCTCACGAGATCGCTGTGTCACCCATACAAAAATCGTACCTGCTATGCTAAATCCTGCTCAGTTTTCCAAAGCGCTTTAAATGACCGCTTCCTCTTCGCTTTCATTGCCTTGTGGGGTGGGTTTGTTGTTTGTTTTTTTCTTGTAGCTAGAGTTGAAAGCATAAGGCTAAGAGTGGCTCCTCCTTGGCTGCCTCCGAGGTGTGCTGACAAAGGCACCTGTTGTATGAGGTAAAGAAAGTCCCTTCCCACAACCCCTCCCGCCCTGCTGGCATCCGCTCTGGAGGCTCCCAGCAGGGACTGACATTGTATTGGAATAGTCATGGAGGCACAGGGGAGAGAGCAGGCGGTATAACAACAAACATTCCCGTGTTAATGAGAGACCAATTTAATTCTGCAATAAGGGCAGGAGGTGGAGAATGCAAATTATCAGACATACTCCACAGCTGCAGCTACTCGAATCCCTCCCCTGATTTAGCCAACAGACATTTCTATTTATAAGGAATTATGGACCAGAACCTGTATTCCCCCCCCTTTTTTTTTCTATCTTAAACAGAAAGGTTACAATGATTTAACAGCACGAAATCTACATGTTACTATTGTATTATTGGCCGAATAATTCTTCTCATATCTATTCTTAACAGAGGGCTTGTAATATTGGCATGTTCTAACTAGCAATCGCAAGAACTAACAACTGATTTTTTATGTTGGCTACTGCGTACCTTTACTTTAAAAAGGATGTTTTTCAGCTGTTGTTTCAAGCTAATGGAGCTGAGCTGCCCACAAATCCCTACTAACCTGCATTTTACATCCATGTTAACAGTCTGTGCAATACTCTAATCAGCACACAAAATTGTAAGTAGCAAGCCAGTTAAACTAAATCTTTAGAATTAAATTGACTGAAGCAAATATGTCCACCCAGACATAGCGGTAGCATGCTCACACCAGAGGAACTGGAAAGGAAAAGGCAAGCGGAGAGATGCCCTTCACCACCTCCTCAGGCCGCACTACACACTCCTCCCAGCATTTCAATACAGAGCCTTCCCCTCAGCCAGGGTTTCCAAGTGCTGAAGTGATGAATAATCTATCAAAAGACAACAAAAAACACGTAGTGCAGCTTCATGTTTCTTTAAAGCAAATAGCGCTTCTCTGTCTAACACCACGTCTACCTTGCAGCAGCCTTCCTCCAGGAACAGGAATGCAGTCCCCTTCACAGCATAGTTTTGCAAGCATACCTCCAAAGCAGGAATTTTTGTAGAAGCAGTTCAACCAAGCAGTCAGGATGACAGAGGAGAGCCAGCAGAAGGACAGATGAGCTGCAGAAAACTGTTAACTAATTAAGGTAAGTAGCCCTAATTATAGTTGTTGGGATTTATATGCTGGTGGATCATAGAGGTGAATGGAAAATTCCTGAATTGAGCAAACCAGCTAGCTTCGCAAAGCAAAATCCTGCTCACTCCCAAGATAAATTCACTCTCACTCCACCCCCAGGAATGTCTTGCCACTATCTGATGGGGATAGGATCTTCTGATAGATGGGGAAAGCTTACGTATGTGAGGTATGTGAAGCTTCTTGCTAAGCACTCCCTTCCTGCCACCACATTTCTGAAACACAAAGGCGTTTTCTGCTATTTGCTTTTCACGTATTAATGAATCTGGGAAGATCACAGCAGTCTTTCAGATAAGGAAACATAAAACTCCTTTCAGAGCACTTGGAATGGCATTTGGCAGCCTTCAAGATAAGTTTACAGGGTTTTTCCCCCCTAAATGGGAATGAATAATGTTACCATCGGCTCTTTTTGTAATTCCCTTACCCAGTTAATGACCTGTAAGAACTGTTTCGAACACGACCAGCAAGTGAAAAGCACCTGGTTACAAGTCAAATGCTGTGAATCCCGAAGTACAGTTACATTCTCTCCTCACCCACAAAGGGCTTGCGGACCATCAGAGAACAGCAGATAGCCCAGCTCTTCCATCCACACACTGAGTCATCTGCAGTGCCACCTAAAGCCCCTGTAGACATCGCTGCTGCCCTCTGGAACCCTCGGCCACGCCAAATGCGTGTGCTGGAGCGAAAGGCGGGGAGCGGCTGCCCGTCCCTCACACGTGTGGATATCCCAGTGAAATAAGGAGCAAAGCATTTACTGCTGTGCTGGTGCAGCCTTCGAGAAGACTGCGATTTTATTTGTAACTCTGTTCCAATTTTAGACATCAGAAGGTAAATATCCTTAGACGTGGTTTTGGATTCAAAGTGAGCACTGAATGCTAAGCTATTGCTCGCAGGAATGCCCCATACCATTCGAGAAAAGCAGTTGCCAGGCTCACTGATCTATAGTTCAGCAATTGCTTCTCCAAGTTTTATTATTTAAAATGTCAAATAACATGGCCTATTTTTTTTTCCCAAAGAAGTGGGTGTATGCACCTGTGTTTCTCCTAAAATAATCCTCCAAATGTGTGGAAAAATCTGGACTTGATGTGCTTTAGCATATGTACTTACACGGGTATATCCTCCCAATTTGCGGCTACGCCACATTCTCCTGATTTGAAAGCAGGCAAGATTGTAAACTCATTCTCACAGATTAAAGCCAGCAAAGCCATCCTGCTGGGGAGAGCGAATGTTTCTCTCCCAGCGGTGGCAGAGGTCAGCGTGGCTGGAATTGCCGAGGCATTCCCAACAAACGGGTGATGCTGCCGTGCGCTCCTCCTCAATGTAAACGTGTAGCCCACCCTAGGGAAAAGCTGAGGACTTCTAAGTCTTCATTTTATGTTGCCAGCTCTGCCTCTTGAATAATTTACTATAAGCACAAATATTAGAGGAGGGCAGTACTATCGTCCTGGTCTCCTTCAGTCTTACGGGAAAGCACAAATAGCAAAGTCACTGCAAAAGCAGAAGGAACCTTTACAAATGCATTTAGTGCTTTGTTATGGATTAAAGTGAACGTAGCAGAAAATACCCAAATTCCCCTCTCCCAGCCTCCCCAAATCAGCCGTGTGCCACACAAAAAGCTAGTCAGGCTTCCATGCAACAACTGCTGCATGAGGATTTTCTTCCACAAAGTTCCTAGGTGATCTTTAAAGCTCATGAAAAAGAAGTAAAATTATTTATTAGCCTCACCTCTAAAACTACAAAGGGTGGAAGAGCAGGCCAGCCAATAGCTCCCCAACCTGTTGAAGGTCACTCCCTGTATTTTTAAAAGCATATTCTCAATTAATTCTGTTCTGTGTATTTCTTCTGTTTCTCAAAGAGACAGTTATTAACGCTTGCAATTTTAAAGGGTTTGGGTCAAGTTTCAGGTCTTACATTAACTTGAAACTACAGCTAAACAAGGGCATGAAGCTGCCTAAAACAAATCCACCCCTTTTGATTTCTAAAAATCCTATGAACCTGAAAAAGATTCAACCGCAGCGTAGTGAGGATGCCAGGTATGTATGCATTATTATTCAGCTCAGTCCCTTCCAGATTATGTTGCAGCCTTTTAAATTAACTCATGACTCTCTTTTTATTTTTAATTAATTAAATTCACATTTTTACTTTATGTTGTCATATTTCTTTTCCATACTGCCACCATCACTTTCTAAGGGCACTAGACGTTATTTCCTCTCTTCAGCTAAGTTTCCTTCAGATGTCAACTGTCTGGCAGAAATATCTCGCTTCATGAACTTCCTTCTTGTCTGCAGAGAATCTTCATCAGAGTTGGGATGACTTTTTGCTTGTTTGTGTTTTTCCAGCAGTGAAGGCAGCACAGGGCTCCGAGCTGTCCGAACTACTGGTGCAGTTTACTGCATGGCCCCACAAAGAGCTGCAGTGTGATGGGTGATGGAGACAGTGGGGCAGAGGAACAAGGAAAGAGCCAGATATCCTTGAGTCAGTATTGCTACCAAGTAAAAGGAATATTGAATCTTACTGTGAGATCTTGGAAATCCTAGCCTTTGGCTGTTGAAAAACCGACTGAGGTTTAAAACAGAGCTGAGCATATTTCCTCCTTCCCCATCCTTTTATTTTAAACAAAATAGGGGAATTTTTTTCCCTGTTTGCAAAGGCAAGGGGTGATAGTACTGGTGAGCTCCACAACGTGCAAACAGCTACTCCAGCCTAATGCACCCTGAGTGGGGCCATGGTAGTTTGCACCGCAGACAGCCCTACAGAAACCATTCAGAAGGAAAAAGCAGAAATTCCTAAACTGACTTAGAGCATAGTTTCCTGAAAAGCAGTACACTTCTGCCACCTGTTTCATGTTCCACACCTTCTCTTTGGGGACCCATTTTTAATCTCCTCCCAGTTCAGTGACAGCAGATGCCCATAAACAACCCAACACCACAACTGAGGGAGGCAGGGCCACCGACCACAGACCTTCCTACACCTGCCCCAGGGCCATGGTCAGCGTTTCCTGAATCTGTGCCCTCCGAGTCAAACCAATACAAACGGGTCCCTCCGGCTGCTGGAGGGACAAACATTAACAATCTGTTTCCCACTGTAAATGTCTCTGATATTTATTCCCTGGGACTATCAATCCAACAACTGAATAATGTTTGTATGGCATTTAGACCATGCAAATGCCATTGAGAGCTAAGTTCCATAATAAACTGGTCCTAACCCAACACTACCTGTGAAATGTATTTTAAACTTGTTGCATTTATAAGTTCAACTGGTATTTAAAGGAAAAAAACATGACATCGAGCGTATTTTTCAAGAAAAATAGCATAGCAGTTGCATAGGAATGCTTTGCATTTACAATTATTTATATGGATTTCTGGCCTGGTTTTAGTATAGCTTGGTTCAGGGATTTAACCCAAATAGCCAGCAAGCTAATGCAAGCAGAGCCAAATTTTATCAAGCAGAAGCTTCATCAGAGTAACAGAGCTAGTTCAGGCTTCATACAAACAATAATCATGCAGCAAGTATGTATCTGTATTGCTACCTTCAGCCATGGTCTACCGCCTTTTCATTTACAGCATATGATCAGCAAATAAAAGATATTAATGATCATCAAGTAGCACATTAAATAGTGACATCAGTCACGTGAAGACACTCACACTGGGGCCCAAGACTCAGGGCTTCTCATTCTAAACCCACACCTGACTTACTTTCTCAAGGTAGATACGTCTCTCTGTATTTTTCTTTCCCTCCCCAAAGAGGGGTTAACAGTTCTTATCTACCTCCCAGAGGAAGATTAATAAAGATAAAATCAATGAAAAAGGCAAAACTGTAAGAAGTATTATTACTGTTGTTATATTATAATGTTGTCATATTATAATGTTGTCTGTCAAGTTTTCTCCAGAGTGCTGTTAAATGCCTTATGAACTAGCCATGCTGCACGAGGAGAGCACCATGACCTGTTTACCTGGCTGACCTGTCTGAAGCGCCCTGTATCACATCAGATTTTAGTATCTTTACTGACGGTCACTTTGCACCTAACCCTTAGCCTGGAACACAAAAAAAAAAGGAGAAAGACCAAAAGGCTGGAGAGCCAGGCGCTATGAGAAATTCTTGTGGTTAAAGAAAAGAAAGAAAAAGACAGGATCATAACACATCCTCTGTCCATCAAAACCACTGGAGCTGGCCAGGCACAAACCCACTGTCATATACCGTGTTGTGCAAAGATTAGGCAGGGGCTGCTGTGCTGGTACTCCTGGAGCACCACGGCAAAGCCCTGGAAAGGTCTGTGGCCATGTCTTCCACGTGGACCCCCTGACAGAAGCCTCATGGAAAAGGTGAGACATTTCTATGTGTAAATAGCACAATAGTAATGGCGTATTCCCCAAACAAAAAATAAATCTGCAGTATGATTGTTTGGAAGAGGAGATCAAGCGTAATTAAGACTGAAATGGTGCAGGTGAGCAGGAAATGGCACACGGTGTCAGCTAAATTGGACTAAACCAGACAGACCAGTCCAAGTATCTCAGCTGCTGAGGTATAAAAGTCGGACAGTTTGACTGTGAGACACAGTCTAGACTGAGGCATGCTTGAAGACTCTGCAATAAGATTATTTCATGCATTATACATTAAAAGTACAAACTACTGATACTTTCCAGTAGAGCAGTGTCCCACAATGCTGGAGTTAAAAATGAAAGCATTAACTTGGAGGTCAAAGGACTGAATGCAGCCAAAAAAGTCAAGAAAACGGTACTTGCTACTATACATTTATACCAAAGACGATTAACAGCAATCTGATACAGAAAGCATTTGACATGAGATCCATTTGCTGGGAAAATCAGAAGGCAGCTAAGTCTTGGTACTCCCCTGGACAAATTCCCCTAGAATTTGTACAGGTCAGCTCTCGAGGAGGAAAGAAGCTCAGGACCGTGCAAGCTGATCAGCCTTATAAGACTACCAGCAGCATCCACTAATCTAAGCTTCACATAATCCTTTGCTGCTAAATCCCTATTCATCATCATCCAGCACAGTGAAAGGGAAATTCTGTTCTCAGAAGATGATTTGGGAGACAAACTATTTCAGTGCTTAACTGTGCTGATCTAGTCTCCTACTGTGAAAATCTGCATCTACGTTTAATGCTTCGATATACCACAATGAGAAAAGCTTTGGTATTTACATATGATTTAAAGATTAACCTGTCTTGATTTGACTGTTAATAAGCTTATTTTAAAGCACTCAAATGGCATGTACAGAGGGGGAGAGAAGGCAGGTTCTTCCACAAGTTATCAAAGAGCTCGCTACGTGATAATGAGGTATTTCTTCAGAAACCAGAGATATTTCCATATACTCTTCTATCCTCCCCATTTGTCTTATTCCAAGTTTGTCTTTTCTTTAAAATCTGGACTATAGGTCTTGTATTACTACTAGTATTACATCTATGCGACTAAAAGAAATGAGACATTCCCTAAGAAAAAGAAAAAAAAAATTAGTATCAGGAATTGGTCCAGCTTAGCACAGATGTCCACAGGGCAAGAGAACATTTTCTCCTCGTATCCATGTGCTCAGGCTGGGCACAATGTACTGCTCAAGCTGAGGTCAGTATTTCTGCCATGCATGCAAGGGCTGTGCTCCCTTGGAAGCTCACTCACTCCCAGTGCTCCTGTTGACTCCCCTCAACATTCAAATCAAGGGCTATATTTAGAGAGAAAAATGAGCCATAACTTCTAATCTATTCTTGATTTTTTTAACATGTCTTTTAGTTGTGGCAGTGTTTATGCAAAAATCCTTCTGCAAGGAATGCAAGGGACGTGCCTGGAATGAATGAGAGCTAATTTTTGCTTGATTTGAAGAAAAAAAATCCACAACTGTCCTGGTTTCAGCTGCGATAGAGTTAACTGTCTTCCTAGTAGCTGGTACAGTGCTATGTTTTGAGTTCAGTATGCAAAGAATGTTGATAACACTGATGTTTTCAGTTGTTGCTCAGTAGTGTTTAGACTAGAGTCAAGGATTTTTCAGCTTCTCATGCCCAGCCAGGGCACAAGAAGTTGGCACAGGACAGAGCCAGGGCACCTGACCCAAACTGGCCAACGGTGTATTCCATACCATGGGACGTCCCATCTAGTTTAGGAACTGGGAAGGGGGGGGCGGGGAATCGCCGCTCGGGGACTGGCTGGGTGTCGGTCGGTGGGTGGTGAGCAATTGCCCTGCGCATCATTTGTACATTCCAATCCTTTTATTACTACTGTTGTCATTTTATTAGTGTTATCATTATCATTATTAGTTTCTTCTTTTCTGTTCTATTAAACAGTTCTTATCTCAACCCATGAGTTTTACTTCTTTTTCCCGATTTTCTCCCCCATCCCACTGGGGGGCGGGGGGAGTGAGTGAGCGGCTGCATGGTGCTTAGTTGCTGGCTGGGGTTAAACCATGACAACAACAGCAAACAAACAGAGGATGCAATAACATTTAGGATGATTGGCAAAAAAAAAAAAGTTTTTAAAAAGAAGTTTCTACCACCATAAAATTCCTCAATGTATTTCCAAATCACAGTTTCCATATGATCAACATCATTATTTTCACTGTTTGGAAAGTCATCCCCTAAACAAAACAGGAAAAAAAATGCTAAAAAACAGGAAAGTTGGGTTTATAACCATGAAAAGTAGGAGATGCCATTCTTTTGCCTCTCTTAGTTTTGATGTTGGTTATGAATGATACGGCAGGATTTTCAGCCTACCAGCCATTGGTATTCAGAAAGGATACCATCTATCGAATTTCAGCTCTGTTTACAGTTCAAATTAATAGGGGGGAAATCAGCATCTGCATTTGTTCACTCATTTGGAGACTGCAAGAATAAGCCCTAAGGGTTTGTTCTTTTGCCTACAACAATAGTGAACTGCACCATTTAATCTAATGGTGTAAATAAGATGCTGATCTGAAAATGAAGAAAAATAAACCAACTCAAAATAAACTAATAACTAGCATGAAAAAGAAAAGCTATATTGCTCTCTATATGTGGATATTATATGTAATGTAAATACAGGTGACCTATGTAATGGTTTGAAAGGTTACAGATGTCCTCTACTGCATTTGTGGGAGAATAACTCAGTTTCTAATTGCTCTTTAAAAGTGGTGAAGAATTTGATCACCTTTCTCAGCCATATGATGGTTTTCTTGGAATGCCACACAATATTTTTCTTCTATAGATACATCTCACTGCAGAACTTTACAATAACCTGGAGACCTAAACATGGACTTAGCAACACTCCCGGGACTGGCACTCGATTTAGCAGTACATTAACTGGGCTCCCCCCAGTTTAAAGGAGAGTGAAATGCATGAGTCACACTGCTGATTCTTGTGATACAGCGTATCCCTGATGTTGCACAGTATTGACATTACTGAGACAGACCCTATCTCTATTGAACCACCTTGAGGAAAAAATAAAAACAAGAGGATACTTTCCTTAACATTACTTAGGACTATGAAATTGAGAAAGACCAGAAACATCTGAGTCAGATTTTTCTTATCTCTCATAATGGAGCATAACAGCAGCAAGAGAAAAAGCTCACTGTGAGCTAAAGATGGAGTGCCCTAACTTGGTGTCTCAGTGTTTTTGGCCATCTGTTATCAGTAGTACACTGCAAAACATTCAGGTTATTTTGTTGGGCAATACAATTATTCGCATTTATTTTTTAAATTTTTCTCTTAGGAACGTACAGCCTGTGCTCCCTTTATCAGTACTGTTTGCATTCTTGTACTCTTAGATCTTTCGAGTTACAGGATTTCAAGGTATATAGACAGCTGGCTGGGTGCAACACCACTGAAGATACTGTAAGAAGCAGCAGCACAAACCAGCGAGCAGACATAGCCGTAGGGCAGCTATGTCTCCTGTAACGCCTTTATAAGCTCAGGTACACTTTATCCTTTCTCAGCATTGCAGACCACCCTACATTTTGCCAGAGCTCTGAAAGTTCAAGAGTGAAAGCTGCATACATCACATGGGAAGGAGCCACAAGAAACGCAGAGATCTCTACCCACACTAGCCACTTGCCTGCTTCTGGGTGTAATTCAAGATGTTAATCATCATCATCTGCTCCCTAAAACACCTGGCATCTTCCCATATGAAAGTTCCTTTTCTTCCTATCTTCAATTAATGAAATTAAAATCTGTTATTTTAAAGGCACCTGAAACAACATCTCAGGGCAGTAAAAGTTGTTCCTGGGCATTTGAGCTGGTTCTGAGTCTCCTGTGTTTTGTTCACAACTCAGCTGAGGGAATACCTGAGATAACGTAAATACTTGCCTGAGCACCTACCACGTCTCTGAGCTCTGTGTGAAGAACAGCACCAAAACATACATGCTAACACAAATTGCACAGCTTGGCTTGTGAAATCTCAACCATATTAAACAAATACATAGAGCTGCAGGTCACCAAAGGTTGACAATCAGCTCTCCTCTGGATGTACGTAACAAGTGGACATCCCCGTGACAGATGTGTCATAAATGACAAAAAACCCAAGAGTTCATTTTGAAAAAACTCAGAATACAGAATGGGTATGCCAAACCTCTCTCAGAAATATTTTAGTTTTCCAAATGGGTAATGGAATGCTTAAAGCAAGTAAGGGGAAAATTCAATTTGGACTTAAAACATCACCTTCCTCATCTCACTTTGATGTAAAAAAATTACATTTGGCCTTGTGCACAACACCTGTTCTACAGGACTGCACATACAAAACCAAGCGTTCAAGTGCTTCTTTCTGCTCTTCTCCAGAAAGGGTCAGGTAATGGCTGGATCATCAAAGCAGAAAAATTATTTTTCTACCAAAAACAAGTCTACAATGAAAACCACAGTAGATAGACAAAAAGAAGCTGTCAGTCAGCAGCAGCCAAAGGCAGTAAGGAGAGGACCAAAAGGCAACAGCTGTGGAAGAAGTATAGTCTGGAGACTCAGCTCATGAACATTGTCTCTGCTCGCTGAAACAAAAAGGAAAAAAATATGAAGGGAAAAAGAGGAAGAAGGCAGTTGGGTACCTGTTTGTTCCAAATAAATCTCTACAGGAATCATCCTCCTCCTTCTCACGCCACAGTATTGTGCTGGAGAAAAGGTACAAAATATGGGAGCTTGTGAGACCATCTGAATTGTTTCTGAAGCCTTTACCAAAGAGTGTGACAGTTCTTTCATCAGTTATCATCGCAGTCTAACACCAATGCTGACGTGACCAACACTACCACAACAAACACAGCCAGGCTCTGTTACAGTATATCCACTTAATGCTTTCCTGGTTGTTAAAAGTGATTCAAATCAGTGGTCCCAATTTTTTGCTTGACAATGAGATTCTCTGGGCAATACATGATGTAGCAGTGCACACAAGCCACTTCCACCTTCCCCCATTTTGGGAGCACATCAAGAACAGCTTTATTATGTTTCTCCTATCCTCCTCTATCCACGTGCAGCCACTACAAACACTCTGCCAGTTTATCTATACACCAAATACTCCATCAGCAACCTGCTCCTCTTGCTGATACAATTTAAGGCAAATCTGTGCCCTGGCTGGGATCCCAACCCCACCCTACAAAAATGCAGTTGTTCCTGTACAACTGCCTCTACGGCAGGGCTTTTCCTGGCACTGCTGGGCAGGTGAAGGATAAGCATCTTTTCACTCTTCGCAGATCTAGTTAGGCTACAGGAAGCCTGGAACGCGGACACAGCTGAAGTTAAAGCAGCCAGAAATAAAGTAAGCAGAAAAATGGCTTAAAGCCACCTTTGTTCTGACCCTTTTTTCTTCCATCAAGGACTGTTGGGACCAAAGAGATTCCCAGCTGCTATCTCACACCGGGTACAGCAGTCCATGGCCAGCTTTGCCTTCAAAATATACTTCCAGTACCCTCCTGGATGCCACTCCAGTTCAACAAGTATCATGATGAGTTTGCTCAGCTGATGAACAGGAACACCAGTAAAAATAGGCGAGAGGATGGTGTTGGAGAGAAGACAGCTATGCAAGTAAAGGCACTCTGCTGCAACTTGGAAGCTTACACCTCTGCTTCCACGTTATGGAAGAAATCTGTTTAGCTATATAAGTAAATAAGATGTATAAGTAAATAAATAAGGGTGGGCTGCAGAAAAGCAGCTAGACCATGGCCCCTTCAGTATTTTGGAGGTTGCTTAGCAACAGGCTGGCTGCTGCGGGGCTGAAGTAGCATGAAATTAGCAGCTTTTCAGCAAAAGACAAATTGAATGTAAAACTGGGGAGGGGGCCTTTGAGTGGCAGCGAGGAGAAAAGCATTAAGTGGTGAATCTGATAGGATGGGCATCTTTTAGGACCGTTGCCTGAGTGTGAGGGATCTTTAATTAATGTGGCCAAGGGGCTTTGTCCTGCCTGGGTACTGATAAATTCCAAAGCGGGCCTGGCAAGTTAATAATTCAATCTTGATTAAAATTACGTCCATTACAGTCACCTTATGGGTTAATTACTTATTAATGATCTTAAATAGCCCAAACCCAGTCATATCAGACTATCCTTGCTATATTAGTCCCAGCTGACTATACACCACATTTTCAGTTGCAGTTATCTAATGTATTTCCCCATCACTTCAAGTCTAGGTTATCTCGATGCCATCTCTGCGTTCACTTAAGGAATTTGGTCCCTGTGAATCCTTCGAGTAACTGAATGTCAACAGCATAGATCCACTTGCTCTGGCCAGATAATTGCTCTAAATCATATTGCTTCTCTAGCCTTCTGGAACAACCCTGTGTGGACACAGAGAATCATTACATAGACAGCAGCTATTTGAGAGAACTGAGTAACGAGAACAGCACAAATAACATGTGTACACATTTCATGGAAGACTGAAAACGGGAGTTTTGAATGAAAGATTTTTCTGGGTCACTTAATCTGGGGCCAGATTGTACCAGTTAATTGTTTTCCACTGCTAAATGTGCGTGAAACTGGTCTGTGGCAGCAAGATACAACCAGGGACCCGTATGGCACACGATCCATCAGAAGGTGGTGTAGGATGGTCGTTGGGTCAGGAGAGATGCTAAGTGGCTTGCCCAGGCATTAAACTGGAGGAGGAAAGAAAAACACAGTGGCCCTTTCTCCTGCTTTTTACACACATGCAGAGCAGTGATAACGTATTTTACTCCTTATTCACAGAGTCACTTCTATTTGTGTGGCACTTCAGAAACAGAGTAAGACCTATGTGGGGGCCTATGTGTGAACCAAATTTGCTTGGAGCAGGAAAACTTCTCACCTGTGTTTCATCCTCCTTAGTGCCCCAACACAGCACTTAATTGTTCCTGTGATTGGGGTGGAGTGTATACAAGCCATCACCAGTAGTTCCGTAGGCAGTCAATTACGTATTGTAGAGCAGGTTGGCTGTTTTCAGTCCTTATGATTTTCAGAATTATTTCTGGGTCCTTGGGGGCTGCACACAGAGACACCTGTGGCAATGTTTGTTTTCCTATTTGTCTGGAGTTGAAAAGAAGGCAACTGAGGCTCACTGATGTAGCAAACACTTAGGAGAGAGGCCCTCCGTTTCCTTAATGAGCCTATTAAGTGAATCTATCAAAGGTGTAACGATGAGTCTCAGAGGAAAGAAACACAAAGAGATAACTGACTGTCCTGAGACATTCCTAGTACAAATACACAAGAAAACAACCTATAGGCTACAGTAGTTAATTGGGAACAGTGTGATCCCGTTGCTGGAGAAGTACATCAACGTAAAATACCTTGACGCTTTTCCTTTTTGCATGGCCAGAGTTAGCTGTGCCTGAGCATACAGCTTTACCGTCTGCTTCAGCTTCTCCTCCTCCAAACCAGAGATGATAAAATCCTGCTTCGCAGAGCTGCTGTGATACTTTAATCTCTGGGGTATTTGGAAAGTCAAGCGTCTGGTGAAACTGTTAGCGCTCCCTGAACTTGAGCAAAATGAGTGACTGAAGTGAGATAGTCTTGTTTTAGGTAACAAGAACCACACACTGTATCAAAACTCAAAAGGAATTTTATCCTCCACTTTCCTAAATGAGTCCTTGCAGGTGTGCATCCCAGGATTTAATCTCCTGTTGTGGTTTAACCTCAGCCAGCAACTAAGCACCATGCAGCTGCTCACTCACTTCCCCCCTACCCAGTGGGATGGGGAAAAAGAACTGGGGGCAAAAAAAAGTAAAACTCGTGGGTTGAGATAAGAACAGTTTAATAGAACAGAAAGGAAGAAAATAATAATAATAATAACAACAGTAATAAAATGATGATAATAATAACAAAAGGATTGGAATATACAAAACAAGTGATGCACAATGCAATTGCTCACCACTCACCAACTGATGCCCAGTTAGTTCCCGAGCAGCGATCCCCCCGCTGGCCAACTCCCCCTGGTTTATATACTGGGCATGACATCACATGGTATGGAATATCCCTTTGGCCACTTTGGGTCAGCTGTCCTGGCTGTGTCCCCTCCGAACTCCTTGTGCCCCTCCAGCCTTCTTGCTGGCTGGGCATGAGCAGCTAAAAAAAATCTTTGACTTAGTATAAACACTGCTTAGCAACAACAGAAAACATCAGTGTGTTATCACCATTCTTCTCATCCTAAATCCAAAACATAACACTATACCAGCTACTAGAAAGAAAATTAACTCTATCCCAGCTGAAACCAGGACACCTTCTCCAACGAGATTAAAAAATACTGCTATATTAATACAAACATACTGGTTATCAAGCATACAGCAACTGGCTTACACCACTCTCCACCACACAGGATTTTATTTAAAAGGTTAACTATGACCCAATACTGCACATTTTCCAGTGCTTAGCCCCATTTTATGGGGGAGTGGTATCGCTTACAGGTCTAGTATCTGTGTGCATCACCTGTTGAAGGTGGCTTACTAGTCTATGTCTGGCTAAAGGCTCAGCATAATACAGACAGGCTGCAGGCTCCCTCGTCCTGGTACTGTCAGTGCTAGCAGCATAGGTCAGAAAGACAAGTTACAGAGGGATGAGCACAGAAGTGGTTCCTTCCCTTCACAGGACGGACAGATGGGGCAGCTCCTCAGCCGTGACATGAACTGAGCACAGAAGTAGAGCCAGGGGAGATCCTAAGTACTGGAAATTACCAGGGAGAAGAGGTGTAATAAGTGAAGGTGCAGACGAGCCTGAAGCTTACATTCTGATCATGTATTAAGAGTGGAAAAAGAGAAGCGGGAAGAGCAAATAGCATCAGCAATGCTTCGGAGTCTGAAAGAGAATATGTACTAAACCACAGTCTTATTTCTCTTAAAGCGTCACTCTGTCTCAACTGTCATGGTTTCCAGACTTTCAGAATTGAATTATATTGTAATTACTTCCTATTTGGACAAGGTCACAAAAATAAAAGCTCAATACCTTCCTACATTACAGTCTGCTGTATGTTCTTTACACTCCCGTAGCAGCCAAGTCCCCTCTTCTGATGTCAACAAATGTGCCTTCAGAATAAAATGCTGGTTTAGGTCCATTAGTGCAGTGTAAGGCACATTAAAAAGTTAAGAGCCATCATTACTGATCTTTCCGAGAAGGCTCCCAGAGCACAGACATCTTTATCATCTTACTAATCCTTACAATTCACTTTATATCTTAAAAGCAACAAAAAGGAAACAACTACGAAACCCAGACCCACGTAACCTTATGACAGGTGCTTGTTCCATACATGCCCTCATCACTGAGTAAGGACATGTCAAATCCCTTACATCAGGGATTTGAAAACATTTCTCAGTTTTTTCCACCTCTCGCCCACCCCCAGATTCCTGTGACAGTATATAATCTTGTATAACATTCCTGTATGATGGACCAAAGGTTGAAAATCCGCAAGGCATACAGGTAAATAGTTTCCTTGTTTAAACAGGTAGCCTGTAAACACTGCTTGTGACAAAGTCCTTCTACAAGACATTATTGTTACTGACATTTTGTGGATGTTACAATAAAGGAAGATGGAAGGAAAATAAAGAGGGGCTCTTTGCTGTTCCCAGGGGAGCCAGGGCTCCCAACAAGCCCCCGTGTGAGCTCTTGGCCCAGCGCTGGATCTATACATGTGCTGCTCGTTTCCTGCTTCCTGAGGAGAAGCTGCCTGATGGAGAGAGATTGACGAGAGCAAGCGGAACACAAGATGGACTCTGGCACGGCCCACAACCACCCATCCTCCTAATTCACCTCGGCAATTAGTGCTGTGCCTGTGATGAACCGTTTTGCTTCAGGCTACGAGGTCCTCTGCTGTTGGAGCACAAGAGGAGGAGGTTTTCAAGGGTTACCAAGTCCAGGCAGTGCCTCCTTCCCCTTCACACCCCCGGCTCTGACCAGGAGCGTTTCTGTCAAGTCCTGAAGTGCTTGGGTTTGTCATGTAGGCTGGAGAAGGTGGCTCTGGTGCATCTCAGGGCAGAGCGAAAAAACATGTTGCAAAGATAGATTCCCCTGGGCTAGAGAGTCACTGCCTTGGCAGGAACCCCTCATCAAAATGTCCTGCTTGGAAACACAAACTGTCCCAAGCAAGATGCTGCTTTCTTACTGCATGTCGCTCCTCCTCAGAAAGGAGCACACCCTGCTTCATGTTGTGCTTAGAAAAGGAAAAAACAAATTAAGTACTCTTGGGGGAAGTTCATTACAACACAAACCTAAATTTCACTTTGTGTTAAAAGAGAAACAAGGGCCAAATTTGCCTCTGAGCTTTCTGCTGCTATTAAAAGCAATGGGATTTGTGTCTACACAGGCCTATGTGAGTATGATGGTCTGGACGAGCTGCTATAATGAAGAAAACTGTGTGCTGGGATCTAGATTCTGCAGGCACCAAATCACAGCTCCTTTCAGCACAAGAGCCCCCTTTCATTTCTACCTCACGAAGAAAGAAATCACACGTACTGTTTTCAGGACTCTTTAATATTTGAAAGTAATTCAGCAGTGACAAGGTGATGAAATTCTTTTTTCTCGTTTCTAACAGGTCAGGTAGATTGCAAAGTCATCAAAACTAACAGCCTGACAATAAATTTTTTGTGTGTCATTGATGGTGGGAAAAGTAAAGAGCCCAAAGTGGGGAAAATAGTTTATCAGAAGGCACAAGCATTATTGAACACAGCAGCTTGCAAGAGGCTACCTTCGGGAAAGCAGGAGTGTGTGAGCAAGCAGAACAAAGCACTCTCGTTAGGCAGTTAGGAATCAAAGTCCTGATCCATTTCCAATTTCTTCCACTGCTCTTGACCAGCTGAAGTGTAATCAATATTCCCTACTGTGTAAAGATGGAGCATCCCAGGTGGCACAATCAGGTGGCTTACTCAGACTGCCATGAAATTGTTCCTCAGGAGGATGTACAATAAGGTCATTGATCTTGTGCTCTAAGCTATGGGTTAACAAAAGGATTTCTGAGATTAAAAAAGAGCTGTTCAGACAATCACTTGACTCTGCTAAGAAGTTTAGCTATAGTTTAATTTTTTTCAGAGGTCAAAGCCTTAACCTCTGAGCCTCTCCAAACTATGTCAGCCACAGCATATTTACGTTAGTGAAAGCACACCTGTATTTCTCATTTGGGAAAGGAGCGATGAGGACCCTCTCCAGGTTGGTGCAATGTGCAAATGCAGCTGGGCTGGACGTCTGCTGAAGCTGAAGATTTTGCAGCTCCGTTGTCACAGTAACTGGGTGACTCAACCTGACATGCTGTCTTTGGGCCTGAGCTGTGCATGCACACTGGATTTGTGCCTATACTGCCAGATTTAAGAGATTATTTATTATGCTGATGAAATAGTCGGAGATGAGATTTGCTGTTTTTTCATGGCTTTTGACTAACTTCACTTGTAGAATCAAATTTTGGTTAAGAATTATTGTCAAGGAAATTGCATTAAGCAAAGGAAGTTGAAAGAATAATAAACAGATATGGTAACATAATGAGGACTCAGTCCTCATCTGCTGCTTGAACAGTTGAATAGAAAAATGAGATACACGGTCAAGGCTTCCGAGCGAACAGCCCCACAATAGTGCTTTTTAACTTTTTCTTATCCCTTCAAATTTTTGTTGCGGAGATAAGGAATGTGGGGAAGTGAGAGCAACGAGGAGAAGGAACCTGTCATCCCCTCCCCACCCTGGCTTCCACAGCTCATCAGTACACCTGTAGGGCTGTGGGTGCACATTTGGAACAGCAATGAGTGTAACAGCAATGAACTTCTGCAGACAGAGGCTGGCTGATGTGGCAATGGGTTGACACCTCTCTGCCCAGGCGTTCACAGTATTGCATGGAAAATAATCATTTACAGAGGAATTATTTCAGACTTAAGCAATATGAAACAGCCAAACACCAGAAGACTATTTAAAAATTTGTGAATGAGTAAACTGGCACATTGCTATTCTTAAATAAAATGAAACACCTCTACAAATGGAGATATATATACTCGGACATTTCTATATAGCACTTTAACTCAATTCTCCAAAGTCTCTGGCATACAGCTCTTCACCTCTGTTTACCAGCCTGATGTAATTTATTTATGCCCAAACACAAACAAATTAAATTGCAGTTTAACCCTATGTTTACTATACTACTTACTCTCCACAAGAGAAACAAGGCTATAATATGGCAAAAATAATGCAGGAAACCAGAGAATCCTGAAGCAAAGCAATAAGGGGATCCTAAAAATGTGAATATTGCCCTTATGAAGCACCCAGCTAAACTTCCACTCCAGTAGCTACATATTGCTTAGATAATAGTCAAGTAACCACTCACTGAATTTAACTTTGAACAGTATCAATAATGGCAAAAATAATGCCTGGGCTTTGTAATGGATAGTTATTAATAGGGACTTCAGTACTAAAAGCTACTGTCACTGCAGAGCTCTGCATTTATGAAATGCATACGGCCATCTTTCTGTACTTAGTTTTGTTTGTTCGCTTATTTTCTAAGCAGAGAAGTTCAACTGCAGGTGCCGGAGATATCAAACACCAGCAAAAATGCATAAAGACACCGTCCCCAATGTGTTTTCTTTGTTTAATTGCAAAAGCTCTGGGGGGAAAAAAAGGGAACATTGTTAGCCTTTGCCTAACCTCCCCTCCCCCCATTATTTTTAAAAGTTTAGCTTTAGGTCTCAGTATAGCATGGTGCTTCAGAATTTGTCACCTCATTGCATCTGTCAAGAAACAAATGAAATTAAACAAATGTCAGGTCCCAACTGTTCTCTGCACTACATTGAGAATGAATCACTTTTTTTTTTCCCAAGCCACTGCATGCAGTAGCCATTTGCTCTGGATTACCTGAGCTTTCTGTAACATAGTCATGACTTGTTTCCAATAACTTAACCTTTAAATTCTGTAACATCTGTAGAAAGAAAATAACCACAGCATTTCTGAGAAAGACATGTATCACAAAGGCTGATCAAATATGACACAAGGCAGCTTGAAATTTTTTGCCCAAATGCAATCTCTTCCAAACACATGTATTCTAAGATTTCTAGGCATAGAAATAAAAGATAATTCTCTTTGTGGGCAGTGAAGTCCCAGCAGACAACAGAGCTTCTTCTCCCACTGTTCCAAGGGGAGAAAAGACAGAGTTTCTTTGGTCACAGAAATGGACTTCAAAAAAAAAAAAAAAAAGACAATATTCTTCGGGGACATGCAGTTTAAAAAAGAGTTCTCACAGACAACACAAAGACGTAGGCTAGCAATGCTTGCAGCATCTTTTGTATGTGAAGAAAGAGATTTCCTCTGAATTACCACTATGCTATGTACTGCTGAGATGATACCCGTTTCCTCAGACCTGAATGCTTGAAAGATGTCCAAGAGAAGCATAGATTAATTTTCACCTCCAGGGAGATTTCTCCATCTTAAGCCTGAACAGTTTTGGTGATGCTGAAAACAGTATCAAGGAACACTTCTTGGCCAACATAAATACGGGGCACAGAGCTCGTTTTTAGGCATTTCTGCATCTATAATTTTACATACATTTCTTTCTTCACAAAATGTGAAAGCCTGTGGTTTTGTTCCTTTTAATTATGGTTGTAAATGCCGATCCTGGGATACATTTATTCTTCCTCTATGGCCTCTTTTGCATCACAGAAGTGTCTTATAGAAGGATATCCTCTTACTGTGAGAACAAGAGGTACTGCAAACCTGCCAGGCACCATCATCACAATCTTCCTCCATATTCAAACTCAAGGCATCCCTCAGAAAAATCAGTTACAAATTACTGCGTTTGTATCCTTCAAAGGAAGAGAGAGTTTAGACTTTCTCTTCTAAAGAACAATGAAGATTACTGTGCTGACAATAGTAACTCTAGACACTCTGCTACTGCGTGACATACAGACCACTGGAGGTAGAAAACTTTTTATAGAACATTTTAACATGTCACCTTATAGAAGGTTAGTCAATCCTCCAGCCAACCTGCATCTGGGATTCAAATGTGTCCAGTTCAGCTTGGTAAAAATTTTCACTTCCTCTTACTCAGAAAGCTGAGTTATTTTAGACAAATCACGGCAAAGATGGCAGAAGACAGCACTGTCAAACAGTGTGACTCCCTGCCACCTTCATCTACTGCTCTCTGTACTATTTTCAGAATCAAGGATAGAAAGGAGCTGTTATTCATCCAGGAGGCAAGAGCCAGATTCAAGAAGCTTAAGCCAAAAGACCTTCCAAGTATGCTTTCCTTCTTCCGTTCTGAACAGCAAAACATCTGTCACCCTGGAAAGCCATGACTCCTGATGGCACGAAAGTGAACAAAACAAATTTAGGTGGCCTGCTGGACCATGGAACGGTTTTCAGATGTCCCCCTCACCTTACTGAATTAAACTGCTAATACTTTGGGCAAATCTCTTCATGCTGTGATACAACTGCTGGGGATACAGACAATGAATACTTCTATCCACTTTTCTACCTCAAACTTTTATAGTTCTTTAAAGATCCTTACCTTCAACACCATTCTCCTCAATGCCCTTACTCATGGAAGCACAAGTATATATGCCAACAAATGACTACTACAAGGACACCAAAATATTTGTAGTCAGTCAGGCTGCAAAGCTACTTTAGGTGGTTAAAATGTGATTATATTTAACTATTAATAATAAAATCCTGTTCTTTCCCTGTTGATAAAAATTAACAATATACCTGATTTCATTTATAATGCCAACTCAGCACAAACAAAAAACAAATTAACAAACCCTGCCCAGTTTTACTAATGCTTGAATGCCATGAAAAAATAACCTCACTACCGGTCAACACGTCTGCTCACTGGAAAGCCAGATACACAGAGTTCAAATAATTAAGTATTTCATAGCCAAAACTGTTTTTTTTAAATGCATGGCATGTTTTCTATGTTGTTAACACTTATTACCATGATTACAATGATATTTAATGCCCAATTCCTCTGTAGGCACTTTCATCTGATTTTCAGGTGCCAGTTCATTCGCTGCACTATACCACAAAAGCAAGCAGAAAGAAGGAAGCTGAAGCTGAAAACAGGACAGGCATTAAAAAACATGACCCTCCTTACAAGGACAATTAGATCCTGCACTTCGGAGATAACGGCACAGACATAATAAGTGGAATTGATCATTGACTTAAAAATTGACATAAAAAATCGCATATAGGCATGGCAGGGTTTTCTATAAATCTAAACACAATTCTTTTCAATTTGGTTTGGCCTTTTCTTGAGAAGTTGATAAATGAGCAATTTTTTTCCTGTTCTTTATATTGGAAGATTAATTAGATACACCACTGGTGGAACCAAAGGAATAAAAGGCTTGTGCATTTTCAGGCCCTTTCTGCAGTTATCTGCTTCGCTTTTCTGTTGCATATGTGGTGTCTTACCACCTCTCGCAATAGTAAAAAAACCCCCAACTATCTAGATAAATATACATATATACATATAAACACAAAGAGAGAGAATGCACTAGAGAGAAGAGAGAGAGCAAGTGAGCTATTTTTACTTCTTTCCATTGAAACTCACATAAATCAATATGTAATTCCCTGTTAAACCATGCCTGCAAGAAATTACTTCCAGATAAAACAGCAACAGAGGTGTGAATAAAATAATTCACCCACATCAGTAAGGTGTGAGCTTCAAAACAGCGGTTTGAATTCAAAACATTTAAATAGCAACATTATTAAAGTAAATCTTTTTTAAAACTACACAAAGAACAATTCTGAAATGAGAAAAAGCTTGGCACAGCTCCTGCTACCTTAGCCTTTTCTTTTTGACTCTGTTAGTAGAGCTATTCTCTACGAGCCATACCAGGGGCCTGGTGCAAGCCACAACTGTGGGTGCACCCGGCTGGGATGAATAACTTTGTCAGTACAGTGACAGGTGACAAAAATGTGTGTGTTTGCTTTGCATTGAAAAAGGCCCAATTTTTTCTCAAGGCCATTTGTTCCTCTCACCCAAGGTGCTGAGAGCAGCAACCCTGTAAAAACTGCTGGGGAGCCTTTTTTCCTCCAAGGAGGGGAGAGATTTACATGGTTAGGAAGAAGCTTCTCTTAGAACTTCAATACACCAGGTCTTTCCTGCCACTGCTGCTGCTGAAAGATGAGACAAGGAGTCACTGTAATCCCTGAGCCATGTAAAAGAATGTATCATTACAGATGCTGCCCCATAAATAGAAAAATCTTCCCTGTGGGTTCCTTTGCTCAGTTCTTGTATAGCCCCTCACCCTCACTGGGCACGAGGGGTGCAAACCCACAGATAACTGCCCGGTATCTCTCCACCTATCTGTCTGCTATGCTCAACTTCATGGCATTTCCACATCTGCTGTGTAACATGTTTTGAATGTTAGCTCTGCTCCGTTTCCAAATATCACAGGAAGGTCCTGGAGAAATGGGCGCAACTCCCTGAGTTCACTTGACAACTGTCAAACCAGGACATTTTTGTATGGAGAAAATCTCCCAGTGAGATTTACTTTCTCCCATTCTACAACTCAACTGACTGAAGTTGAGTGTAAGAATAGAGGTGCTAGGCTTCCTATGTTAAAATCAAAGGACGTTACAATCTCTTTAGGACCTACACAGATCTCTATGAGAGAAATTGCATTACAAGATGCAAAAGGCAACGGAGGCAGATTTAGCGAGTACGCAGAATGTGTTAGCTGTTTGAATAAAACAGCACCATTAAGCTTAACTTCCATTAATCTAGAATATGCTCTTTCTTCATTCATTCATGTATCAAATTGGGCTTCCAGAGACATAGAAAAGCCTCTGAAATCCCTTGTAAAGAGAGAAAAATTAGAAGAAAAAAAAGGCCCCTCCCCAAGCATGAGTACAAAAAACATTGGTAATCATTCTATGAAGTAGGAAATTAGGGTAATTCCTTACTCTACAGACATAATGTGATGGTCTGACAAATTATAGTCAATGTCTCAAACATTCATTAAAGAACTTTGGTGGAGAAAATGGCCTCTGTAAAAATGCTGGAGTTTTGTGAACAGGACGATGTGGCTGGAGGAGAGGGCCCCAGGGAGGGTGGGACCGCACTTCTCCAAAGCCACAATTCCTTATCTTAAGGGACCAGGAGAAGAAGCACAGCATATGTGCCTGGAGGATGGGACTGTGCTTCTATCTTAAGCGGTCATGCCAGCAGAAAAAGAGAGGCAACTCCGCAATGAACCCCCCCCCCCACTCCCCAAAGCTCACCGACCGATTCCAGAGAACTCCAGGAATAGGACTGAGCATGTCGAGACCATCGACTAGCACACTATAAAAGAAGGGAGAACGAGTTCTCAGTGCGCACCCTCTAGAACTGGATCTCTACGCTGGCTGGACCAACGCTGGACCCAGGACTGGTGAAACCCTTTTTTTCTCTCTTTCTCTCTCTCTCTCTCCCCCTCTTTTCCTTCTCTCTTTTCCACAGTCCCTACACCTCATCCTTTTAAACATAAACCGTTGACCAAGTCTGAGACTAGGAGTGGATCCAGCCGCCCCTGGGCTCCTCTTTAAGAAGGAGTCCAGAAAGCAAGGGGGTCTGCTCTGAACCTCGTGACTCAACGGGAGTGCTCTCCTTCTGATACATTTCATGATCCTTTCTCCATTTCTTTTTCTACACCTTCCTTCTCTTCTCAAACAGCAGCTTAACGACATGTTGCAAGGTTCATATTGATAAGTTCACGCATACTTGGGCAAGGTAAGCTAGGTTGAATGAATGTTGATTGTCGTTTGAACTCCCCTGGTGTCGTTTCACCTTAATTCTGACAAAGGAAATCCACGAACCTGGGTCGCTCCAACTTTGGGATGCGACACATGATATGCAGCTTCCTCTGGTCAGGTAGAAAATTATCATCCCCAAACCCATTTTTACAACCATAATTATTACTGACTACTCTAGGAGAAACATGCCCCTCCCTCTGTAAAGGCCATTGCAAAATTAAAGTTATGGTCACTAAAGATTAGAAAACTAACAGGAAACAAAGGAGGACAAGCCCCTATTCATTATCTCTAGATTTTCATCTTTTCTTAAATTTCATTAACCCTTAAATTAGCATCTGACACCCTCCTCGGAGAATTTATGTCTTTCTCCTCTGTTTGACTGTTCCTGAGCTGGGAAACGTGTGCAATATTGGGCTCTAACTGCCCTAAGAGTCTCAGCAGATACCTTCATAGATTCAGCCTCTTCCACCCGAATGTATCTTGAACTCTGCCAATGTTGGCTGTAGTCCATCATCTACGTATTAGCAGGACCCTAATTTTGCATATATGCATGTAACATGCATATGCCAAAACAAAAGGCAAGTTTCTTAGGCCATATTATTTCATAGTATGAATTAGTTCCAACACATTCCTAAATCATGGAATACGACCCAACAATTAACTGCTGGAAAATACTACTATTATTTTTAATTCCACTGACCTTGTGCACAGTGACTTCCTCATTGGTGAAAGATAAAAATTCAGACCTGATGAGTAATCACCATGGATAGTCCTTAACTGAACGAGACATTCTCTACCACATTTTACGTACAATTTTCAATTAATAGGAGCTTTTTTCTTTGTATTTGCAGGACTGTTCTCAAGGGATAGACTGATGCTAATTATTTTCAGTTTAAAAATAGGATAATAAAACTACTGCTACAAAATTCAAGGGTTAAGTCCAGAAATCACCAAGTATTTTTTCCAAATCCAAAAACACCAAGTATTTTTTCACTTGCCTTCTCTAGGACCATGTCAGCTAGAGCTCAAGGAAAAAAAAAAAAAAAAAGAAGCAAGTAGAGGTAGATCATTACATGCTAAAACTTCCATTTTGTTTTGTAGTAATGGGAGGGAAAAAAAAAAAAAAAAAGAAACACTGGAAAAGACCTAGCAAGAGTATGAAACCTGGCCGCACCATGATCCTGTTTTCACATTTTTATGCCTCTGTAATTAGCTCAGAAACATAAAGAAAATACTCCCTGGCACTTACTGTGTGATACTTACTCTAAAAACATCTGGTGTTTAGTCTACAAATGCTAATACAGAAGTGAGAAGCAGCTGAAAGACACACAGTGCCTCATTCATACAGCAGAAGAAAACATGTTTAAGGGTCTTGTTTGTTGGTGTGGGTTTTTTTAACAGAACAAGTTTTGCTGCATTCAACAAGACAGACAACTACTTTTCATATAACCTCTGCATTCCTTGGGACCTCTTTGAGTGATGATTATCAAGACTATAATTTCCTATTTTAGCATTTCCTGCAATTATTAGCTTCTGTTTGTAAATAAATGACATGATTATAATCATCTAATTATAGAATCATGGAATAATTGAGGTTGGAAGGTACCTCTGGTGAACATCTTGTCTAAATCACACTCTCAAAGCAGGGTTACCTACAACAGGTTTGTTCAGGGCCAGTTGCATTCTGAGTATCTCCACAGATGGAGATGCCACAGTGTCCTTGGGCAACTGTTCCTGTGTCTGATCACCCCTGAAGTTAATAAATCAATAGATAGCTTTAAAATATAAATTATTTCATTTTGTGCTCACTGCTTCTTGTCTGTCTACTGGACACCACTGAGAAAAGCCTGGCTCCCTATTCTTTAGTCCCTCCCACCAGGTATTTATCTATATTGATGACACCCCCCGAGCCTTCTCTGCTCCAGACTGAACAGCCCCAGCCCTCTCAGTCTTTCCTCACAGGAGAGATGCTCCAGTCCCTTCATCATCTTTATGGCCCTTCATTGGGCTCTCACCTTTGTAGCTATGTCTCTCTCCTGGGGAGACCAGGCCCGGACATGGTCCCCTGGATGTGTCTCACCACTGCTGAGCAGAGGAGAAGGATCCCTTCCTTGACCTGCTGGCAACACTCCTCCCAATGCAGCCCAGGATACCACCGGCCTCCTCTGCAGCAAGAGCTCACCGCTGGCTCATGTTCAACCTGGTGCCTATCAGGACCCCCAGGTCCTTTTCTGTCAAGCTATTTTCCAGCCAGCTGGCCCCCAGCAGGTACTGGTGTATGCAGTTCTTCCTCCCAAGTGCAGGACCTTGCACTTCCCTTTGTTGAACTTCATGAGATTCCTGCTGGCTTGTTGCTCTAGCCTTGTCAAGGTCCCTCTGGATGGCAGCAAACCCATCAGGTCCATCAGCCACTCCTCCCACCTTTGTGTCATCTGCAAATTTGCTGAGGGTGCCCTCTGCTCTGTCACTCAGGTCATGAAGAGGCTAAGTAGTATTGGTCACAGTATCAATCTCTGAGGTAAAACACTAATGACTAGCCTCCGGCTGGACATCCTGCTGCTGATCACAACCATTTGAACCAAGCAATTCAGCCAGATTCCCTCCACCTCACTGTCCACTTATTTAGCCCATATTCATCAGTTTGTCTATAAAGATGTTATGGGAGAGTGTCTACACTTGCTATACTTGAGATAAACAACATTCTCAGCTCTCCCCTCATTCACCAAGACAGTCATCTCATCATAGCAGGCTATTCGGTTGGTTAAGCATGATTCACCCTTCATAAAACCATGTTGATGACTCCTGATCACCTTCTTCATTATGAGGGGATTTTCTCTTCAGCCTATCAAATATTTCATGTGCCATCTCCAGTCAGAGGTTACGTTCCTGTGATTCAGATTTGGCTCTCTAAGGACATTCTAGTCGGCGAAAGTGAGAAAAGTTGATCCAAATAAATAAAAACTGTGAGTGTGAAGTCACTTCAGCCCTTGTATGTTTTAACTTAATGTGGGACATCGAGTTAACGCAGTCAAGGCATCGCATAATCACTCAGTAGGGATGCGTAACAGAAATACTAAGATCAGTCTGAAAGAAGGATGAATGGAAGCCTTCGCATGCAAAAGCACCAGAAGAAACGATACAGAGAATGGGTTACGAGAACGGCATGTATTCATAAGCAAGGACACGAGTGACAGCAGTCAAACTGACAAACGATGAGAAATGTCTTGCTACATCTAGACCAGAAAGCAAGCACTCTGGTGAGGCCATACTAGAGATGACGAGCCAGTCGGAGACCCGCAGCAGAGCTACAGTACATCACCTCTGCCAAGAGGAAACGAGGCTGGAAGCCACAAACCCACCCGCAATGAGGAAAGAGAGACAAAGGATGGCAATGACAGGCTGAGGCCAGTAAGCTTCTGAGGGAAAAGACCACAGCATGAGAACTGTTTGACTCCTGAAGAGCACACAAAAATTTGTCTAAAAGTCAGTTTATTGTCATCAGTTAAGAGGAACCCAAGAGACATAGTGAGGACTTTATAACCACTGTCCCTCACCCTCATCACACACAAGTGATCCTGGCCAGACAGAAGCCTTGGTGTTGGTGAGCATGTGGCTATCAGTATGAGTGGCATCTATGACAGAAGGAGTGCAAGTGAGTGAAAAGAGATTCATTTAAAGTAAATATCATCCTCCCCACCAATGAGGTCTTACAACTGAGTTTCCTCACATTAAGTTCCTGAAGTCTTTCACATTTTCGCTGTTTTAAATACATCACCTATGCTCAAAGTCTTCCCTATTTAGATTAACTTTCCTGACTACGCCATTAATCCTGAAAACAACCTTAACTAAAAGCCTCTGAGTTTCAGAACACTCCTCTCCATGAGCTTAGTTGTTCCTAGCTTAACTATCAGAAGACTGTTCAAGGGACAGTTTAGAACCCCTCCTATGTCTTCTATCTGAACAAGGAATGAGTTGCATGCCCAGTGAGGAAGCAGAACCCAACTCCCAACTATACTCATTACAAGGGTGGGGTGTTACTGACACAGCAGAAGGTAACCGGAATCTTCTACTTTTTCCCATCCCTGATAACGCCCGGTCTTGGCCCTGAATTCTCCCTCCATTCCAATAATTCTTGCTAGTCCTCTTGTACTCCTGTCACGGAGGAGAGCGCCTTGACTCCATGTCTGCTGTACTCATCTGTGTTTTTCTCTTACACGCCAGAATCCAGAATGTGCGAAATCCTGCGTATGCAGTGGATTCACTGTCAGATCCTTCAGCTGCCTTCTCATTCACATTGATGAACAGTTCAGAATTTTATTCTCTCCTTTTAAAAGGCCCCATGTGCTGAACCCATATGAGGCACTATGCACTGAACATCTGCCTCAAATGCATTTCAAAATACTTTCCCAACAAAACACACCATATACATATGTACCCAATAAAATTTGAAAACTTAATGAAAAATAACATCATGTAGCACACAGTATATTGCACAAGAAAATGAGAAAGGTAGGCCCCAAAAAACTGACAAATATCTCTTCCAAAAAGTACCATGAGGACTTCTATGTTAACCTCCCATCAGAAAAATACACAGTGAGTAAACAACATAAAGATGATTTTCCTGTACTTGATGAGTCCTTAAATTACTCATTTTCAAGAACTGAGCAAAGGACTAAATACTAAACATCAAACTGTAGTCTTTTACTCCAAAATACTCTCTTTCAGCAGCAGAGTTGAAATCCAACTCCAATTTTAATAAAACCTCTGCACAGATTTTCTTTTTTCTGGCTGGAATAAACATTAGTATGGCAAGCCCCATTCTTTCACCAGATCAGTATTTTAACCAGTATGGAAAAAGCCCTTGCTTAATAAACTATGAAATTAAGCACCACAAAAGGAAATTAATAAATATACTGAAAGAGATTTAAAAAGGCAGGGTGTTAGAGGGGCATTCTTTCTGATGGGATGTTCTCAGCCCATTATCAGGCCACACGAAACACATGTTTCCCATCAGTGCTCACGTTCCAAGAAATAACAAAAGCACTTTTTTCCAAGATCAAGTGTTAAGCCCATCCATAGCTATACATATTCCAACAAAAAATCCCAGAAAAAATAGCAGACCTTTCAAATGACAGCTTTATGAACCTCTGTGGCCATTTTTAACAGAAGATTTCCATCCTCAAAAATTTACAGTCAGGCTCCTCTAATTTGCCATCATTCATTACAAGGCCAATACTTGTGCTCCAGACATTCAAGAAGCCTGCCTTTTGACAGCACGGTCTTGGTTACGGTAGAATATAAAAAGATATTCTGTCTTGGTAAGCTTGATATACAAACAAAACTAAGTTTCTACCCCAATGCGATTGTATTATACAGCAGTACTCAGCAAATAAATATCTTCTGGTCAAAACAAATAATATCTGACCTTTGGTTGCACGATTATCATACAGTTGATTAATTGGTTTAGTGTAATCACTGTTTATAAATCAATTAATGAATTAGTGAGTTCTGATAATTCAGTTTGTGTGATCATGCATCAGTTTTCTAGTTTAATTATTAGCTTGTACTGAAGCAAAGAGGGAAAAGCTCAGAGTTTTACTTTCTTTAAATATAAAAAGTGTGGGTGCATGTGTGTGTATAAATACACAAACATATATAAAAAGTAATAAACTAATGATTTCATTACTTTACTTTCACACACTACTACCATTCTTAATATTGCACCTGACTGTACAAACCCTGGGTGAATGAGAAGAAAAGAAGACCATCCTTACCTTAATGTTGCAAGCTTGTTCCATCAGTCTTCTGGCGTTCTCTTCAGCTCTGTACCTCTTGGGCAACTGAACCCTGAAGAATTTTAAAGCTCCTTCAAAATCAGCTTGTAGAAGGTCCTCTTTTGAGGTCTGCAATTAGACATAGGGAACTACCGTAAACACTGAGAACATGCAGTCATGCTCTTTTACTGGATTTGTCATTTACTGAACGTATTCCAAACCACCAATATTCACATTAGCTCAAAAACATCCTCCTTGAAATCAGCTCTCTAACTCATATCTCATAAAACAAAACAGAAGGTACAGCATATCCAAGGAATCCTAGGCAGAGCAGCACGATCAGAGGACTGTAACACATTAATGTACTTTATCCTTCTATACCTGCAGGGTAAGAAAAGGATTCTGGCTCAGCCTGTCAAGATGTCACTCAGTGAGGAGAAAAACAAAACCCAAGCAAACAACAAAAACCTAGGAGAATTTAAAATATTTTCTAGACAGCTTGTGCATTAGACCACTGCTGATTCTCATAATGCTGCCCTAAAAAGACAATGTATATATAGATATATATGGTTGCAGACATGAATAGCAGAAGCAGAAATGCATATGACTCATAAGAGGCATCAGCAAGTCAATGTGCAGAAGTCTGTGACACAATTTCTCAAGGAACTCTGTGCCAGAAAATGTTCTACATGCTTATTTCTCCATCTCTGATAATACTGTACCTCTCAGTGTGGTATCAAGCTTAACAGGTCCGAAAATGTTAAACATTCAACATCAATCCAGTTCTGCTACTGATGGAGTAATATGATTCACAGGGACAAATGTATTCATCTTCAGATTTACCAAGAACAACATCAAGAGATTTAGCAGATACGAAATACCAGGCCTTGGGATAGCTCCTTTAAAAAGTTCACAGGAACTGTGTGTCCAGACAAGAGATTTAGGATGTCATCTCAAAAACATGAATTTCAAGATCTTTAACCCAGAAAGAATGAGTGAAAATGCATCAACATATAGACTAGTATCATGGAGACCGGCGCTGTGTATCACGGTATTACTACAAATACCTCAGAGGCAGCACAGGTACCTTTGGTTAGGGTTAATTGCTGAATTAATTGCTCAAGTACCACTGCCAACATTTTCATGTGTGTATCCTCCGCCTTCCAATGAGTAACGCCCTTTGTAATTTTTTGCCTTGTTATACGCAGTAGGTATATTACATACACATAGTTTCAAAGTTCGATTCTTAACTATATTCTCATCCACTCAAAATTCTTTGCTGTCTCCAATTTCAGACGTGTTTCCAGAAAACACACTTCAGCCAAACACAAGAGATTTGGCCCTGCACAGGGAGAATGGGGAGAAACTGTGCAGCCTTTGACATGCAAGAGGTGAGGCTCAATGATACTATTATTTCTCTTGGGTGTTAAATTTGTTTTAAATAAATAATTATCACTACAATGCAGAGAAAATTTTAATCTTATTTATGAATCCTCCCTATGCACCCTACAAACCAGCATCGCTAGTTCATTTACATGAAAATAATGTCTACTATGTAGTAGCCCTTTTTAAAAGCAAACTGAACTTCAGTATGGTGCTGCAGATATGTAACAGTAATACTCAAACCTAGCTCGACATATTCCACATTTTTGCTGAAAATGCTAGAGCTGACTACCCAGAGGGTCTATCAAAAATAGCAATTTACCCAAACTTTATTTGGTGGGGGGAAGGGAGAAGGGTTTTTGAAGGGATTTGAAATTAGGTACCAAACTTGGAACAACAACAGAAATTAAGGGGGTATTTTCATGGTTATCCAGTATCTCTGATAGCAGAGAGCATAAGCGGACATCAGAGGTGTGCCACCGCAACACTGATAATCATCACTGCTCTGTGCCCAATCTTTCACTTTGGGAATGGGCATAGCACTATCTCCTTTGATGTCCTCAATCAAGAGCCTACAAGGACAAAATCTACGCTGTACATGTTTACCTATCACCCTATGTACTTTCAGAGATTATTATACTGTATACCCTAATGAGAACTCCGTAGTAGTTTTTGCTACATTAAAGGCAAGGAAAGAGCGAGAAAACTCCAAATGCAAGTGGAGTAGCTTCAGTGGATCCATTTCCCCAGGACTGCAGCATTTTTAAAGCAGACAACTTTCTGTCATCAAAATCCTCAGAGTTCTCCCAAGATCTATTTGATCCTCCCTTCACTCGCAGCCAAGGAAGCTGCTGGGTCATCACTGCAGGGACACAAGAAAAGCTGCCTTCAGGATGCCGATGAGAAATGTTCAGCTTCACAAACTATCACATCTGATTCTGTCCACAAAAATTTGGCAGAAGGACTATTTGGCTGAGACTCAATCAGACAAGCTCGATGTAGTGTTGACAGAAAGCTGGTGCAAGTTGGGTATCTGATGAATCAGACCCACTCATGAATGCGGCTATGGCCAACGCATCCGTTTCCTCTTCCTAACGCCGTATTTCTCCTGGATGAGTTTTACTGAGGTTAGATATGCTTTTGCCCCACTTGAGACTAGATCACCATTTCATATCCATGATGGGCTACATGTAAGATGATCTGCAAGTTGTAGAGCGTGGTGGGAGCAGCCTGTCATGCAGGCAGCACGCAGCATCACTGCCAAAACCCGTGCTGGCAACCAAGCTGCTTCTGGGCAAAGTTCAGCTGGGTAATGTTGATCGAAAAGCAGTAAATGGTTTGCTAACCAGCTTGCTTGAAAGTGATTTCTTCCCTTCCCTCTCAGTGATGTTGACAGCTGTGATCACTATACAATTCAAATAGACTTCCCTATTACGTTGCAAGCGTGCCTTCTCGGGAGAGAAGCTCTCCTGCATTTCCAGTCCCCTCCTCTTCCTCACGCCGTGGCAGCCTCTCCCATCCTCCTCCGAAACCTGGCCCCAAACACAACTCTGACCCGAGGTGTAAAGGGACACCAGCCAACCTGTAAAACTGATTTTGCTGCTGTTGGTGGTTTTACACAGAAGGTGCTCTGATACTGCAATGCTGAACGACGGGTAGTCTCCAAGACAGGCTGGCTGGTACGTGCTTCCAACAGAGTGGGAGGGTGTTTTCAATTAAGACTTCTGGACAGTTGCTCCCAACACAAAACAAACACCAAACACACTTTTTGCCAAAGTTTTAGCATTCATTAGGAGCTGAGCTATCCTAATTTTAAGCATGTATTCTTCCTAGGGGTCCTGACTAGACATTTTTATTTCAATTTTGTATTTAATTTCTTTTTCTTAAATTATCATAATACGTTGAGAGCTTTGAATTTACTTTTTTTTAGAAATCAGAGGAGGAAAAAACCTAAAAAAAACCCCAAACCCAAACCAACAATTAAATTACCCTGCCAAACTTTAGAAAAGTACATGCACCTACTCTTTACGTCCATAGCACTTCATTTAAAAATAAATACCAAAAAAGCCAGAGGCAAATACGTCAGAAAAACAGCAATTACATGTAAAACATTTAAAGTCAGATTTAAATCTCCTAGGCTTCTGCTTGAATCACTGTTACAATAGTATTTTAACAGCCTGAAAACAAATTACTCATATAAAATTGTAACTATTGACAATTTTGAGTTCTCAACCCTGAAAAACCTTTAGCCAATGAAAATCCCATAAGAATAATGGTGACTCATGCAAATAAGAACTTCTGTGACACAGTTCACTGAACTAAGATTAAAGTTATGAAAAATTATAAGCCATCACATTGTATAGTTTGATATGAGTGGTAAAGCCTATACTGTTCAGCTCTTTTTACTTTGCTGAATATTTTAATTTCATTAAAGTAATCTGTTGATCAAAAAGTTACATTTCACTATTAAAATCACAAGAAACCAAAGTAACATTTTGAGAGCAACATTAACTGGGTTGTGTACTTTGCATATTTTCTGCAAACTAACCTCTTCAGGTACTGTTTAAGACCAGGAAGCAACATAAAACCAGTGTGTGTGTGTGTGTGTGTGTGTGTGTATGCAGTACAAAAAAAAATTAAAAAATAGCAGTGGTGGCATCCTAAGATTCACATCTCTTGACATTTTGTGATTTTAATCAATAAATCATAAAGACATTTCAGGAACCTTTTGGCAGCTCTTTGACAGGCAGAGATTTGTAAATTTGTTGGTCTGCGTCACTCAGCTTGTTGAACTCATCAACAACTTATTTCACTAAACCATCTGTAAGTTTAATGAACCAATAATTAGAAGTTTGGCAGGTGCATTGCATTTTTGTGCACTCAGGGACTTCAGGGCATTTTTTTATTATTCTAGATGTGATTTTTCACATAATCATATTTTTGGTTAAAATATATTTTTAAAACCAGGCAAAAGAGGAAACTCACTGAGAACTATGACCAAAAGTCTCAGCTTGCCTTTTAGGGTTTGACTAAATATGCCCTTGAATGTCCTTCCCACATTGCTTAAGTATGTCAATATATTCATAAAATTATCTTATATGGATTAGTTGAAACTAAGGGAAAGCCCCTTCCCAGAAGTACTAGCAACACTTTCAACTGTAAAGGTAAAGTTCTGGAAAACCACAAATGTTCAAAAACATGAATGGAATTCGAGAGACTTAAATGATGTTAATTTTGATTATTTATTTTAAAGTAAATAGCATTACTACTACCTTCCCCAAAATATTTAGGAAAATGTGATTAAGACGAAGGACAAAGCCTTGGCTTTTTTCTTTAAATTAATTTCTCTGACTTCAATTATTAATTCTGCAGTCTCATTTATTCCTGACTATATCAACTACAACTCCTATTCCCATCTGGGAACTAATACTGCAGAAGAAATTTCAGATCAACCACACCACACTTCCTTAATTTAATTCTTCCTCCTTCATACAAACAGATAAAATTACTAATTTCCATAGAATTCTATGTATACAGTATGTATATTTTGAATTTCTATAGAATGTCAGTGAACACAAACTGCCTTTTTTACACTTTAACAACATGTGTCAGGAACAAGACAAAGTTAAAGGCTGAAAAGAATCTGGCCATAGCCTACTCCACTCCACTATTTAATTTGCTACTGGTAAATTCAAACTGCTTGCATGTATCCTTACACTGATTTTTCAGAACATAGTATTTAATCTATAGCACACAGATGTGGTTTTAAGTTCTTTTTAAGAAGATATGCAGTGCAAAATCAACGTATGCGAGCTATTTTTTCTAACCTGATAGTTCCTCTTCCACTGGTAGCAACAAGACTGCAGTGCTGCATGGTGCACAACAGTGCACTGTGTTGCCCTTAAACACGAGCCACAGACCTGACCTGATCAGTTCAACGACTCCAAGAGGATGAAGTTGGCCTTCTGTGCTGCCAAGGAGTGTGAGGGTGGATAAACTTGGGATCCAGGCCTGGGAAAGTTCGATAGGTAAAGCTGTGCTGCTACAGTTACACTGACACACACTTATAGCACAATACATCAAAAGACTCCTTTTACTGGCATCACTTATGTCCATTTCTTTACTGTGAAAGCTATACTGTCACAAAAATTTTTTGCTAAATAAAATCTGTGCGCTCTGTAAAACACAGTTTGGTACAAAAGCACTATGGAAAAAAAATAGCTTCGGTTTTGTGCGCAGTGAGTTGGCATCCATAAATATGGCAATAATCTTGTGTACACCCAGTAGCATCCCTCTGCTGAAAATTTCACCACTGCATTTATATGTAGCTTCGGATTTACAAAGGTAGTGTTCATCCTGCAACGTAAAATACTGATGAATGTGGGTAAGTGCAAACACAAAACCTACTAGCTTCATCCACCCAGAGCCATCCCAAAGGGGATAAACCCACGCAGAATTAGTGCTGTTTCACTTGCCCATCATCGCAGTTAGCTGATGCAGTGAGTAGGTGATCTGAATTTTTCTAAGGCTTGCATAAAGGTTACAGATTATATTTCTCACGTAACACTACAATGGCACATATTCTGCCAGTCCTAGGGATTTATTCCCAAAACCACAGCAGGAGAAGCTTATGCATGTAAAAAAGAACCTAGTTCTTAGTTTTATGAAACACTGAGGTTTTGAAGTATCTTCAGTTCTGATTAAAGTACAAATTCTTGGTCCTCAGAGATTTCTCATTTTTAAAAAATTATCAGAAACATAGTCTCTCCTCCTTTATGGAAGGACTATATGTCAAAAGCGATCGATGTCAGAAGAGGTATATTTAGCTAATAAAACCCGACAGGAAAATCACATTGACTCCACAAGTCAAGACTCTCTAATAACACAAGCATTATTTGTATTGTTTTGCCTCCCCCCCCCCTTTTTTTTTCTTCTTTAATAAACAATATTATGTCATTCAGCAGAGCTAAGCTGCCTGGGTGATGAAGTATGCTAAATTTCCTGGTATTCTCCATCTGGAGGGCCAGAATACAAAGCCTGATTAAGTCAAGTGAAAAAGAGCTTAGTGGTTTTGTCTCTGCTTTCCTTAGAGCTCATCACAAAACAATTCAGAATGATTTGGCAGTCCTTGCCCAAGAGACCATCAGCACTAAAGCAGCTGGATGGGATGGAGGAGTGTTTAGGTACGCTTGAAGGTAAAATGGAATAATGCTTATACATACAACAGATTCAACCATGCGCTATTAGTCCCTATGACAGGCACTATAACCCATTCTACAAGTGACTGTAGGTATCCAAGTTCATCTGCACTTTGCTAGCAATCAGAGACTTTGTGGGGTTTTTTATTTCTATCTAACATCTCACAGCACAGGGACACACTGGTTCAACCACCCACCCCTTTTTTTTTTTTTTTTTTCCAACACTGAACATCTTATAATACACAGAGCACATTCATTTATGTGAGTGTACTGCAGAACACGGAGATAGGTTTCAGCAGCACGACAAAAACACTAGACGGGTCACTGTATATAACTACAGTACAGGACTGCACAGGGTATGGAAATAAAAGAAAGGCACCATCCCACTAGAAAATGGGACGGGATCAGTAAAGAACTCTCTTCACATGCATCACATAAAAATGACATTCTGTTGTACAATGCCATCGACCAAGTTTACCTCTGACCTGCAGCCAGGTTTAGTTACAATATCTGAGAGCAGACTCAGCTAGGACTAGATACTGACTTCTGGATTCGCCACTATTTTGTGGTTTTGAGGCTGCTTCGTACAGTAGTAGAAATGATAAAAGCGTACTTCTCTGTACTCTGACATGCCACACCAATTTCAGGCCATTTCTCATACAGCATCATTTGCTGCGACGGATAAAAACACCTTTGACAATTTATTTCCCAGATAATTCTACACATGTATTTTAAACTTTTTTACATACTGTCAACTGCCTTTTCAAAATCAAACACAGAAACAGCAGAAACCCAAAATATATCCACATAGCTTGATTTTTTATGAATGTTTAAAACTAACCTTTGATGTCACAAGTATAAAATTTGAAATGCTGAGCACTAATGCAATTTCCACCAGTATCTAGAAGTAGAGAGGGCATGCTGCTTATTTGGAATCATTACAGGACTGAGAACAAAAGCATTCATGGCTTTAGGAAAGATTTTTTTTTAAATGCAGTCCGGGTTGTGAACCTTCAGAGCTAGTTAAGGAGTGGCACCGATCCCCATTAGCAGGACTAGCGTCCAGCGCTCCCAAGCTAACATGAAAAAGAAAGGCTCAGAGCTTAGGAGATGGATTATGAGAAACCGAGAGCGAAAAATAAGCAACCTCTCACGCCTCCCTTCAGTGTCAAGACTCCTGGGGGGGAAGCAGGTTTGGGAGGAAAGATGGCAAATTCGCAATGAATTAATCTGAAGAAAACATGATCTCACCGCAAGCAGTCGAGGCACAAATAGGCGATGCCCCATTCCCAGAAGTTCCAGCACCCGACATGCATACTCATTCACCAGCTTGCTTCTCTCGTCATGCATGTCCTGGGACTTTTTGACAGGTGGTGTGAGCTTGGCAGCTGGGGTTTTGCAAGGTACCCCTTCTTCCATGAGCAGTAAGTAGTAAGTATCCAGAGTGAGAAGAACAGGCTTTGAACCGCAATTTCAAAAAGTGCAAGATTAGGAGAGCCAGCCTCAGATCTTTGAAATGGGCTCGGATGGCTGCCTACAGCAACGCCCGTCGGTCTCTCAGAAAGAGAAAAGCATCTTTGCTAAGAATCAAGGAAAAATATGATCCACTGTGCTGGCTCAGCCAGCGTCCAAAGTAGATTTGTAAAACAAACCAGAGAAAACATGGATCTAAAAATGTACCTAAAAAGCAGGAAAATGGCAGAAAATGAGTGCAGGAAAGCTCAGATGGGAGAAAAGCACCGGAGAGCTTTCAGGGCTCAGTCTCTGTGGATGTGTGTGGAAGCAGACAGCAGCAGCAATAAGAGCAATAAAGCCAGGGCAGTTCTGAAGCTGCAAAGAGAAAAGGATGAGCTCATTGCAATCTCTGATTCGTGACAAGCGTGGCGGCTGCCGCTGCTGCCTCTCGCTGTGAATCAGTAATGAAGGGGTAGGCAAGGAGGGGGCTGGGAGGAAGAGGAGGAGGAGGAGGGGGTGAATGAGCATGCAGAGAGCCTCTCGGGGGAGAATGCCGTAATAAGAAGCCAATAGTGAGCGGCTGGACAGCTGAGCTCCCCCTCCCCGTCTGCCTTAAATCAATTCAGCTGTGAGGGGTTTTTGCTGTTGAATCCCAAGCTTACAGTACATGAACTGCATCTTCTAACATTCGATGGTTAGGAAGAAACGGGCCTGCCAGCCGATATAATGACTTTTATTCAATCTGCTTCTGCATAATGCCAATACGGACTCGGTGCAACCCAGAGACGAGCAGGTAGGGCAGGAGACCCTCATCCCTCCCGAATGATGAATGGGAGAGGGGCAAGGACATCGTGATGGGCTGCTGGTGAGGAGAGAGCAGCAGGCAGCTTCTGAGAAGCCATAGCCCATCTTTGCACAGCTTGTGCAGGACTGAATGAAATAATTTAAATAATGATCATTTCCAGCACTGTGTTCTCAGGAGGCATTTCTAAATCTGGAGACAACAGGCAGAGAGGGAATGATGTCAGCACACACATTTGAATTGATTCTAGAAATTAACTGCCCATTTTGTAAGGAAAATGCTATGATGTCACACCTTAAATTGCCTCGCATCACTCCTGTGGAGGGAACAGGCTAGGTGCCTCTGCCATCTGGGTAAAGACAGCCTAGCAGGTATTACTTCATTTCGTAGGTCTGTGTTTTAGAAAGTATGTTTTTATGCTGCTTCATTATTGGATCACCTAATTACAAAATGGGCTATGTAACGGAACAATACACATTTCTGATGGGAGCAGACAGTAATATTCCATATGTATCTAACATACAGAAAGGTGGCAATTTAAAATATTGTGGTTTACATCCGCAGACCTCCTCACATTAATGGCAAACACTTCTGCAAATGTATATTTAAGCTCTAAAAATAATTTGTCTAACATGTCGAGAAAAACATATTTAGTTAAAATACTAATGCAAAGTAAAAAAACATAGTATGGGGTTGTTGAATTGAAATAATAAACATGTTCATGAGTAGTTAAAATATGAAAATCATTTTAAGCTACCATGAACAAGCCTAGACAAATACTGCAAAAAGCAGAGAAAATTAGAAAAAGAAATGAATTGCATTCAGTCTGATATACCACCCATAGTGGATTCCTTTCAAATACAAATAAACTTTCTTGGATGAGATTTTTTTTTTAAAACGGGACATTATTACCAAAAGCAGCCCCATCCACACAGGTCACCTTGGCTCACGGTGACACACGAAGCAGGTGAGAAAACAGTTAAAGCAGAACCAGCAGAAGTCATAGGTCAAAGATGACAGATGACAACACAGATGACAACAATGAGGCCTCAACGATTTATCCTCTGGCGATATGGGATTTAAGTCAACTAAAGCACCTGCAAATTTTGTGCAGTATCGCGTAAGCTATTTAATACAGGTGGTCTTCTGAAAGCTGATTTAAGTATCTCAGGTTGTGAAACACTATTTTGCAGAAGAAAATCTTCTGTATGGACTAGCCCACAGAGCAGGGTTCTGAAGAGGTGCAGGCTACAGCATTTCTGCCTAGGCTGAGATTGGGGGTATTTACTGAGGTCCTTTTCGAGAGAAGCCATGACTCTTTCTCTTAAGAAAAAAGAAACCACAACCAACACATATTTAATTCCAGTTTAAGATTATAGTAAAGAATGTAATGGGAACTCTCCTATATTCTCCAAACTCCCCACGCATGCAGTTCCAGAGATTCTGGTTTATTATCTAGTTTGTTATTATGTGTAGAGGTAAACACCACAATGCCAATCAGTCTTCCATCACAGGTTAAATTTTCTGCTTACCAGACTGTATGTTTGTAGGGTGAAAGCGTTTAAAGGAAAGGAAGTAGCTTTTCATATTGTTTTCTTAATTTTTAAAGTGTTTCCACCTCATTTAAACACACGCTGGTAAACGTGATATTCTACAAATGTTAGGTTCTATCTTCCACATGCGAATGAAAACATTGCTCAAAACATTAAAAAGGAAGAAATAAGAGCATTACACTGCATGTATTGGGAAGCAAGTTACAGAACTGACTAGAAGCACAGAGGTGAATGGGCAGTCGCTGGTGACTTGTGGGCAAAACAGGCAAGAGGACAGATAATTCAAAGCACTGTCCGTGTAAAAAGCCTTAAATTCTTCCTTGCATAAATCAGACTATAATAAGCTAATAGCTGACTCTCATCCCTATAGAAATGCAGGTTTCGTTCATTTAGGGTAAGGTCTGGGCTTATGAAAAATGGAGTGAAGTGATTATTAAATAAAGTCTTTAATTCTAGAAAGTTATAATAGGATCCAATAGTTAGAAGCTAAAACCAGATGAAGTCAGGTTATAAATATGGTGCAAATTTTTAGGAATGAGGAAAATTAACCACAGGATTAGCTTCCCCAGAGATGCGGTCTACTACCATCATTATGATTTTGACATTAGGCCTAGATTTCTTGTTTAAGAACAAGTCTCTAGAATCAAAAAAATTCCAAAGCTTGACAAAACCCCCCTTAATTATCAGGTGAAATCCAATGCTCTATGTTTTTCACAAAGTCCTTTCACACAGCATAAGAGTGAACCATCATTCAGATTTGCAGTTTGAGACGTTTTACACTCCCTGCCATTCTTAAATACTTCTACATCCTCATTGAGCACTACATCTTATTTTTATCAGCGTCTGACCAGGAATTGTGACTTTTCCCTCATGTAAACTTCACTACTCCTACCCATGCCATTAGATTACTGTCCTGCATTCTTCAGAAGGGCCTGACTGAAGTCAACTTAAAAGCTAAAAATGGCCCAAAAGGCAGTAACTTGCACACCAAGCAGAATGTCTTAGGATAAATGCATATTACTCATGCTTTGATTTCCATGTTGTAGACTATCTGGTTTTTAAGTACAGTTAAATTCTGTTTCTGGCCTTCCTATCCATGAAATGCCTGTTTACTCACATGTACTGATGCAGTTCAGATCTGCTCAGACATACACAGCTGAGGTCCACTGAACTCACAAGAAGTAGCTAATGGCAAAATATTCTCTAACAAATAAAACCATATAGAGAAATTATCTGTGTTTTCTGAATTCTGTAGCAAGATACCAAGGATCTTGATGGGGAGTCCTTTATAAATCTCTGTACTTTAAAATATACCAAATTAGAAGAACATATAGAAGGCTACAGAACATAAAAATATCCATATATGTATACACACACATATGTGTATATAAAAACTGAGAAAATATTTGGGAAAGACTCATGGGATTCCATGAAAAATGACAGGTTTCTATCATTTTATGACAGTCAAAGTGAGAGCTTTGTGCTTCTTGTACTGTTTCCTATGGGGAAAAACGTATGTGCCATCATGACTACTGCAGCTTCTATCTTTAATATTTTGCCAAGAGTGCACAAAGCCTGAACACAAACGCCTTAGTTTTAGGTGTTCATACTGGTTTAGTTCCCAGATAACAGTGTTCTCACTGGCATGTTTAACAAGGCATGACAACTTGCTGTAAAAACTGGCAACCTGCCCACCTTGCATAATTTTAAAATTAGGACCCTATGTGAGGACTACATATTTCTTTCTCCCTCTCTGCATCCCCTGCCTGCCCACATTCTTCCTGTGCAAGAAGCCCAGCCTTCTGTGTCCTCCCTCTGCCCCAGTCCTTCCTGCAAAACCACCAGTCATCTTGTCTCCTATCCTGCGCTTTGTGTTGACAAGAATATCAACTTTTTATGATAATGAGGCACAGTACTGAAAGGTCAGTACTGAGATAAACTAAACATTTTTGTAATTGCTATATCAACTGCTAATTGATCAACGCTGATGTATGATAGCATCTCTCTTTTCTATGTCAACTGTAAAAAAAAAAAAAAAGGAATTGGATTGCCTTTAACATTTTAGTGGCAAAAATTACTGACTTTGAAAAGCTAAATAGACTCTAAAACTGGAAGAACAAAAAAGGAAGTTCTCTTTCAAGTTAATTCCTATGAAAGGATAAGACAAATTCTGCACCAGAACAGCCCTGAAAATCCATATAAATTACATCACGGCCACAATAAGAGCTTCACCTCTTACCTTATCAGAAATTACTTTGTCCTTTCTGTTCTTCAGGTCTAATCACAACTGTGTAATCTGTATTTAGTGAAGTTTACATCTTTATCATTATTAGAGAGAACACAATAAAACAATTTCTTTTCACAGTAGATTCCATCAGAGATCTGCTCTGGGGTCATGCTGGTTGGCCTATCCTTAAATGGCTTGGAAAAGAGGGTGAATCATGAGGTGACAGTGTTTGCAAAAGCTATTAAATTATTCAGGGTTTTAAAGACAGGGGCCTACAGTAAAGAATTGCAGAAGGACCATAAGAGACTGAATGACTGGGCAACAGTATGGTAAATGAAAGTCAATGTAGATAAGAAAGTCAATGTAGATAAATGTAAATTGATGCATATGGGGAACGGTATCAATTTTATATATAAATGATAAGACTCTGAGCTGACAACTGCTACTCAGGAATGAATCTTAAGAGTCGCTGTGGACAGTTCCATGAAAATATCAGCTCAGTCCACAGCAGAGGTCACCAAAATACTTCAAATGGCAGGAATTAATAGGAAAGGAATAGAGATCTAAACAGAGAATGACATTATTCTACAGTATAACTCCATGATGTATTTTCATCTTTGATACTATCCATTAGTCTGGTCCTTCCACATCAAAAAGGAGATAATAGAGACAGAGAGTTATTTATAGAGAGAATAAGGCTCATCAGAGGCTTCCAAATGAGCAGACAAAAAATAGACATAAGATTATTAAGCCTAGAAAATAGACAGTTGATGAGGGATATGTAGACTTACAAAATCACGAGTGGTGTGGAGAAAGTGAAGAGCTACCAACTGTCCAAAATGCCTTCCAACACAGGAACCAGGAACCTCGCATGAAACTCATAGGTGACAGGTTCAAAGCAAACAAAATGTTAATTAAGCTGACAAAATCTCTGTGGCTACTAGCTTACACATGTTCAAAAAGTCACTGGACAAACCCATGGAACAACAATCCATACAGAGTTATTAAACATGAGACACCATTACTTTCTCAGAGGGTCTCCAAGACACAAATTGCCAGAGGAAAAAAAAAAAGAGTATTATTGCCCTGTTCTTACAGTCTTTCCCATGTGTCCACTGTTGGCAACAAGATACTGGGGTAGATAAACCTGTGAGTCTGATCTGGAATGACTACTTGTATGGTTTTATATACTTCAATTACATACTTAAGAAAAATTTTTCCCACAGAATCACAAGATTTGCTACGTACATAAGACATATACAATATATTTAAATAATAGTAAAAAATTAATTATTAATAAAAAATAATAGCATCAAACAGAACTATATGTAGTGCTGAAAACACCATCTTCAGTTTCCAACATCTAAAAATTACAGAGAATATAATGGGGAGGTGTCGTCAATATATAAATCGGTGTTCATCGCTGCTAAAGAAATGCAGTCCAACAAATTCCATGTCACTTTCTCTGCTTTCAGTCTTCTATTCCTTCAAAGAGAGAACATGTCTCCTCCCTCAAAATTGAATATTTATGGTGAACATTCACCTAGTAGAAATTTAACTGATTTTAGGTGTGAGGAGGGGATCAAATGGGCTAAGTAGTAAGTAGTCAGGACAGGATAGATTTTTAGCATGCAGAAAAATGTAGACATTCAAAAATAGAAAATTGATTATATTAAGGCTGGAAAATCAGTAGTCTGGAAGTTGAATGATTCCCGACATTTTCAGGCACAGATTTCTCCTTCTAAAGAGATAACCACCAAGTCATCAAATACTGTTTTTTGGGGTAGGAGAAGTGGGTCTGGGAGAGGAATTCTTCAGCCCAGCAAAACCTACAGTTTAAGGACATCCTCAATTTAGGAACTAGAAATATAAAAACAGTGATCTGACAGCCTCTTAAAAACTGAATTTCTTGTCCTCTGCCTAATGGAGAAGACCTTCAAAACAGAACAGTTGGTTCTGATCTCTAGCACCCAAGAGTTAGGATTCTCTTCTCTATCAGAAGCCTCAGCTCTCATTCTGGTATCAGCTACATAAAGAAGCTATAAAAAAAAAACTGGTATAAAGAACATCTATTTTGCCTTAGATTCTAATGTGGACACTTCTCTTTTATCTTGAAAAGAGCCTTTTGAAGACTTAATGCGCTTACAGAGTGCACTAAACCAGATCACCTAGAATCAAAACCAGTTTAGGTTGGAAAGGAACCCTGTATCTCACTTCATCCAGCCTCTGGCTTAAAGCAGTGTTGATTTAAAAATCAGTTCAGGCTCCTCAAGCCATTGCAAATGCAAAGTAAGAGCGTTTGTATGCAGAAAGAGAATGAAATAGTTGTTTCATCTCTTGGATACAAAGCCTAAGCCCCGTTACCTACACACTCAGTGTACTTTTCATGTGATACCTCTCAAAAAGTTACAACAGTTGTCACAATTTCATCGCCAACTGAAAGACAATTCACATTTTTTAATTATTTGTGTTGACAATATGTAAGTTCTACCTGAAGTAAGTACCTATCCAGTCTTCACTGACATCCTCAGAAGTTTAGCCAGCAAGATTATACAAAATATTAGTATCTTATTTCAGGAAGACATGGAAGAATTTGGTTGCTCAACTGTTCCTCGTATACTGCTAGCTTTCATCTGACTGATAAAGTTTATTTCATTACTTGCTGTTATGACTTGAACCCTTTTGCTTTTTCCTTGTTTGTTTTCTTAAAAGACTACACTGCTTTTTAAACACTAACGCCCCAGGCTAGATAGTGGCAAATGATAATTTCAGAAGCAGGTGATAAAGGGAGGGATAATGTTATTGGGATGTCACACCAGACACTTCGGTTAACACTGCAAACAACACAGCTCCCTGAAGGAATAGGCATAACTTACTGATGAACAGCAGGATCTAAGGTGCACAAAGATGGATAACTACTCTGGCTATCTTTGGGTATGTCCACTTCTCATGAGTGTAAGTTTTTGAGCTATGCCTTTAACATAGAACAAAATTTCAGATCTGATTTTAAAGTTCTGGGTTGGTGGAAGTGGTAATGCAGGAGACAAATGATGGACGAAATCTGAGACAGGTTAGGTCAGATGTCTATCCAAAGAAGACAATGTCTTGAAAGTGAAAAAAGAAAACCTACAATTCACTGTATGTTCATTAAGAAGTGAAATGTAAATGTATAGAGAAGTACAGCATTAATTTTATTCAAAATTTCTGCTCTTACACAAATCCACATCTAAGGTGGTGAAACAGTGTTTGTGGAACCCTCTGGTGAGTCATGAATACTATTTCATACAGACATAAGAGAACAATACAATCATCACAGTTATCAGATAAATTAGATTTTTTAGAAATAATTAAATACAACATTAATACAGAAAACACAGTGTGACCTCTCTTAAAGATCCAGTCATTCACCTCTAAAAAGATTAATACAGAACTGGGGAGATGCAGAAGAGAACTACTAAGATGCTCTAGAGTTCAAGAACACTCAGAATATTGGTTTATTTAGTAGACAATATGAATGGTATCTATAGAGGTGATAAACACTAGCGTGAGTGTCGCTGGAAGGGGACTATTTAAGGTAAAGGACGATGCTGATGTAAGAGCAGAGGAGTGTAAAATGATTAGTAATAAATTTAAACTGGAATAAGGGAAATGGCCTTCCACCAGCAATATTGCCGCTGTTACTAGTTTATGAAATGGAAGCCATGCCACATCATGGCATAATACAGCAGAGAAGCATTTCTTTTGCCCAGGAGGTCCTTTTCAATCCAGATACAGAATGATATAAAGATAATAAATAACCCTCCATATCCAAGGTAATTTTGACACTTTTTAGATTAATCTAGGGAGCCTCTCTATCAACTACTTGAATTAATAGCATCATCTGCTGTCCCTGCCACTATAACTGGTATTCTTCTCCCTAATCTGTTGGGCACAGACTGACAAAAGCATTGAGACTGAAAGGTGGCAACAGAAATAGCCAAGAAATCCAACTGTCTTGTTTGTGTAATACACAGTTATCACGTGATCACATGCAGTGAGGAGCGTAAGAACCCATAAGCACCGTTAGAAATCCTGCTCACATTTGCCTGAGTTCAAAGAATGATATATAAAAGTACTGTTTTTAAGATAATATATGTACTGAAGTAAGTCTCTGTAAGATAATAATGCACTGGCTGGGAAACACAAGCAGTAACAAATACATTATTGTTTCTCACTATTTTCTACCCGTTTCAATTTGACTGTTATACACATTCCTGATCAAAACTATGACTTTCCTCTGGTATTAAGCAACACGTTTTTAACGGTCACCCAGACGAAAGCTCAACAACCTAAGTGTTGACCTTAAGTGTTGTTATGAATCACACTCTATGAGTAGATGAACCCTCAAAAAGAAAGTCTGGACATGGACCTACTTTCAAACCCCATGGTTCATTCTCACATTTCCAGTTACTGTGTATTCCTCCCTGCCTTTTCAGTAGTTAGCAACTGCAACAGTAGTTAATCTAGAGCCTGATTTCTTCACAATCACATACTTTACACTTGCCTCAGTTTGCTAATTCTAAAATAAAGCATGCATTTAGCTGTTTTTGCTAAGGTAGCAAGATCAGAAACAGAAGATTAAAGAAATAAGTACTGAAATACTAAATATGAAAGAAAGCTTATTATTGATTTTTTTTTCTTAGCATATGTGAAGATTTTAATGTTTACTTTGTAATTTCCAACAATGAAACTAACTAGTTAATGACAAAAGGGATCAGAAAGTATGCTGGCACTAGCACGGTACATTTCCCTCTGTCATTCTCAGTTAATGGTCTTAACTGGGAATTTCAAAATGCAACTATCAATGCTGTTTGTTGAGTTGTCCTAAACCACAGTTTTCTACGCTGCCTTTTTCAACACTAAGGTTCTTTTCACACCCCAGCGCTTCACTATATTTTCTGCTGCTCAGAAAAATGAAAGGTGACGGATTTGATTTTCTATCAGCTTGGTTTACTAAATGTTAATTCAGGTGCAGTCTCTACATGACGTAACTAAATGATTAATGTCAAATTGTAAAATAGTGCCACCAGCTGGAGGGCCTGACAGATGAGCATACTGGGGAGTACAAGAAAAGCACTGACATGCGTTAGAAAGCATAACATTTGGATGCAACAGAAAAAAAGACTGTGCTTTTCCTTTGATAAGAAACCAGATTAATGCCCTATTACAAATTACAGCCTTCATAGCTAAAGAGCTTTAATCCTATAGCTGTTCATTGCTACAAATGTACTCAGAATGTGGGAGAAGGAAAGGGAAAGGATTCCCCTCGTGTCTTAAATAGATGTTTATTTTCCAAAGATTACTGCATCAAGATGTCTCGGGTAATTGGTCATAGAAGTAGTACTGTCATTTCAAAACTAACAAGCATTCACTTTGAATACTAGCAGCTGGTTGTTAACAGTGAGAAACTGCATCGAGTAAATGGGAGTTCAAGATAAAAGCTTCTATTCTCATGCTATTTAATGAGGGATTGTGAGGCACACACTTCACAAGGAAGTGAGGAAAATGGCATTTGCACAGTAAAGACTCTGATATTCCACTGATGAAAGATTCCCTTGTCTAAATTAAAAATAATCCAGAAGATTGCGGATGACAGAATTATCACACTGTTTTAACAAAGAACAAATCCTTAGGAGTTGTTTTCATTCACTTCGGAATCAGAAAGAAACAAGAGCTTAGAAACACACAGTTCTTTAAGTGGTTATTCTGCAGCATGTACATTCAGTTTCTGTAACTTAAAAAGACTGGTACGCTAAACCACTTTGTTTCTAATGATTAGGAGAGATTATGAACACATTTGAATAGAAAATAATTACTTCAGGTCTCAGAGTACAAAATTATTTTCTTCCCTAACAGAACAGCAATTCCTGCTGAAAGCAAATCGTATGCTAATTCAATTGTATATAATCACCAGCTCCATCTTGGTTTCTGACTTAGAATCTTATCTTACTTACCTGTATTTCCTTTGTACTTGTTTTTGGCTGCAATATAGAAATACTTTCTCAGGATAACACCTCCCTTACCATTTAGACCTATTACTCCCAGAACAGGCAGATACAGCACATTGCATATATATATATATAAAGAAGAACAGCTATAAGCAGAATTAAGACAGAATTAAGCTGTAGAGTTGGTTTTAAACTTAGAAAATAGTTATAAGACAACTGACAAAAGACTTTCTTGCATTTTCCTCTTCTGGAACAGCCAAAGAGAAATGTTCAATTGGATAAACAGCATGTTGTGGAATATATATAAAATGAAAATGTAGGGTTCGGCGTTCGGAAGATCTCGCGATGTCACGGAAAGTTAGAGGGTTAGTCGCAGCCTTATGATGTGTCTGTAATCCCGCCTACCCTTGTTAGTATAAAAGGAATTGACTGCGCAATAAAAGGCGGAAGTTGGCGCTCACACTGTGTGTGTTATCTGTCTCTTTCCCTGGTCTGGGGGGTGATCAGTGATCTAATCGTGGCACCTTGATATGCGGCAAATGCTACATGAAAAGACTAAGCACTTTCTGTTAAAAGAAATTGGGTTAATCATTCAACCCCCCAAAATTCCTTATTTGCAGTACAACAGCCATGAGTTAAGGATTTTGGTCCTTTCCAACCCTATCACATTTTCTAAACAATTGTTCTGCTGCTAACCTCAGTTCAACCATTCCCACTAGCAGCAGCAGGAAGTATAAGGCAAACAGACCACGGGGTGTATACCCATGGGCTCAAAGCCATCCTTTGCAAGTGAGTTGAACAAAGTTCTCCTTTCTTGAAAACCCTGCCAGTCATTTTCAGCTCAGTGCAAGTACTCCCTTTCTTTCTTCTTCTTCAGTTTAAAGATCAATAAGCTGGCACCTCTATCTCTTTCCAGAACCTGTTCCTACTACTACGGCAGCAGACCTGTCGGGTGTTGCTTGGATGCTTGCTTTAACTTGTTTTACTATCTATCGTGCCATAACCTACTAGATTTCCTCCCTTTATCCATACTAGCCTTAAAACCCAGAAAATTAACAAGCCCCCATAGTTGCAAATAAAATATAAAACAGGAAGGAAAGAACACAGAACTCCCTCCTCCCTTTATACAAATTTAGATTTGTGTAGGAGCACTTCCCTGGAAATGTACATTAAACAAATTTCCTGTTTATAGGTGACTTCATTTGATACATATACTCATGTAGAGAGTCACAACTCCATTTGACACATTAACTGTGTTAGTATAAAACACAAGTTATTTTTGACATTTCCTTACCATAATGCTACATACTATCTCATACCTACACTGCAGTACTTGACACAAGTTACTCGACCTCAAGTGAAAATACATGTGTTTTGAAATTTCCAATTGCTCTGTTCACAGCAGCAGCATATATAGGTTCCTGGTGTGGAGCACTTTTGCTGTAGGACTTTGTGCCGCAGAAGTTGAATCTCTGAGAACTACTCTTCACTGAGTAACTCTAACTTGTACCTGTTTGCCCTTTCTAGGTAAATGACAAGGAAAATACACTGGAGGACTAGCAACAGCCAAATGATATGAGTCTGTGTCCATGTTATGGGGTTGTTGTGTTAGGAGTGACAGGCTGTTCTACCCTGAGCTTTAGCCTAAATTATTTTATGGGAATATCATTTGAATTAAAAGGTGGCATTACAAATCCCATACCACATGCCTGCATGTGGACTGGATTCGAACTAGTGCCAACTTGTGAAGGGCAATGTAAGTTAGCTCTGAGCTATCTCACTGGCATCAAAAGGGCCAATGCTTTACCTAGAGGTTTACTTGTTTGTTTGTTCAGGTAAATTCTGTGTCCAAGCCAAAGGTAGAAGTTCCCCATATTATAAAAGACTTCCATTCCTCTTTTGACATTACAAATATATCTGATACCAAATAATACTCAATCACATCATGTTTCTTGAATAGTTATATGAAAGAACCGAGTCACAAAATAAATATGCTGTGAAATGAATCAGAATTGTTTTCTTAATAGTATACACACGAGACATTTAAATCCTTAGACTGTACTCCTTGTTCCAGGAACTTTATGACACGATTAAGTTTAATAAAAACAGAACTACCATAAGTACAATTTTGAAGACATCTCTACCCAAATGGATGATATTTCTCCTCTGTTCCCTCCTCCAGAAGTCCCACTATTATTGTTCCCTTAGACATGACACATTAAGCTAAGAAAATATTCCATACAGTTTAATAAAATAAAAACAAAAAAACCCCTTCTAATCAACAACTTACCTTTAAGAGAGCCAAGGCTACATGGAAGATTATGTTCATACCCTGAAAATAATAAGAAAAAGACTTCAATCAGTCCCAGCATACAGGTCTCTCTTCCCTATTACTTATCATTACGTAGCATTGTAACTAGATGCTGCAAATCTCTAGGGAATGCTTCCCTTGTCCCTGCTACACTTCAAAGTTCATCATTAAAGCCCCAAGGCACAGTTTCCAAACTCCCAGCTGGGGAAGATGACGGCTCTTTGGAGCTTTTGGAATCTCACTGTTCAATTCGTCAGCTGCTACAGATGTGACAAGATATCCCTCCATCGTTTCAATAGCTGTCAATGCTGGTTTTCTTGAACAGTGCAGAATACTGTAACAAGCAGGGCATCAAGAAAATATAATAAATATTCTAGTTGATAGGAATTTTGCCAAGTAACTGAGATTAGCTATGATTAATCATGTACAATCTTTCATGCTCAAACTGCAAAAAAACCAAAATAAAACACCCCCCCAAGAACAAAATACATCTTTTTTCTGTTATCAGCCAAAAGTCAAAGCTATTTCATAGGTAAGCAAATTGAAGTCTGTATCGAATAGTCTGCTTTCTGGTTTGCAAAAGCTGGAAATACAAGCGTACAAAAATCCATTCAGTGAATAATACAATGACAATGTCTGATTATTTAAAAATCAAAGAAAGTAAAAACTACTCCATTGACTGACTATAGAGGGATGAAAAAGGCTATATTTCCACTTATGTTTTATATAAAAATATGAAACACCACTCCTCTGCTTTTATTCAACTTCTTTTTATTTTGACAATCAAGACCTTAAGATTTTGCTGAGGGAAGGGGAACAGATACCCCAAATGAGGCTGCTTTGGAGCAGCCTAACTGAAACTACTCTTGGGGTCCTGCCTGGAAAACTAGCCAGGGGCAGCTCAGGGCAGAGGACGCAAGACGACAGCCTTGCTGGCAGGGCACACATTGCCTCTGCTGATGAAAGAGACTCTCCTGCCTGTAGCCTACATATCTTGATTATTTAAAATTATAAATAGCTATGTATTAATCTAAATATGAAAAATACCATATGTAATTCTCATTTGCTGTACTATGTACTGTGTGTTCAGACTGTTTTCCTAGATTCTGTTTTACAAATCTGCTTGCCTGCTTGTTTAATGGCATGATAAATCTTTTCTTACAAAGTCTTTTAGAGCTGATATCTAAAAACGTCTCAACAGATTTGCACGCAAGTAATACTGTCACTGCAATACATACTGCTGTTGGATAACAACAGGACTTTTTATAAAGGAGCCTTCCCCATGAAATTTCTGCGTCTGCAACTATTTTTCCAAGCTTCTTCCTGAAAGCCTGAGACCATATTTCTATAAAAAATTAGCTTTTATAAAAATCTGCAGAGACTTTTCAGAGACATTCTTGAGAAGAAATTGCATTTTTTTACATGGATAGCATGGTGCCTTGAAGGGATTGTACCATTAATGAGTCTTGGAAATGCTTCAACATTAGACATAGTGAATATTGCAACACTGTGAATTATTTTGCAATTCGATGCATAATCATTATGATAACAAACTGACTTTTTCCACTAGAGGTCACAATTGTAGCAGGACTGAACCTTGCTTCATGAATAGGAAACCCTTCTTCCAGTGGGATAACAGGTATTTCAAGTACAACAGTTATTTTGCTTTTTATTCTTCTTTTTAATAGAAAAAATGTCTGGCTGTGAATTTCAGTCATGACACTGATAGTACCAGAGCACCAGCAGCAGTAAAATAAGCTCACAGTTCTCCCAGTTTTATTCCAAATATCAATCTGAAGTCACCAGTTCATTCCATACAGTCATGACATTAACAATTTTTATTTCCTAACAGACAGCATTTGATACGAACATCCAATCTATAAATGAGAGGTGTAACTACAAGCCATCACAAACGTCATGTTTTCTTCTTAACTGATAGATCAGGTTTTGTTATTTTCTGAGTAAGAGTATTATGTCTAATTGTTAGATTACTGAGGAATTAGTGTCCTGTGTATTTTCTGGCACTACCAAAAAAACCCCTCAAAACCCAAAAAAAACCCGAAGAAAACCAAACCAGTTTTCATTTATTTTCTAAATAATTTCTTTTTGATCTGCCTGAAACACACACTCTTCCTGAATTCAAACTCACCAAATTCTCTCCTGGTATTCCTGTAATATGATCACTCTTCACACGGATAGCAAATGCAGCAGAAATAGGTTTCCTCCTGCCTTGAGAATCCCCAGCTCTTTATCTAGCCCCACTGGGCAAGGGGCAGCTCACAGACTCCCTCACGTTACTTGAGATAACCTCTTCAGTGCACAAGCACCTTAAAATCAGAACACCAAAGGGACTTAAAACCTTCATATACAGCTGTCCTGAGCAGCACTCCACTACTCCTGGCAACAGAAAACAGTGTGCACCTTCCTTTTTCCTCAAAGGGAGAGGTAACTCCAAAATCAAGGCAATATTTTAGACCTGAGGCATCTACTGCTGCAGTTTCATGCTGACCAGCTTGGACGTGCTGGACCTGAAGGACTAATATAACCCTTGACAGCTGAATGAACTGGAGGTGGCATCTGGCAATCTACAGTAAGGCTTCTACTCATGTTTGGATTTACAACAAGATGCTTTAGATTTCAAATGTGGTACCTTACCCACCCACTTTAACAACACATTTTATAACCACTGATCCACGTACTTGAGTTATTTTTTCCTAATGCCTGCAAGACTATTCTGACATAGCCAAGTTTAATGATTATGATTATGAAAAAGAAGGCCTAGCTCATTTTTCCACAATCTCTTATTTAAAATCTTACTTCATTTACCACACACTGATTTATAAGATTCAGTTTAAACTTCTCCATCTATTTTAGAAGAAGGACCAAAAATACCAATGTGCATCAGACATATAAATCATTGCTAGCAATATCCCTCCAGCAATTTTATAATGGAAACATGGAAGTACATACAAATCATCCACAGGGGGGAAGAGAATGGAGTCCATATTAAATAAGCTTTGGATAATTACTTTTTAAAACCAAAGGTCATATGTTTAACTAGGCATTTGGAAATAAATGCTTTAATATCATGTAGATCTCGTCTTAATATTTAAAAAATTTGCAAATGTGAAAGTTGTTCATAATTACCTAAACACTTGGGTTTTTTAATATACAACAGTCAAAAGTAAAAACATACACACTTACTAAACAAGAACTGTTATACGAGCACAGGAACAATTAGGGGTGTATCACTTCTCAATTATGCGGCCATTCTCTTGTTTTACAACCTGCAAGGCTTTGCTGCTAGTGAGTAAATGAAGGAGGAGTTTGCAGCCTGCACAGCTCACAGGCCTTAAGCCCACAGGCAAAGATCCCAGAAATGAGGCATGTGGATATCCTCCTCCAAGGAGCTTTTAACTAGCCTTTTGCAGAAGGCCAGCAGTTTCTATGAGAGCCTGGCTTATCTGCCTAGTTAAAGCATTTGCACAGTTTCTTCCTTCTTCCAACAGGTGTTATTTAAGAACCCTCAAGCTTCTGCAAAGGTCTAGAACATTTTAAAAGGTCTCCTTAAGCTCAGGAGTTTTGGAGAAGGAACAAGCCCATCTCAAAGCAGACAGCTCTTGACTATTCTGCAGTCAAGATGGTAGGATAAGGGTCAGGAAAGGGAAAATGTTAAAGAGTTTGTGCCATCTTACGGCCTCCTTACAGCTCCTGCTGACTGCCATGCTGACTGTTCTCCGTTTTACAAAGACTTCCATAGACAGCACTTACTCAAGAAGAGCGAGCATAGTTTTGCAGAAGAACCCTTCGTACCTACTGGGATGATAGTGCTGGGATGAACACTCACCATCTAGTGATTGCGTTTCATAGAAACATCTGCTTATTTGAATTATATGCCAAAAGACCATGATTTCTGACAGAGATTGTGGGTGACATTCTCATGGGCAAAACAGTGAAACTGTATCTCATGAGACTGTAAAACCAAAACACTTCAAATGATGCATGTGCACGGAAATTAAGACTGGCTTAAAATAAATGGAAATCTTGTTATGTTAACTCTCTTTTAGCAAGAGGTTTTCACAGTTCCTTAACTCCCTCTGAAGCCAAGATTCCTTCTGCAGATAGAAGCCCTCTTTGAGAAGTCCTTGCTTTGAGTCCCTCTGCACTCTGAAACAAGATGACTTTTGAAAAGGCCTGAGAAGAAGATTGGGAACAAAGAACACAGAAAGGTAAAGATCCGATTTTGTAGGATCCAGTTTGTATCCAGTGAGATCTCTGTGACAGAAAGGATGCTCAAGGCATCTTCTTCCTTTCTACCCAGCAACTGGAAAAAAGGAAATTAAGGGGGCAAAGCGCAACAGCCAAGTGTGGAGCTGAAGAAAGAGTTAAGCCAAACAATTTAATCATGTATCATCTGGACAACATTTGCATAGGGCATGACTTTGGAAATTATCTCCTGTTTTAAAGCTTCTCTTCAGAAGACAGAAGCCTTGGGAGAAGGTAGGCTATATTAAATACTAGCATCTCTCCCTCTCCAACACAGACCACCTGACAGACCTTCCTCTGGTTACATGGCAATACCCTCTGCATCATTTTCACAAAGAAAAGGAAGTGAATCTCTTTAAAAAAAAAAAGAAAAAGGAAAATTCATTTTTTTTAATCAATGTCCTTATCTGTGGTTTTGTTCCTAGAGATGCATGACATGTAGGAGGAAATAGTGAAGATATTGATAAAATATTCTCTAAAGTTCAGCACCAGGTAAAGAAGATACATGTGAAAGTCAACTGAGCACCTCCTTAAGGTTGGAGAAGTCTCAAGCCTCACATGACATGCCTTCAGGAGAACCAGTTAACCTGTTCCAGCTTTATAACAACTGAATTTTCCTTTTTTCAAAGAGAGATTAGCTATTCAACTAAAGTTATTTTGACATTGTTTTGTAATTCGAAAGTGTTTCATAATTATGTGTTCAGTTGCACACTCTTTCAAAGGAGCTACAGAGGGTAATTGGGGTTACAAACTCTGCAGGAGAATTAAAATTCTATTTATGTTTTGGATTGCTTCCAGCAAAACATTTGGTTGGCAACTCTAGTATGTTGAGAACACAAAATAAACTTTAGGAATGTCACAAATGTATTTATTTTGCTGACAACATAAATATATGGTCTGAAGCTCAAATTTCTCTTTGTAAGTAACGTAGACTTGGAGCATGCTCTGCAGGGATATGCATGTTAATTAACATCTTTTACTCAGATATAGTTTGTATAGCTTGTACATTTTTTCTAGTTCAATGACAAGACAACTAAGGGAAAGAAAGGTTAACTCTTATTGAAATAAGGCACAACATAATACAGCAAGCTTTGTATAAGGAACAGATACAGCTATCTTACTAAACAGTTACATTAGAGAGAAAAAAAAAGAAAAACCAAGTTGCATAGAGACCTTACTGCTAACGTATGAGGTATAGTTGACTTCTTAGACTGGACTTCCCCCAGTGACTCCATATACATTGCCTGCTACTGTAACTCACACCAGGAAATGCTATAACACAAGAAAGAGGAAAAGAAGATACAGAAATCTCCATCCTGATACTATGATACTGTGAATAATACACAAACCCAATTAAAACCAGTTGACTGAATTATTAGATAAGCAAGTACGAGGGAGATGGTAAAAATGGCACCGTGGGATTCAGTATTTACTGTGCCACTTTTCTGTATTTTTGTCCTGGTTTCAGCTGGGATAGAGTTAACTGTCTTCCTAGTGGCTGGTACAGTGCTATGTTTTGAGTTCAGTATGTGAAGAATGTTGATAACACTGATGGTTTCAGTTGTTGCTAAGTAGTGTTTAGACTAAAGTCAAGGATTTTTCAGCTTCTCATGCCCAGCCAGCGAGAAAGCTGGAGGGGCACAAGAAGTTGGCACAGGACAGAGCCAGGGCACCTGACCCAAACTGGTCAACAGGGTATTCCATACCATGGGACGGGACGTCTAGTATAGGAACTGGGGAGTGGGGGCGGGGAATCGCCGCTCGGGGACTGGCTGGGTGTCGGTCAGTGGGTGGTGAGCAATTGCCCTGCGCATCATTTGTACATTCCAATCCTTTTATTACTACTGTTGTCATTTTATTAGTGTTATCATTATCATTATTAGTTTCTTCTTTTCTGTTCTATTAAACCGTTTTTCTCTCAACCCACGGGTTTTGCTTCTTTTTCCCGATTTTCTCCCCCATCCCACTGGGTGGGGGGGAGCGAGTGAGTGGCTGCGTGGTGCTTAGTTGCTGGCTGGGGTTAAACCACGACAATTTTGCAGCATGAAAAGGCACACGATAAATACCACCAGGCAACCATGAACCTCTATTAGTATGATTTTGCATGAAAATTTGTTTGGTTGGTTGCTTTTAACAGAAGTGAATGGGATTTAGGAGTGCTATTGAATATTTACATGTTTGGGGTGATTTTCACATAATTTGCTGCTGAGATGTTGCTATGGATGAATGAAGGGAAAGAGTGCTATGAGATTAGCACTTTTTTCTCTCCAGCTTCTGTGACTGTTTTCGAAGGATAAAAATCACAGCCACAGAACTTTAAGTCATTTCCACATATCGAATTGCTCTTTGACGTTGGGTATTTCTGCAGTGGCATGTTCCTAATTCACAGGCAGCTGGTTATGGGCTGGCAGCATGCTTTCTCCATTTGCTTGACCAAGCCATACACTAACATTACTTTTCTGGTTTTCAGTGATTTCAATTACAGGGCTTTTAGACATTCCTTTCCCTCCTTCCAAACCTGATTAATATGGGGACAAAGAAAGGGGCTCAGGCCCTTCAGTGATACACACTAGGCATCATGGGCCTTATCATATAATGAGGAAAAAAAAAAAGAGGCCTCGTATCTCTGTAGATAAGACAGGTCCTCCAGCTCTCGTATGGAAACAGGGGAGCAGGAATCTTCCAGACCCCAATTTTCTTGAGGAGACAAGATGAGGGGTTCAGAACATCTCTTGACAGAGAGCTGTGCCTCCTTCCCCTCTACACGTGGTCACATAACACACAGAAAAATGCATGTCCATGTTAAACCAATGTCCTGCTTCCCTGCACTCCATCTGATCTCCTTCCCAGTGTTCATTCTTCCTCTTCTCCTTTTTTCTGCCACAACATAGTCCTGGCCCTTGCCCCTCTATACCCTGATATTCATCTTCCCTTTACAACAATCACTTGAATGCAAAGTTCACATTGATTTTACATACTTAGAAAATTCAGTACGGCCTCAGATTCCAAGCACGAAGTAATGGTAAGTGGTTTGGCACAGGCAGACTGCGCTACCCTCTTTTTTAAAAACAGTCCCCAAATTAGCTTAGCTTCCTGGATTTGTTCATGGAATATCACCCTCCCATTTGTGATACTTTCCTTCAGTTATTTCTGAAGCGTTTTTGAGGACTGCCAAGACTGCTTAGAATATGCTGCTATTCAAATACAGCAGATGGCACTGCTGTTAAGTAAGCATTATGGAAATTTACTGTATTCCTAGAAAAATCAACCAAGTGAACATCAACTTGTAAGTGGCTAAAATATTTCAGTCGCAATGGGGAAAGTAATTCAGAGACATACTGTGACATGACATTCGATGTCTCTTCCCTCTAAGGCACAAACTAGGTCATTCAAATAGGTCCCTCATCTTTGGTAACTTCTCACCTGTATCTTAGAACATTTTCTGAAACAGAAGCAGCCTCAACATTTTAGGGCTGCAACATTTATCAACATCGCCAAAAAGGTACCTTCTGTTCACATAAGTTATCTTGAATTGCAGATTGTTGTGAAACTGTTTTTTCTTTGCTCATGCTGAGCGTTTATCACCAGCCTTGTTATTTTTGGGATAAACAAGCTGCAGCTATGAATGGAAGATACATAAATTATGGATGCTCACAGGAACAGCTGGACAACACAGTGTAAAGGGTTATGTTAAACCCTGTGGCTCCCCAAGAACCTTTTAGATGTACTCTATTAAAATACTCTTCTCCTCAGTCCAAGCTTGAATTATTATAAATTCTGTGTAGCTTTAGAAGTGAATAGAACATTTTGTGTTCCCCTGTCGCTGTGGCAATACAGAACACGGTATTACAAACCTCCAATATTTCTGCTGTTGATTGAAATTTTATATCCAAACACCTAATACCTCTTATGACCTTCACTTTGAAAAGAACTTAAAATTCTTTATTGTTATAATCTGAATGTTTTAAACACATACATAACAAAAGCTTTAAAAAGTTCCTCCAGCAAACACACAATCAAATACTACATCCTCTTTTCTTTCTTTTTAATTTCTGTTCTAGTACTGAAAAAAACCCACAGTAGAATACAGCTGTAGTCATCAGATAAATTACGCTAAAATTACTTTTAATGTGGATTTAAATAACTCAGCTAAATACACAGAAGCAAAACACCCAGGGCCAGAGAACCTGAGCTAACTCCATTGCCGACCTCAAGTGTTTGCAACAAAAAAGACTATGACGACTGACATGTCAGCAGATGCTTGAATGTAGCAAACCAGCATTACCATTGGACATGTATGTTCAGATTCTAGTCTTCCATCTGGAGTCTGAGAGACAACCTATTCTCTTTCTTCTTAAATTAATTAAAAGCTAGTTATAGCAGTCTCAGAAATAAATCCTTTCCAGTCTCTTTACATGAAACAGCAGTGGTTGATAAAGACTTCAGAAAGGAGACTTAGCTCTCTAGCAGGCATGATGCAAGGAGCAATGGACAGGAGGAAAGACAGAGTCTAAATGCCAAAGTCTAATCACCTATATTCATAAGCAGGAAAACAAACACCCTCCCAGCCGCTTCCAACTCACATGTATGACATTGACTTTACGTTTGTAAACAGTACTGAAATAATGCAGGCACTTTCAGCACAGATCTATCCATACTTTGAATTTAAGCCTAGCTTTTAATATGCTGTTACTAAAAGAGATTTTATTTCTAGCAAGCCCAGTCTGCTGTTTGCCAAGATTTATTAAAACACTCATAACTGGAAGGGTTAACAAATGTAGACAACGTGTCAACAACAGGTAATTCCAAAAAGTTCAAATTTTCTTCCCCTATAGATCTACAGAAGATAAACAACTGTACACAATCTTTTATTTAATTCACATTTCATCCGAGTGCAGATGTACAGAGGAAGTGGGCTTGTTCCTGACTCAATTCCTGAGGAAGTTTAATAAATTAAAATGTTAATCTGTTCTTTCTCAACTCTGTTGAAGGCATCACAGAAGTATCTGACAGTGACAGATAAAAAATAGCAGGCTATTATGGTATCTACTACTCAGTTAGTACTAACATGCAGAGACGACTGGTCTTATCGTCTGAGTGATACCATACGGTGTAGTGTTTCCTGGCACATCCATTCTTCAGCAAGACACACATAAGACAGAAATCAAATCTGCAGCGCCAATAGTTATAATTCTTCTAAGACCTTCATTATTTCATTATGAAGCAGTGCTCCCAGGAACCATATCTACACAACATGGTGCCACATTTTTACTATCAATAGGTGCTCATTTACTAGCACCAATTCACTCATGTTTTAAAAGATTTTTAAAAACACCCATCAGTGTTCATTATCACAGATCGTTTCTCAAAACTGACTATAAAAGTTGTTTTACACAAAGTTCTGAAAGCAATAGTTGATAAATAAAGGCCAAAGAATGATGGCATCTAGCTTTCAATTCCCACTTCTTCCACTGTGCTGCTGTGTGGTACTGTAAAAGGTAGTTTCACTTCTTTGTTATTAGCTATATTAGAAAACATTAAATTATTTCATATTCAAAATTGTTAGATGATCAGTTGCATCCCTTTCTATTCAGTCTTGATTATAGAACGGCAGCTTAGTAGTCAAACCATTAATTTTTATAACAAGACTATGTAATTACTGACAATAAAATATACAAATATCTGTACCAGCCCAGAAAAGGCAGCATGTAGTAGGGTTTTTTACATACTCCTTAAAAGGAGACAAGCACAATCCTTAAGTATTTTATATCCCCAAGAACTGCACCCCAAAATAGACAGATTTCTTTAAAACAGAGGTTATCAATAGTGTCTCAAAATTCAAGGTTACTAATGGAATGACAGCTTGAGCTCTGAACCTCCTTTACTTTTGGCAGTACTGTATATATGACAACCAGTTAAAGTATTTTCTTTTTTAAGCAGAAAAAAATCATGAAAATTTTAAAAATGCTTATAAATTGTCTGCAACTGGTTTGGGTATTTTCTCTTCCAAATGCCTAATTAAGGTCACTTATTTAGTGCTTTTAAAACACATTATTTGCATTTTAAATGGCAAAATTATGTTAAATGTCAACTCTTTGATATTCTATAGCATAACCCAGGTGCAATTGTTGCACTGCGGACAGCTTTATCTAAGCAACACGCGCTTTACCTAGATGAGTCGCTATTTCTGAGCATGACTTTAAATAAATAATTTAAAATGGAACAAAAAGAGACAACAAAACAGAGCAGGCTCACAAAGTGTTCAATAACATAATGTCATATTGCTCGATAAGACTGACAAGTCCAAATACAACTCTGAACTTCATCAACAAAGTTGTTCTTCAATGTAAACAGAAAGAGCAAAAGGGGAAGAGACAAATGAAGCAGTTGAAACAGGCAGCTAAAAGGAATGTTGTAGAAAGACCTTCAGCTGATGCTGACATGTTAAAACTTATCTGCGTAGCCAGGCTCAAAAACATGCAGCATGCTGCAATCCCATGAAAACTTTCAACTGGATCAATAGGTTTGTGTTTTTATTACAGGCAGTCAAGCCTTATAATATGTACCATGGCACTGTGGAGTACCTGCCCGCAAGCCCAAAATTTTCTGTAAGCTTCTGTCATAGGAAAGACAAAGAATTCCAAAATATTTCATTTCTAGATGAGGACTGATGACAGATTCTGTCCCAAAGTTATTGAGGCAATATTCTAAGGCCACTGGAAATCTAGGTAATTTGGGGGTTGAATCACATCCTCAACAGCATGGAGACAATTTAAAAAAAAAAAAAAAGTCCTAGGAAGACAACAGGATAAAAGAACTCAATCACTTAGAGGCCACAGCAAGACCCAAATTTGTATAAATTTAAATAAAATTGTTCTTTCTATCAAGTCATATTTAATGTGAGAATGATGAAAAGACGTCAACTGTAATGGCACTCACTTTGATGGGGTTTTAAAAATTTCTCCATAAAACTTAATTCCCATCATAAATTTAGCTACTTTTTCATACGATATGCTCCTGCCCAGGAAGTCCATTCCTCAGCTTGTGCTACTGTTCCACCATGCATGCAAGGGAAGGAAACGTGCCTCCCTGGTTAGCTGTGAAACTACAGGATTTCCAACAGGTATTTTTCCTCTCTGGATTGAGAGTTAAAGAATATCTGTAAGGACCAATTTCACTCTTCCAGCCACAATGAAAAACTAAAAAAAACCAACCCCATACAAAAAACTCTTGGTTGACACAAATTGTTCATCCATAATTCCAGTATTTTCATGGGGACCAGAGAACCTCCCTTGGAATAACTAGTTGGCAGCACCCATCCAGTAATGGTTTTAACTGTTTTTCTTCCCCTAATATTTTTCTTTTATGAAAAGACTTGCGTAGGATGTAAACATTTTGTCAACGACAGGACAGGGATGTGGAGAAAGCACAGTCAGGAAGGAAGTTGAAGGCTATTTAAAATTCATCTGTATCTATGACAAATTAATGAGAAGGCTGGAAGCTTGTTTTTAAAAACACAAGACAGTTCACTTCAAAGGCTTCTTGATTCTTTGAGGTTTTGGTGGATTTTTTTCAGAAGAGTAAGTTCCACTGTTAGCAGCTGCAACTGATTTTTCTCCTTCCAGTTGCTGGAATTAGAGGCATGCTGTTTGTTCGGCGATAAAGTGAAGAACAATTTAATGCAGACAAAAGTTATTTTCTGACTGCTCCATTACTCCTTCTAGAGGCTGACTGGACAGACAGCTTCGCAATATGATTTCAGTCCTCCATTAAGGAATGGTTTCTTTCTTATTCTGTCTATGGCCATGTGCCTTTAGATTTTACTTTCCTTCTATGATGAGGCCCAACCAGATTTTTATTTTAATATGATTTTAACCTACACTCCTCCCACAAATTCTCAGAAGTGCCAGTTACTTCAGACTGGTTGACTCATGAATCTTAGGAGCAGTTTTCTGATAGTCTACACTGTTGCCTCAGTATGTTGTCTGCACACTGCCCCACTGTTCCTCAAGATGTCTGTACAGATCTTCTTACTTGAAATAAATTTTCTTACCTTTTCTGGTTTATTGTAAAAGAGGCTCCTTTAGCTTTATGTGATTACCCTCCACAAATGCTAACAAGTTTCCCCTTCTCTAGCAGACTCTAGTGTTACACTCTCTCACTTTCCTCTTGGATTCTTTCACCTTCTTTCCCAGAGTAATTCATTCAGACATGCTGAGATAGACACTGCCAGATGTGAGATGAATGCAAATGTTTTAAGAGTTCTTTCTTTTTTCATTCTAAATATTAAATCTATATTAACCATAACTAAAAGACTTCTTTGGCGTACTTTATCCTCAAGCTTAATACAATACAAAGCGCAGGAGCTTCAGACAGGATGTAACTATGCTGTTATCACAATAATCACCAGTAGGAAATGATGTTCTGTACTTCTTGACAAACTGTCTCTTAAAATGGCCAGGTCTGAGGGCAGCTCTACATCAAGATCAGAATGAAGTAATAAACTGAACTGACAAAGAATGATCAAATCCACACCAGAAGCTCATTCTGAAAATTAACTCACTAACAGTTCAAAAGTGATCAAGGGATTGTGTTCAACTACTGCACAACCAAAGACGAGGACAAAGAGCAGAAAAACTAGCAACCTTTCTGCTTTTTCTGTTTGCTTACTTAAAATAATCACGACATTGTAAAAGAAATAGAGCTCAGATATTTATATGGAAATGTAAAATCACTTCACCATTACTACCTCTCGCACTCACTTGGATACCTGGTGGTATTAACCTACCTCTTTTTGATAACTGAGCACCAATATGCAGAAGCAGTGATACTCTTAAGGAAAAAAATGTTGAGTTATGAATGGTGGACCATATTTGTTTGATAATGAACGCTATCAAGGCATGCGCAGCAAGCCTGAAAATTTGCAAGTAAAATAATTCACAACAAAAATTAACAGAACGAACTGGAGTCAACAGTGTTGCATACTCATGAAGCCCTTTCCATTTAAAATTCTCAATTATTTTATTTATTTCTATTTTTTTATGTTTGTGACCCATTTAAATCAGAGAGGAAATCAGTGGCAGTTTCAAAAAACAGGTTCAATTCCACAGATGCCCTGACTTCCTGGTGACAAAAGGAAGTACTAGTATTTTACGAAAATAAACATTCCAGACTATGGATCTATTCTGTCTGGTATTTTTAAAGGAAGCACAGATATACCTACAATACAGAAACATACCATTTTGTATCTGGAGTAATGCGTTCCTTAGTTGGTATAGTAGGGTAAAAAACAAAAGGAAAGAGCTTTATTCAATTGTGCTGTCTGGCAGTTCTCACTCTTTGTTTAATATCAGGCTATCAAAGCAACATGCAATACCCTTACTGTCTTTGGGCTCTCTGAATCAGACAATTGGGAGAGCTTTCTCTCTAAAAGTCTGCTAGGCTTTTACTACTAGGTATCTTCAAGAAATTAGAATTCCTAACTTTGAATAAATTATTTAACAAATTAAATGAAGAACAGATGTGTGCATCAGATATTCTTAATTAGATCCCTTAGCAAAGAATGAGGTAATCCACAATTCTAATTTTAAAACCAAACCAGCGTTTCACTGAACATCATCTCTTTCATATAACCATGGTTTCTACATAATTCAGTTACATACATTTTGAAATTAAACAGTCAATGACTCCAACAAAACAAAACAAAAAAAGAAACATTCATGGAGTGCAGGAAGGGCTTTCTGATTCAAGTTTTTTTTACCTCACAAAGTAGTAAGTCAATGATGTGGAAGACCATGCAGAGTGGAAACTTGGCAGTAAAGAGAGTGAGGAACCACTGGGATGCATACATATGAGCTTCCAAATTGAGGTCTGAGAAATGGCTATACAAGTCTGGTAACTGCTCCTAGAGTAAAGGAAAAAATAAATGCTTCAGTATTACTCACTAATCCAAGCTCTTCATCTACACTGACAGTACGTACCAGGTTGCTAAACACTGAAAAACACAACAAAGTGAAATCCTGCACAATCCAATTCTTTTGAGCAATGGAAATATGTTTCTTCATAAATTTCAGTGCCCATGTTTACAGTTTTTAGCAAGATATCCACTGTGGATTCTATCACGGTATCAAATAACATACTGAGACTATGTTGAGAAATTACAAAATCTTCAACAGTCGAAAGGCAGAGCAGTTGGGAAATCTATGTCATGCATAGTGTAAATTTTTAAGTTATTCCTTTGCTGTGTCTTGCTATAAATGCTTCTGCTATAGAAACCAATGGATACTAGAACAAGGAGATCACCTTGCAGAGCTTGAAAGCAACAAAGCACACAACTCCATCAGAAAATTTCTCTAACTAGGAGCATATATAAGCAACACAAAGTAAGCACTGATAATCCTGTTGTACACTGATGATATATTCGTATTTAGTTAAAGTAAAATTCTTTGTTAACATATGTAAATATTGAGAAGACCATATGCCAAAGTATCAAATTAATTAGTATGCAATGCTACTCCACCAAGTAGGAAATACACACAATTTGACACGTGAAAAAAAAGATCATTAAATTAACGTCGGTCTGCTTTGTTTGGTTTTAATGTATCTCACAGATATATATGGTCATCCATGATAACTGACTTCAGCAGCTAACAGAAGCACAGGTCAAAGCTTAATGAGCTGTTAGTAACTCCTTATTAGTCAGCACAACAATGTATAAAACTTGCAGCCATTTATTTATGTTAAATTGCTCTGACTATGAAGTAATTCCATCTGAAAAAGAGCAACATATTGAAAATAGTAAAGTCTACAAAATGACCCACACTTGATTCGTATTTCATAAGCATCAGGATGTCCTGATTTGCCTGACCTCTTAACCGTCAACATAATTCACAGAAAGTAGGACACTGATGGTGGCAGCCCAGAAGATACTCTGGCCTTAATAGAACAGAGACATTCTCTCTAAGCAACATCACAAAATAGGGAAGAGTGAGAGTAAGCAAACAGAGAGAGGAAAAAAACCAGATACCTAGGCTGCATAGATACAAAGATTAGCAGCAAGATTGGTATATGTCAAGACAAAAGAAATTAGAAATAAATCTGACTCACAATGTTTGGATCCAGATATTAAACTTCCCTGGTTTGGTTCTACCCCACCCTTAAAAGGAGAGGGTTTTTATTGTCCAGTAGCTTATGGAAGCAAAGCACTAATCTGTTCTTCATGCCAGTATTTCCATTTATGAAAGTAGAAGAATTTGTTACCCTGCCCCACCTGCATTAACTTCTCCAGCTGGAAAAATTTGCAATGGAGATCTTCAAAGTTATTTCTGTAGAGGTCCCTCAAGCCATAGTCATACATTATTTTCACAAATACACAGAATGCCTGCTCCTCCGGCATCTGTTTGGAAAAATACACAAACATGATTTTAAAAACTGAGCTGAGGCTGGAAATGCCTTACACAAATACACACTTATATACCTTACGCATGATGAATTCAGAACCAGGGATATATTAAAATTTTCAGCAGAGCACTCTGAATGTAGAATTAAGCAACTAAAATCTCAGCAGGACTATTCGCCTTGAGGAGCACCTTGATTTGGCTCTGTAAGACCCTCCTTTAAGAAAACGTGGGATCATATCATAGGTTCATGAAAATATACAGCTCTACAGCAGCACAACTGTCATCAGTATTCTTTGTGCCAAACAGATATGAGAACAACCAGTACACAACTCTCAGCTACAGAACAATTGGGGAAAATAAAGAAGAGAAAAGAAAAAAAGACAACAACTCAGGATAGTGATTTCTACTAAGAGAGACTTGGTTAAAAGGGAAAAATTTAGGAGAACTAAGGCATAACCAACCCTCAGTGAGAATAATGCTTATCTACTTTCATCCAAACCCCAGGACATCAAACTCTCTGAAGGCAGGTTTCCCACGATGAATAAGAAAATTACAAATTTTGCCTTCAGAACCTATTTGTGAGCTCAGGAGGGCTGATCCCATCTATTAACATCATGACTTTTTAAGAAGCCCTATCTCCATAATCTCTATTTAATTTTGACCACAATTTCTCATCCAACAGAGTTTAGGAAGGTGGTGCTAAAAGACAAGCTATGTGAGCCACTCTAAAGTTTCGTTTGTGGGCTTGAGCCCACTGAATGTTGGATTTGTGGGAAGCACTGTATCATGAAAACTCCACCGATAAGACATCTCCCCCATTCCCTCCACACCTTCAGGTAACACAATAGTAAGATAGGCACAAGCAGAGTCACTGCAGACCCCAAATCAGGTTTTCAATCACATTAAAAACAACAGTTCTTTTGCAGACACCAGATTGTAACAAAGAAAACAATTATTGAGTATCAAGAATGACAACTCCTGACCTTTTGGTATATTCACTCATTCAGCCTCTTGCCAACCCCTTATCAAATATCAGCAATAGATAAAAGCTCAGTATTTGCTTCAAAGAGAATTTTAGTCTCTTGATATTTACCTCCAGGGTTTCATCTTTTATGTTCAGCCTATGATTATGGCCTGTCTCCAGGGCCATGGGCAGACACTTTCATTTTCATTTTCAGACATCATAAATGAAAGTAACTAGTTAGCATAAAGAACTGCCAGATCAGCTGCTAGCTACCTGTCCAGGCTAGATTTGCTGAGGACAAGCTCTTAGGAATCTCAAAGCTCTTTATCACAATCTTATCTGGATGGAATGATCCCCACTGACAGCGGATAAAAGCTGCAGACAAGGTAAAGGGAAGAAATAGTTTTATCCTGACCAAAAGGCTTGAATCTGCTTTATTATAAGATGAACACAAATCTCAGTTTTTTTGGTAAAGTAACAATTATTTCTAATAAAATGACAGATGCTCATGCACAAGCACACCTACCTTGCACACTCAATCAGACACACATGCACTGACAATCATTCCTCCCCCGAGACGGGGAGAGGGAGCAAGAACAGAGGTAAGTACTAAGCCAAAGTCATTTACAGGCAGAGGCCACCGAGTCCTCGTTCTCAGTGGATAGAGGTTCTCCAATATTGCCAACCCCCAAAATTTAAAATCATAGATCAAGTTTTCATTTCTTATTTTATTTATTTTAAGCAAAACACATATTTTTTTGGCATTTCCATTCTGATTTTTAGCATTTAGATATTTGCTCCTTATTATCTTTTCTTTGGAATCACAAAAGCCAGAAATTTACCTTTTTTTTTTAAATTAAATTTTAGTTTTTCACATAGCAATGACTCCAAGACATAGACAATAAGAAAAAAAAGTCAAATACTGTAAGACTTACAGTAAAACGATTAGAGTTGGCAACACTGTCTTCCCGTGATTGGAAGTTACCTGCTCATCTTTGATGGGAATTTCATCAAAACAGCAAAATCACAAAAAGCCAGGATGGAGGCTCAGGCTACCCAACCATCCCTGAAACATATCTACACTGAAGAGAAAGGATATCCTGTCCCAGAAAAAAGGGAAAGGAAGGGCTCTAGAAATCCATGCAAAGATACAAGAGTTAGAGTGGGTCTTACAAGCATTCATAGCATACTGATTGGTTGGAGAATTTGAGAAAAACAAGAGTTTGAGGACATCCCGGGAAGCTCCCAACTTACATGAGTTCATTGAGACTGCTTCCCTTCCCCCCTTTCTCTGATTATTTCAGTTTAATACCCTATTATGAAAGCAAATGTTATAAAGGGCATATTAAAATGAATGTAATTGCCATTTAGTATTCCCTGTGTACAGGGCAATTTCTTCTAACTCCAGAAACACTAAAAACAGAGGTGATTCGCTATAGTAATGACAGCATGCAACTAAGTGAGAGGAGCTGAAGTATTAGTCAAATGTTAAGAATGTGACACCCACTCATTTCTAAACAACTCTGGTATTGAAAATGGCTTATTCTTCCAGTGGAACTTAAAAATCCTTCTTTGGGTAAAAAGTTGATGGCAAAATAACTGTTAGAAAAGCTAATTTGCAGTATAGGTGGGATTGCAATAATGTGACTAATTCAGGTTTATCCTTAAAGAATCTAAAGCTTCTCTGTAACACTGTCACTGTGTATCATGCATGCTCCTTATGTCTTCAAGGAGTCAGAGATCTCACTAGGAATTACAACTTAAATTAATCTGAATTTGAGCTCTAGATGCCTTAGGAAGTATGTGTATAACATAGATACCACCAAAAGCTGACTCAAAACCACAATCTGAAATGTATTTCAACCATGATTAATAATTTATTAATTAAAGCCTGACAGAAAAAGCAGGCAAGAGCCCGTGTAAGAGTTGTTGTTGGGCTTTTGGCTGGTTTATTCAGATATTCTTTACAATACCCACACTACTTGAATCTGCTGCTTTTCCACTGATACATCAAAGTTAAAGCATCTTACAGGTATAAAAATTGTGTATTTATCTATCTATCTCTATATATACATGCACATGTATATATAGGAAGCAACAAATCAAAGTTTGTACAGTTTTTGCTCACAGGCTAAAATATCAAGGTTAAAATTCAGCTTTCACTCAAAAGATTTTATAAAACATCCCTAGGAGAAAAAGTCTCACTGAAAATTAATGAGACTACTTGCTCTGGTTAGCTACTCTGAGAATATGTCCCGAAGTTAAATTCCCCGTAAACACAAAGGGAGTTCACCCACGTGACAACTAAATGAAAAGAAAATATTAGTATGTAACAAACCAGTTTCAGATTTTGACACAAAAGTACTTGACAATTTAATGGATTTCTCCTATATAAAGGAAATCTACATTCATAAAGATAGAAGCTGTTAGTCACTATTTGCCAAAAAGCAACGAGAGGAAAATGAATACAGACAAATAAACAACAGTAAATATCTGTCAAATAGCATGTTACAGTACTACTGATTTTAAAGCTGCTTTCGTTTCAAATATCAAAGCTTTCATTTTGCAATTAACTCACATGAAGTAGAAGCACAGCTGCAAGGAAAGACTGTCCCTGGCAATAGCCAATGTCTTCATCATAGACAGAGTATGCCTAGAAAAAATAAAAGTCAACATATATTTAAAATGCACACAGACATTATCAAAACGTGTTATAATCAATGAGCTATTCAGAATATGTAATACTATGCAGGCTAAAATAATAAAGGGAGTGAAACTGTAACTATTCTTGCACAGGCTTTCAGGGCACTTAAGAAAACATCTGCAGGTCACCCTCAATCTTCCATAGATGTAATATTTGTGAGTTTTTATTTTTATTTTTCCAACAGCATGAAAAAAGTTGGATGCAATTTCCCTTCACCTAAATCAAGGATAATTCCGCTGAGGTCAGTAATGATATAACTTCAATGACTTAACAAATATGATATAAAAACCAGGGTAGTTTGTGTTGTGGGAAGAGTGCTTGTTTGTTTTTGGAAAAACAAGTTCTGACATCATGAAAGTATAGAGCCTGAGGTTGGTTGTTAGAATACCTCTGAGAACTACTCTAGCTTGAAAATTTAATCAGAAACAGTTTTTCCATATCCTTGTTAAGCTGAAGAATGAACAAGACTCATTTTCATGTGGTATAACTGACATACTACTTTTTTCTTACTCTTAAAAAAACAAAACTAAAATAACCAACCTTTCTTTCTCTCTTACTTTTCCGAGACAAGACGACAGATACTGTTTCTAAAGAGATGTCAGAGGATGTTAAGAATTTGAGGAAACTTGAGAAAGTATAAGCAGCAGCAGGACTGACATTGGAGAAAGAGACATCCTCAGAGAGTAAGTAAGGTACTAAGGTTACAGCCAGGGAAAACAAAAGCACAAGGTCAGAGTTATGGGGAGGAACAAGCCACATGAATCAGAAAATCCACTTTGCCCCCAAACCGCCACCAAGACTGTTTATAGATGAGAATGTTTCAAACTGGAACACCGTGCTTATCTTCTTTTTTTAAGTCTTGAATGACTTCAAGATTGCAAATTCATTGAAAGGAAGCACAGTGAGACTGTGAATAAACAATGTCAGGTATGCTGGGGAACCAAACCCACCTGAGTCTATCATACAATATTTTAAAGTTGGCTAAGCTGCCTCTTCAAAAGGTAAGAAGAATTGTGACTCAAAAACAGATGTGACTCCCTTCCAGCCAACAGTATTATCATAATTGCAAATAATTTCTGCCAGAAATGTTGAAAAGGAGGCCAAAACATATTTAAAGTCCTTAAACCACCTGTCCTTTTTCATTCTGATGGGCAAAAACTAAGAAAGAAATATTTATAAGGAATTCTGTAATGATTTCAGAAGAGAAGATTTCTGTAAAGAATATAACCTGAGTATTCCTTTCAAGGTCACTGTTTATAAACAACTCATCCATACATTTCATAATACATTTGTAGCTTTGTGATAAACTGAACTGTGACTTACAGCTCTTAGCCATTTGTCTATATTGCTTACCATTCTTTTCAAGTATGTTAGATGGGATTAGTTAGAATCTGATTGAAAATAATCCCAGTCCATTGCTCAGTTTCAGTGGTCAAGCAAATACAAGAAGACTAGTCATATAAATTATTGAAAAAAAATTAATGAACCATTACAAACTGCTTACTAGTTTAAACCAGCTCTAGCCACAAAAGTAGAATATAAAAAATAACTCTGTAAGTATACAATAGCAGATACAAAACTTTGAATTGGAAAAAAAGGATGCTCTCCTGGAAAACATTAATTTAAAATTACTCTTTAGCTACTAAGCACTGAATTAACAGAAATTACTTTCAACACTTAAATTAATATTACATATGACTAATTAGAACGATCCACAGGTTAATCATCATCATCATCATGAGTCTTTGTCTATTTGTTCCCAAAACCTATCAGTTTATGAATGCCTAATATTTTATTTCTGCAATATTCTTAAAAGCTGTATTATTTCTGCTTTTGAAAGGCCAGGTCTGCTTACAAACAGATATGCAGAATTACAAATAATAAATTTGATTTATGATTTCTTCATAGTACATAACAACACTTTTACTTAAAAAAAAAAAAGTTGAAAAATTAATAGCAAATTATGAACGCGTGGGGGTTCTCTGTTGTGAGAAGCATTATTAGCACAATAGCTAGTAATTTGCTGAAAACAGCAATAAATTAATCCAAACAAGTTTTAAAATAACTATTGAGAAACCAACACATTGGAACAAACTGCCTCCAAAACTGACACAGATTAAAAAGGAAAGAAAGTTATCAGAAATAAAGAAGCTACTCCTTCTGAGATTGTGAAAAAAGTTGAAACGATGGCAAAAGAGGCAAAATGGGGAGGGTGCAAAAAAATCCTCACTCTGCATGTTAAACATAAAAATATGACAGAAGACCAAGAATACTCTCATCATCAACTTCCTAAACACATTAAAACTAGCAATAAATCCATTTCAAACACATCCAGAGCAGGAAGGCAAAGCCTCTACTTGGAAAATATATGATCAAGGTAGAAAAGTTGTATTTAAACTATAGCAGAAAATCCACATGAACTTTCCTTGTGTCTGTTTTATTACAGAAGAATCACAGGGGTTGTCATCCTGCTGGAACCATTTCTAATGGGATGTGTTGAAGGATCTGTCTCCAACTGAGTATCAGAAGAGATGATAAATGAAAAGGAATAAAAATACTAAAAATTTATTAAGAACAGACAGTATTCACCCAAAAAGCCTGGGGGGGGGGAGGGGAGGAGGGGGGGAGTAAACTGGTAATCCACTAACTGGCTGATTAAATCAGAAGAATAGATGACAAATTTGAAGCATTTGTAAAAAGAGGTGATCCACAGAACTACAAATCAGTAAGTACTGGATAATTTGGTTTAAAAAAATATTTCAGATTAATTATTGCACACAGATATATACAGGATATACAAGAGAAAAATGTCTGAGGGCCCCAGTCAGTAAAAGGATGTCATCATTAACAAATCTTTGAAGCAACCAACAACTATGAAAAAAAAATATTAACTGCTTGATCTGCTTGCTTTTTGCAATGCATTTCAACTAGGTCCTTCCCCAAAATCTGATTTTCACAAGCAGCTGTTATCAGATACTTACATACTAACTTCAGTTCTGCATGAGAATTAGATCAAAGTGAGAAAGATTCTGCTGTTAAGTCAAAGCATCATAATCCCAGCAACTAAAGATTTATTTTTTAATGAAGTCTCTAAAATCTACATGATTTCATTGTATTTGCCCAAAGCAAAGAGATTTTTGAAGCTATATGCATATTACATTTCCAATTATACTTTTTTAGTTTTAAGTAACCTATGGGACTTGATATTGCTGAAATATAACGTAATTAACCAAAACAGCCTCAAAAATAAGGATGCTGCCTACAGATACCACTATAATATTGTATTATTAACAAAAGATCTAAGATTAATTATTTAAGATTTGTCTTTTTAAGGGACTGAGGAGCATTAACTTTGTCTTTCCACATGAAATATGAAAACAAAGCAAAATCCCAAATCCTCTATTGCCGTTGCAGTCTTTGTAACTTTGTAATTTCAAGGCAATGGGATTTTTCCCATGACAACCTGCGACAATGTTGTCGTCTTTTTAAGTTATTATTTTCTTAAGCTGTTGGGGAATCTCCAATCACAATACTCTAGTTAACTGAGATTCTAAATATTCTCTGTCTCATAAATGGGACTTAATGAAGATTCTGACTTGAAGCCTACTTTCATTCATTTTAACTAAATGAAGATGTCACAGAATGAAAACATCTTTTTAATAGTTATCTGTCTTCTGAAGAGAAGAACTACTATGCAGTTATTAGTACAACATCATTAGAAAGCAAATACTTTGGAAGCAACAGAGTCTCCTCAAATAAAGTCAATGATAGGGAACTGCCTGCATATTGGGAAAGTGAATGAAGAATCCAGAGATGAACAGAAATTCTTCTCTAAAATAATTAATGGAAAATCTCCCAAGATCAGAATCTCCTGTAGACAGAAAAATTCCAAGTAAGCAGCATTTGAAAGACAAATGGAAAGGTTGCTGATTTGAATTTAAAACCTCAGATTTGGGATTTCTGCAACTACTGTGTATGAGTCCCAGCAGTTTTAAAAAAGGAAGAGTAGAGAGTACGTCTCAAATTCTAGAATGAAACATTTTTCACCATTTTGCATCCTCATAAGCATGAAAATGATTGCTTATAGTTGCTGAAGGTTCAAATGTACTTAAAACAACAAAATGCAAAACACTAACTAGCAAATACAAGCTTACAATCACATTGCCAATTTGCCTTTACCATAGTAACTCAATTACATTAGAAACAAAACATTACAATTACATTAGAAACTAAAGAGAGCTCATGAAAAATATTTCTCTAGTGCCTGCCTCATACAAAGGTCTTACATTTCCAGAGCTTTCACTCCCACACGCACACTTCAGGGCAATGCAGTGGGAAAGGTATGAGCAGAGGCTCTACAGATCTCCATCTCTCATCTGCAATAACAGTATCTCTCCTGTCAGTAATAATGTTTCCTGGCACAGGAAACACTCACTTCTCTGAAAAAGCGACAGGCACACTGGCACAATGCATGTTAACAGCCATACAAGATATCCAGCACCTGTGTCCCAGGAAAAAGGAAAATGTAACAGGAATTGAATGCAAGTTTTTTGGGGGAGAATTACAAGCCTGATTTGCTCTCATTACTTACCTTTGTGTTGCTACCAAAATGACAGAAATGATCTAGGGAATCTACTCGATGTCTGATACAGACATAGCTCTGTGCTGAAGTCCATTTTAGTAGAGTTTAAAGTCTTACATGGTGTCTGAAAAACCAACTGTCTCAAGAAAACATCCATACTTTGATGCAGACTTCTCACACAACAGGGTACTTTATTACATGCTTGGTCGCTGAATAATTTTAGTGACACTATAATTTAAAACTCCATACCTAAATTTATTATAAGGCTAACAGTTTGAAAGTAATAATATTCCTATAAATGCAGCATTTCGGATGTATCACATTATACAAGGAATTTCTGTGTTAACTGAAAACTGTATCTTTAGAAATCAGTTACTTGTTTATTGAGTATCAGGGAGAAGCACGTATATATTATACAATATGCCTCCTCCAGAGCTATAAGGGCCGAGAGAATGAAGAAATCCTCACATTTTTTCAGGCAGGCCTCCAAACATACTAAAGCCTTCACTCTCTTTCCAGCACTCAAGATTCACAATCCTGACCTTTTCACTAGTACAGCCTCAGCAGAAACCCCATATGCAAGAACAGTACCACTGCTTACTTGCTGAGCACAGATGCACAGAGAAGGAACCTTATTAATATGTAAATGGAAGAAGACAAGATAACATTAAAAATCCTTTGCATGAAACAAGACAACAATATTTACTAAAATTGCTCTTCAACCCAGGAACAAAGAAAACAAACAACTAAAGATAGACAAAAAATAATTCTTAACTGATTCTGTTTATGCTTCTGTGTTTATTCTAAAATTGGCCAATAGACTCCTATAGGAAAGAAAGAGATTTGCTCTCTCTAAAAAATGATCAAACCAAAGTCGACAAATACTGAAACTTCCTGTTTGTAAATTTGAGGAGATGCTACAAATTGAAAAATGTGGAAGAATATGTGCACGCTGAGAAGAGGTGACCATGTGAAAAAAAGATGCTGCAATGAAATGGAAATGAAAATGTAAAAAAAGGATGAAAGTTAGACAATCAGCTTACAGGACAGCACTAAGCAGCAGTTCTGCCATGCTGAAGGATGAGCCAAAGACTAATCCATCATTCACAGCATATCACAGCATAGAAGCTACTGGTCACAGAAGAGCAACTCAAAGACATTTTCACATTTCAATTATACAGAAAAGAAAGCCAAAACCCCCCCATATTGGAACCCACTCAGTATCAGCTTTGCTAGAAAAAGTTTATTATTTCCTCTACTAATGTGGGTACCAACAGACAGACAGGCATTGGAATGACAACTAAAATGGAGTGTTTTGTTTCACACTAAACCAGCTATCACACTGATCCTGTGCATAAAACCTTCAGGCAAGTATGACTGGGATTAGGAAAAAACTTACAAATTTGATCAGCCAAGGAGATAAGTATTTAGTAACAAATTATGTCATGATACAAATGATTCATATCCTTCCATAATGCCTTTGTTTACTGGAAAACACTAACACCAACTTTGAATCTCTGAAAAGTAATTCAACATTTTTCAGAAAATCAGGAAAAACTTGTGTCTATTTTTCCAGTTTGCCCAGTAAGAACACTCACCTAGCTAACCTGACTGATTTCCCTGCAACATACTCCCTTTCTCCTATTAAAGTCACAGTGGTTGTTTGTCGAATAGGAGTTACTTTAATCAGAAAATTAGACAAAACACATCTTGCGTTAAATTCTGCACCGCATACACTCCAAACAGTTGAGAGGACTGTTTCTGCCAAGTGCTTTGATTCCCTGGAGCATTAAGCTGTTAACTACATATGCACGCATGGAAGTAGGTCAAGAGTACTATTCTGCTATGCATTGTAACACAGAGAATGAGCTCTTTAAATAGAGCTAGAATTCATATAGTATTTAAAGAGAAAGTGTGCAAGAAACAGTACTATTTTCCCAAAGATGTTTGCTCTGTGCAAATCTAGCTTATGCCATGTTCTCAAGTGAAATCTCCTATCTAAAATCTGGAACTCTTTTCATTCCTTATCACCATTGTCAGCCTTAAAGTTTATTTTTAGATACTTTGTCACATAAATGTTCTCCAACTGAAAAAGTTTCCATCTTTCCCGATTTCCTACTGTTCTGAAGAAGAGATTAAGAGACGGAACTAAAACTGACAGACCCGTTAAAATGAGGCAGTGAGCTTTTAATGGTTTTCCTTTTTATCTGACAGCTCACATCATCTCTCATTTCAGTGGGGAATGAAGAAAATGCTCTTCAGCTTTTTACCCTCCCACTTGAGGATAGACCTTTCCAGCCTTATTCAATAATCCCATTCTTCAAATATCTTGCTTTCATGTTAGAAGAAGGGCATGAGTGCACAGCACCTCTGTTAAAAGTTATTCTTGTAATACAAAGCAGCCACAATATTACTTCCAACACAGATTATTAATTTTTTTTCCAATGGAACGGCAAGTTCATAAGCAAATTAATTAGCTTTTAAAAATATTTCTCTAAAACTCACCACATCAATCATAAACTCAAGGTCCAGTCAGACCCGGCCATAGACAGGTTATCTGTAGAACACAGCCATAGCTGTTTAAGAAAACAGTGCAAGGATGAAGGAAAAGTTGCTGCCTAGAGATCTACATAGCAGTTATGTCTGATCTCAATACTGACAAGTAGGTAGAAACTGTCAAGAATAAAAATCAGTAAACTTATGAATAATTCAATGTTGAAGATTGGATGTGGCTGTTCTACCAGGAAGCAATGCTTCCCAAATCCTTCTCTGAACCAATGAGCACATAAAAGAATGAGGCAGTCAATAGAGTCTACTAGGATTTTTAGAAAACCTTCAACAAGCTCCCTTCCCAAAGGCTTTTTAGGGAACTAAGCTGCCACAGAAGGTCCTCTTATGCACTCAAACAACTGATTAAAGGATAGAAAGCAAAAGGTAGGAATAAACAATCAGTTCTCACCTACAGAATGAAGGTGAGGTCACGCACAGAACCTTACAGAAAGACATGCTAGGGATGATGCTGTTGAAAATATTCACAAATCATACAGAACACATAAAAATAGCACAGTAACAAAGACTGCTGATGAGACAAAGTTGTTTGGAGCAGTAAATTAAAAGCTGACTGTAAGGATGCTACGCAGAACATGTTCATATCAAGAGAAAGTGGCAAAGTGGCAGAGGTCATTCAACTGCAGATAAAGACAAAATGCTTCACAGGAAAAGCAGTCCTCAACTTGATGTACACGCTGACAGGCCTCTAATCCAGATCCTTCAAGAAAAGAGGACCAACATCTGCAGCAACTTTCTCTCTGCAAGAGCAGTAGAGGCCCTGAGAGCAGGGAAGGCTCCCAGCTTTGGAAGATGGGTAGAATTCTTCACTTTTAGTACAGAAAACCCAGGAAGATCCGAGATCTCTGCCTCTGTGAAGCTGCCTGCTAGACAGATAATTCCTCTAAGTTGCTTCTAGTTCAGACAGACTCACTCCTTTATCTTCTCTTTATTAAACAAAATAGACTGAGATACTCATTCATGAAAAAGAGTTTTTCTTTCCAAAGTATGTTCCCAAATCCTTTCATCATCCTCATGGAACTTCTACAGATTCTTTCCAATGTAGAAGTAGTCGTCTTTAATTCTGGACACAGTAATAAAAGCAGCAGCTGCAGCTGTAAAATACTGAATTACTCAAGTGATTCTATTCCTACACAAGATACATCTATCTATACATCCTTTAACACCTCATTATTTACCATTCCCTTTTTCTCTGTGTCATCAAGACAGCTTTACCAGAAATGAATTTTCTGTTTTCTTTTAGGTGACTAACCAGAGTACACCAAATGAACAAGTGATCTTGCATCGAATGAACAAGTGATCTTCATGATGCCTTGTCTGAAATACATTTATTCAGTGCTGGTGTTTAGTAACCTGCTAGCTAGCCAGTTTTTAATTCTTTAACGTGTCTTGTTCATGTTCTAACTTGTCCAGCATTTATACATTTTTTGCATGGCAGACTACATGATCTACAGAATTTTGGTAAAATTACCTTCACCAATGAAACCTGTATTTTTTTTTATTAGCTTGCCAAGATCTATTTTCAGTAAACTCATAGTAAAAAATTTCAGTAAATTTCATTATAATATACTTCTCACATTTAATTCTCGGTAAGTTGAATGCTATTCCATCATTTTTCACTTAACTGATATCAAACTGACAAGCCCACAATTACCTGCATTGTCCTAGTTACTCTTTTCAAAGACTGGCACAGGAACTGTTTTCCTGTAGCCCTCTAGAGCCCTCCAAGATTAATGAGAAATCAACGTAATTGCTTCAAAGTTCTCTTGGCTCCTTTATTTTTTACTTCTTTTTTTAATATGAATTACTTATGACAGTGAACTTCAATATATGTAGCCTAAGCAGCTATATTTAAGAGTCATCCAAATTATTGTTTGAATAGGAGTCTGTATCACCATAGAATTTATCTGGAGAACAGGAATATGTATCATTATACCCCAAAGGCAGGACACTCTGTTCTGCTTATGACAACTCCATCATTTCTGTCTATTAATTAACTGAAGGTGGAAACACAGTAACAAGGAAAAGGAAGGGAAGTGGAAATGGCTTTGTTGAAGGCAATCATTTATTCTACATGTAGAAAAAAATGTAAAATGAAAACTGACTGCCAGAAACACAATAAAATCTGCAACTGACAGCCAGAGAACTAGCTGTCTAGCTGCAATATTCTACCTTCTGGATCTCTCATGAGCACAAAAGTCTGTCTGTACAAGCTGGACAAATCTGTTCATTTAGTACCTCAACTTCCCCATGTGCAAATCGGAAAAAATTAAGTTGATTGGAAAAATTAGAGGTGATCCAAGAGCTACAAGTGAAAAGCTATGCACACACATTGCTTGTGGAAAGGTCAGCTAACTTGTTTTCTAGATAATTATCTAGAGACATTTTTGCTTAACCTCATAGCAGAGCTTGCTCTGAGGGTTTCTCTTCCTCTGCAGACCTCTCTACCAGCAGAGCAAAAAAAGTTCCACTACACCATGCTTCTACTGAAGTGGACCTCTGATACCAAACTGCCCATTAGTAAAACTAGCTTGAGCCTCGCTCTTCTCATACACATCTTAGGAGATATAAAATGCAAGGTTATAAAAAGTACTTCAGTCTATGCAGTGCTGCAGAAACACTACACTCTCCACATGCAATCTAAATAAAGCTTTAAAATCTTATTGATTAGTGACTTGGATCAGAACAGGGTTATCAGGGCAAAATACAGTCATAGTAAAATATGGAACACACTTTAAAATTCAGAGTACTGACTGTACCTTACAGATTTTGTATAGAGATTCCTGACCGTCTCCTTCTGTATCTTTGAAATAATCATGTGCTGGAAATGTACGATGAATATCTCGTGTAATGACACTTTCTTGAGCAGAATCCTGTAAAATAAGAGAGAAAAATCCTGATGTATTAGCCCGGTAACAGTGTAATTAAACACAACAGAATATAAAATTCAGTGTGCAGTCAACGTGGATACATTAGATAACTGCTTTACTGACTCATCCTCCAAAAATGCTTTGAGAAGAAATTGAAAATCCTCTAGTCTCATATGCAGGAATAACTTGACAGTTTAACAAGAGCAACGTGGCATGTTTTCTGTCCTTCAGGCTTACAGTTCAACTTTAAAACTCATAGGAAATTACTAGTTATTTAATTGTATGTGCATTTTTACCACAGAACACATGCTTACTGTATTTCTCTGGAAGTAAAAAAAAAAAAAGAACAGAAAATTAGACTGTCTCTCTCTTGCAAGCTCAGAGGTATTATTTTTAAATGTATATCATCTACCATACAAACAGCGTTAATTACAAATTGTAACTGTTACTTAGAAATGTTCAAAGCTTACCATTAAGTGGTCTTTAAAAGAACAAACCCAGAAGTACCACCAGAAAATGTTATACTGTCAGATAAATCCCGTATCTTTCCCTGCTACCATCCAATTCAACTACATTTTTACTTTGACTAGCAACTAAGGATAAGTTCAGGTGCCTAAACAGTGGTGTCAGATGCCATTTTAGAAGCCTGAAGACAATCTTGCCTGGTAAGCAGTTGCTACTGCAGAAGGATACAAGTCTGCTGTTAAGTGCTGCATCATCTCTGCAAGCTCCATGTGGATGATCTGCATATACAAAGACAGCTACAATGACACCAAATGCCCATGTTTAGGCAACCGAGTTGTTCCCTAGACATACCTAGCTCTGTAGATAAAGAACCAATTGCTTATGATACTGCATTTCTATAAAAAAGATGGAAATCATTGCAATCAGACCTGAGAAATACCACTGTGTGTATGAGGAAACGGCATCAAAATGTCAGAGCTGGAACTACAACAGTTAATCAATTATCTTCAGGTTCCAGTTACCCTCAGTGTGAGATAGTACCTTTAGGTTCGTAAATATCAAACGGTGCTTTTGTCTATTACCTTTGTAATCCTAAAGGAAAAACCAACAGAATCCTCACCTGCGACTTAGAAAATAAATCCTTTATAAATACTTCTACCTTGAAAACAAATTATCTCTGTTACAGAAAAGCTTCTAAACCCTCAGACTGCAGTTTGTAATCCAGGACTCTCCATATAAAAACTTCTTTACACCTGCCGGAGTCACCAACAAGGTAATCTCCCGAATTTAGGTGGTTTCCTAATCCCATAAAGCCTCTATAGTGAGCCAATGCCACACAGGAATACAGTTGCCTGTGGGGGTTTAGCCAGAAGTTCACAGCAATTCCCAACTACCGTTTCCTTTTGGGCCCATCCATAACCAATACACATGAAGACATCACCATGGGCTGGATCAGGCTACCCCAGAGATGAAAACCCATCATTGTACTTCTCCATTCACTTCAATGGCAGCTAAGAAAATAGCTATAGTTGCAATGAGCATAAATGTCACTGTAATATGTTTTCTAACAGCACTCAACTGAGTATCACAGATAAGTAAGAAGAAAAAAAAAGTTGTGTTTTTTTTTTTTAAATCTAGATATCTTCTATTCTCATCTGTGTTCTCATTTCCTTCGATTCTCTCCACCCTTTGTGCTATACTATGGCTTCATCTTTCTTCCCCATCCCTCTGTGCACTTGGGACAATCTTCCAGTTTTTGCACATAGAAGTCTTCCTCTTTCTGCTCTCTCAAATCTCTCTCTAAAGTTCATGGGCTTCCTGAATCTTTGCTATCATTAATCTATCCATTTACGATGTCCTAATTTTCAGTCATCTCGACTGTCGCTTTCTCTTTGCTTGACAATGACATTTTTAGTACCAGACAATAACACGATCTGTATTTTGTAAAATACCAGGCATACTGTTATGTGTTAAGAAAAGGAAATCTTACGAAGAAAGGTGATGTTTGTATTATGCTAACTGGTACTGCTGGAGAAAATAAACACACTTCTATGCTTTCACCAGGTTATCATCATGATTTTCAGGACATCTAAGCATCATGCAACTATTAGCAACCAAAACTAACCACAATCTAAATCACATGCAACGAAACACCGAATAAGAATAAAAATTTAATAATAAACAGTTCTCTAATTAGACTTCTTTAATGAATATTTTCATTTACATGGCTTTCAAACAAAGAGGGGCCAAATAACTGCAGTCTTCCTCCCAGATTGATCTGACATTTCAGTTACATTGTGAGGAAATGCCTTAAACAGCATTTAAGATCTACCGGTACAGCACAGTTACTGAGTCCATTATAAAAATCTGTTACATTAATTCTTCAGCAAAAATTTGAAAAGATCCAGGCATTTTAAAGAAAGTTACAGGAAGGCCACGACATCCAGCACATACATGGCTTTTCTGTCAGGCAGGCAGATTGTGTTTGAATTCCCTGTATTTCTATGTTTTCTTGAACTGAGGCCAACATATAATTGAGCACATAGAAGTTGACAAGGTAGATGTCTGAGGTAGGACCAAAAAATATTTGTGTAAAGGCCCAAATGCAAATTCGCATTTACTGAGTTAAAAGGAACCTGAAGCAGAGTCTTCATTCAGCATTATTAACAACAGATGCTTCTAAAAAACTAGAGGAAAAAATTAAATGGACCCAAAATAAAATTTAAGCTGAGAGGCAGGAGAATTAACTCCTTCTCAAAAGACAACATCCACCTGAAATATGACAAACCATAATCTAAGAGAAACAAGAAAATAGTCTAGGGTGAAGATCAGTGTAGAACTACTTCTTAAAATACATAAAAAATATTTCGGTTAAGTTTCTACCTTTTCCCAGATAAGAGTTTGTTGATAGTGCTGCTCTCAGGAGTACCACAGCCAATGAGCTTACAGTTATCCAAATTTAGGTTTTATTCTTCTGAAAGTCATGATTAGTTAATTTATTATGAAAAAAAGCTAAGGTGAGATGGCTATCAAAGCATTCAGAGTTCTAATGATCTTTCTCACTTCTAATCATCATTTCTGTGCTGCCAACTCAGAGAAACAATATTCTACTGAGGAAAAGAATTATCTTCATATGTCAACTATATGACAGCTGACATCCTACTGAACAAGCTATCTACTTTGAGTCGTCTCACTTTTAAAAAAGCTAAACTTCTGCAACTGTGAAGCAACTGTACTGGAATACTGACTCCTTGACATTGCTGCCATTTTAAACTATTAAGATGCTGCTGAATGCGGACATTTGATGCCAGAAGGCAGACTGACATAGAAATACAGAACAGAACAGAAAACTGTTTATATTAAATAAATTTAAAAGAAAATTAAGGGTACATAGGCACTCACAATTAAGAAATACAGGGTCATCTTTATGTATGTACATCAGAAATTATTTTTTAATTAAGAACATTTCACGCACACTCCAAAAAGGACCTCTACTCATTTGTCACCATGAGTGTACCTATTCTGCTGATGAAGTACGTTTAGGGAGTAGAAGAGACGACTGTAGGTAGAGCCTTGCTTCCTTTGTTGAAAGAACTGGAGGATACGTGTGGTATAAGCCAGAAGAATGTATTAAGAAAGAAAAATCTCTTGGGGCATAACATCTCAATGCTGTGTTAAGACTCAGATCTTTTCCCCACTTCCGCCCAAAATTACTTATGTAAACCAGGCACATCACTTACGCAAAAAATCCCACGAGTGGTGATCTGAGTTTTCCTTACTATACAGCTGCCTGTATTACAGTGGTTGACTCAATATAGAGAAATGCAGAATTACTTACAGCTGCAATTAAAGGAATTCAAGAGTTTTATATGAATACTAAAAAAATAATAAACCAGGGGTCACATGTGTCTCACACCTGGCATTCAAACTGAGCAGTACTTCTGACCTCAATCACCTTGTGTTCCATTTCCCTGGTTAATAATAATTCCCCATCTCAGTAGGTGTTACGAAAATCAATTAACATCTGAAGCACTGAAATACTGTAGTGATGAGTCCTACAGAAATGCCAAAGAGTAAAATAGTAACTTCATCCTCAAATCCTGCTCTGAATGATATATAGGAAGGCACAGGGTTACACAATGAAAAATACTAAGGGGGGAGAAAGAAAAAAAAAGAAAAAAAAAAAGAAAAAAAAAAAAGTTGCTCATTAGATAAGCACTATTCCTTCTGTACACAAAGCAGAGATCCCAGGAAGAAGACAACCCAAAACCACAGAAATATATGTGATCGAGAATATATCATTATGCATAGGAGTAGGCAGTTCTCACATTGTACTTCCAAGGGCTTATCTCCATCAAGTTTGGTTTTATCACATATGTTTACACACAAAAACAATATGATTTGTGTGTGCCAGAGACTCAGTACAAGTTCACTTGATTGGACCCATTTAAAAGGTCTGCATCTCTGGTGAGGTTCAATCAGCTGATTTTGCATCATATTGTCCCACCCGTGCTTCATCTCTTCACTAGCTAAAAATAGTGAGGTTGTGTCCAGAGTACCAAGGAAAGTAAGAAAAGGAAGGAAAAAAAAAAAACCAAAAAACCACAAACCAAATGTCGTGGTTTAACCCCAGCCAGCAACTAAACACCACGCAGCCACTCACTCACTCCCCCCCACCCAGTGGGATGGGGGAGAAAATTGGGAAAAAGAAGCAAAACCTGCGGGTTGAGATAAGAACAGTTTAACAGAACAGAAAAGAAGAAACTAAGAATGATAATCATAACACTAATAAAATGACAACAGTAGTAATAAAAGGATTGGAATGTACAAATGATGCGCAGGGCAATTGCTCACCACCCGCCGACCAACACCCAGCCAGTCCCCGAGCGGCAATTCCCTGCCCCCACTTCCCAGTTCCTAAACTAGATGGGACGTCACATGGTATGGAATACCCTGTTGGCCACTTTGGGTCAGGTGCCCTGGCTGTGTCCTGTGCCAACTTCTTGTGCCCCTCCAGCTTTCTCACTGGCTGGGCATGAGAAACTGAAAAATCCTTGACTCTAGTCTAAACACTACTGAGCAACAACTGAAAACATCAGTGTTATCAACATTCTTTGCATACTGAACTCAAAACATAGCACTGTACCAGCCACTAGGAAGACAGTTAACTCTATCCCAGCTGAAACTAGGATACGAAAAAACTTCAAAATGGGCTTTCAACATCTAAAATTACCATGCCCTGGAAATCTGGTGTATCATGTCCCTTCAGGATTAGTTACTGAAACTTTTCTACATGTTGTATGGAAAGCAAAAACTCCCAGACCGCCACAGGTGATCATCACTCTTGTTTAGCCAGAGATGTACGATGTGGAAACATATGACCTGCTGATAGCAGGATGAGGTACCCTCAACAAATCCATGCCTCTTCATCCTGAAAAGCTGTAAATTTAAATATTGACGCGCCAAGTGCACATTATTAGACATTATGACATTGTTTCAGTACCCTAAGCATTTTGGTGAAGGAACAGATTTTTTTGCATATTGTTTATTTTGTTCCTTGAAGTTCTTTGTGGTCCTGTGCATTTCCACACATGCACACATAGGAATATGAATAACAACTTTAAATTCTCTAAAACACAAACACAAATAGGCAGCAAATACAAAATACACAACATAGATGAGGTCAGTTAGTATGGGTTTGAAATGATCTGCGTAACTGTCATGTAGCTTTGCCCCTTGTTATTAATGACATCCACCCAAACTCATACTTTCAGTGAAACTGACATCATGTTGTGCAAGCATATATACACACGTCATCAACCTCCTTCATCTCATCATTTTCCATACATATCATAACCCTCCAAGTAGAATGTGTGATCCAAGAAAATCCCTGGTTCCCTACCAATCAGTATTTGGAAAAAAATCAATAGCTCTTCCTTTTAAAAACATTGAATAGAAGATGTTTGGCTTATGCTCAGTTCTTTTGTAGCATTTTTGTAATACATACCTTGTAGTTCAGCTCTTTTCTATAAATAGATTTTCTTTCAATCACCATCAGCTTTTATTCAGCTGAAAGCATATAATACTCAAAGAGTACTAATTAACAGAGAAACAGAAACTGAGAAAAAAAGCAGGGGATTAGTCTTTAGAGACTTTTTTTTTTTTAACAGTTACATATCAAGATATTTAAAGTGAACACAATATTTAGGTTAGTTCAGTGGTCAGCTGAACTTTGCAAATTCTGGCTCAGTATCAGCTGTATTTATTGCTGCTTGGGCAAAACTGCTTTCTACAAGCAGAAAGAAACAACAGTCCTACTGGACATGGGGCCCAATCAATAGTTCAAATCTGAGCAGTCCTGGGCTTCTGACAGGTCAAGCCTGGACCTAAATTTAGTATCAAAGGCTCTCTTCTCTCATCAGCGTAATATTTTGGATTACTAATATAGCTCTGCCCAAGGAAGTAGACATCTTCTTTTGTCAAATTATCTCCCATTCTTCTCAAGCTGTGTTTGACAAGGTAGTGGGCAGCTGCTCATGCCTCAAATTTTGAGAATTCCCAAGACAGGATCCTCAGAAAAGCATCTACAATGTGCTCCTTTTTATACTAGGAATGCAAAATTACCAATCATGTCTAAATAGCCAATTCTCCAATTGTTAAAATGCTTGTGGGCTGGGACCCTAATACTTTTAGATGGAGTACCACTGGGACTGGATTGGCCAAAAGCTTGTTATGAACTGTTCTGTTATTTATATGATCACCCACGTGAGTGCCAAGGAAACAGGGAATGATGCTCATTTTGAAAGGCTGTTGTATTTCTTTCAACACTTAAGTCAATCTTAAAACCACTTGGGAGGAGGAGCCCTGATGAAGACACACTGGCCAACTGCCCAGTATGAGGCTTTTAACTCTCCCAGAACCTGGTGCTGACAGTTTTCAGCTACAAGATGCTGGACAAGGTAAACTTGGACCACAGAGAATGACAACTTCAAGATTCTTAAAGACTGCACAGAAAAAAAAAAGTAGTACTAGAATAATAAAGAGACCTATGTAAATATTATTCTGTATGTAGCTGTAAAAAAGAAAGTAATATTGTAGCAGTCACAGAGGTAAGGCAGAAACAGCTCAGATCTTGACAAGGTTGAGCAACAGATGAAATGACATTTTTCTGTAAAAAAATCACAGCAAAACTAGATCAGACACAAAATGATCAATTCTGCATACACTCTCTTGTTCTGAAAAACAAATAATATCCATGACCTTTACTATCTTCATGTTTTGTTTTCCTTCTCCCTCTCCTATTCTCTACACCATCCCTCTCTTATATGCTACTGATACATAATTTATTCTCCTTACTCTGCCATAGCCTTTCTGAAAGATGTTGTCCAAAGAAAAATGCTGCTTGCACTACTGGGAAAGAGATCAACTTTTGAATGCACCAAGCTCAATTTTTTGCCATTGGCATGCTACACTATGAATTCAGAGATACTCTTAAACACTTACATTGAAAGCTCCTTGATCTCCCACAAAAGATAAGGCACTCTGTATACTAGCTGATGGGGTTTGGGCTTTTTTTTCCCCTTATGATGTATAGTTGGCATGAAGGGCCACGCACAACTGTTTGTAGGTATCACAGTGTTTCAATTTCCATTTTATTATGTTTGGGGCTTTATTTGGGTCACATGATCTTTAGCAGATATAATATCCAGTGTTCTTTTTAAAGGTTGGAGAGAATTTTTTAAGCACTGGATTTTGTCTTAGGTTTGCTCTTGTTTTTAATAGCTATTACTTAGGAAGATTGGCCTCTCCAGAGGACATGAAGATATATTAGACCAAGTAAAAGACATGTTATCCAGTTCACTCATCATCATTTCACCTTTTTTTCTCTGAAATGTGTATAGGCACTATCTCATTAACAGACAAGTAAAAAGGTAACCCACAGACTGATCCATGTAGCAAGTTAATTTTGCCCAAGTTCCTTCTGATTTGCTAATTTTTAGATTAGGTTTCTGATTATGTCTCCTCTGTTAGAGACACAACTGCTTTTGTAAAGGTTGGGAAAAATGTTCTTGTGATTAATCTGTAGTTTGAAATTCAAATATTTCTGACTCTACCACCAACTCATTGGGTAATTTCTAGAAGCAACTGGAAAGGTAAGGTCTACTTCTAACAAACAATACTTAACTGCACCAATATCAGATGGCTGTGGAAAACTCATGTGAAACTGTTTACAGAAAATGGAAATGGTGGCATATTTGAATACTTGACTCCTATTTAACTACCTTAATTGATGGTGATACAAAACTTACTTGAATTTTAAACAACCACCTAGAAATCTTCACTACAAGAAGCATGAAAAAAGAAAAATACAGCTACTGCTTAAAAAATAAATCTTTAGTTTTCTAAAAACCTAGGTCTTAGAAGATTAGTTTCCTGCAGCATCAGTGACCAAGTAGAAGTCTGTCTAGTCAGTGTTTCTTTCAACATGTTTTTATGAATTCTGAAATTAAACCTACTTTTGGCAATCAAAAGATGACTTGATCAATGTAACTGGTCCATTTAAGATTTTAAAGAAAGTGTTGCTTTCCCAAGTTGCTTAACTTCTCCTTTGCAAGACAAGTGACTTCAGGTCTAAGAAAGAATTATAACAAACTTCATAGCTACGTAGGGCCTCTAGCACACCCTAACCTTTAGCATTTGTATCGCCTGCTGCTGGCAAAATGTTAATACAAAGAGAAAATGCTGCAATATCAGGAAAGTTTATCTGGTTCAGTGATGCCAATTTTTAACAAGCAGGAAATGCCTTGCAGCACTATGCAGATAAAGATTTGCCAGTACATTGATTTTAAAAAGCTTCTTAAGTTTGTAGTTGTTGAAGTACGCAGACTATTTCTTCAAGAAGGAAACGTCTGCTCCTCATGTTCTTAAACAGTGGAGTTCTTCCAATAATCCAGACAGAAACACTTCAGCAAGACCTATGGTCAGCAGTAATGTGTACAATAAGTAAAAAACACCAACTCTGTTACCTCCCAGATCCACCCTCTGATGACAGGTACAAAATTCAATTAATCATTTGATATCCTGGATGCTTTCGTTTTAATACTTGCTACAACAACACCGCCTTTACATTTTCTTTACTGTGAAGGCACCCTGGTATTTGGAAATACATACTTCTTTGAACCACTCATCTTCCAGAACTACTAAGATCAACAAGCCCATTATAGAGTAATCATCTCTATTCTTTATATAAGAAATCCAAAATCTGGTGGTTTTGTTGACTTGACAGCTCTTTGTATCACTCAGCATTGACATCAGACTATAGGACAAAGACTGTGGCTCTTTGGGAGCACATAAGATCAAAATCACTTTTTTACAAGATCTTAAAGTCTTTACTCCAGCCTCAGGAAACAGTGCATTGCAGGAGATGAAGGCTAGCCAGATGGTTAGGGAAAAGGACAGGAGTACAAGCATATGGTTTTCATGCCTGCCTCAATTGTGGATATACTGAATAGCGTGTACTATTTGTGAGCATCAAGTCCTTCACTGGTAAATCTAGAGTGACACTATCCACAAATAAGCACTAATGTGTGTCAAGCACTTTCATACCTAACATAGAAATAATTATGGAGACGCCACAACATTGTACTAAAAGGAAAAGTTAGATAAGGCTAGTATATCGTTGCCCATAATGTTTTATTCTATTTTGTTGCTGGTTTTTAAATAAATTTATGAAAAAAAGTTCTACTCATCTACAATTTGGACAACACTTGATGCACATTTCCTCATTGGATCCTTCAGAGTGTATGAGACATTGAAAACAGCTGCTGAAACTGCAGTCCTCCAGGCCTCTGCTGAGCAACCACCACTGCCACTACAGGTGACGTGCACTGCGAATGCAGCTCTGGAATTCGCTTCAAGATAAATTGTAGACATAAGCAATTTAGAGATGCTGATACGGGCAGTCTACAGATCTCCCTTAACCCTTTCCTCAAATATTCTCCCAGTTACAAGGAGAAGGAATGCAGCACAAAGGGACTTTCACCTCCTAACAGCACTACATGTAGCAAAAAGTAGGTTTAAGCTGATGCTGCCTAGGCTTATAATGAGTTGTCGGTATCTGAGTTTATTACTAGAAGCCTTTAATACAATTTTAGATGAACTTATGAGGAAAAATACTGGAAAGAAGAGAATCACAAATGTTTGAGGTGGGAAGGGACCTCTGGAGGTCATCTGGTCCAACCAGCCTGCTCAACCACGGCTACCTAGAGCTGGTTGCCCAGGACCATGTCCAGACAGCTTTTGAATGTCTTTAAGGGTAAAGACTCCACAACCTCCCTGGGCAACCTGTGCCTGTGCTTCGTCACCCTCACAGTAAAAAAGTTTCTCCTTAAGCTCCAGTGAAGCCTCCTGTGTGCCCATTGCCTCTGCTTCTGTCACCAGGCACCATGGAGAAGAGCCTGGCTCTGTCTTCTTGACAGCCTCCTTTCAGGTATTTATACATGTTGATAAGATCTCCCTGAGCCTTCTCTGCTCCAGGCTGAACAGTCCCAGCTCTCTCAGCCTTTCCTCATAGGAGAGATGCTCCATTCCCTTCATCTACTCATTGGCCCTTTGCTGGACCTCTTCAGTATGTCCATGTCTCTCTCATACTGGGGAGTCCAGAAGTAGACCCAGCACTACAGGTGTGGCCTCATCAGTGCTGAGCAGAGGGAAGGATCACCTCCCTCGATCTGCTGGCAGCCCTCCTCCTAATGCAGGAGGATGATAGTGTTGGCCTTCTATGCAGCAGGGGCCCAAGGCTGTCTCATGTTCAACTTGCTGTCCTCCAGACTCCCAGGTCCTTTTCTGCAAAGCTGCATTCCAGCCAGTCAGTTTCTAGCGTGCTAGAAACTAGCATGTCCACTAGCTCATTCTAACCGTGTCTCTAATTCTCAAGCAAAACCAGCTTTTTCAGGCTACAGAGATGTCTGAATTCAGCATAAGCCCTGTAGGCCCACTCTTCCCAGCCAAGAGACAGCAGTGTAACCGCTGCATATGAGAAAGCAAGAGCCATGCTATAGAGCTCTGCATGTAATTGGAACCTATGGGGCTGTGTGTGAATCATCAAAAGCTCAATTTTTGCCTTCGTATTTTGATCTTGTTCATTCCTATTGTTTGAAAACTGAAATTCACTTTAGATTCAGTGCCTCCTAAGACTCAGATCAATACAGTACTGACATTAGAACGTTTTTATCTGGTCACATATGGGTCATAACAATAAAGACCAGACAGTGCAAAGACGGCACAGTGCACAAAAATAATCCTAACTCAGTTTCAAATGTTATCAGTTTTCTATATACTACTTTTTAGTGTATCTGAACACGTCTCAAGCACTTTTTATAGGCACTGTATAGCAATAAGAAGATTTCAGGGATACTTCAGCTGTTCTCTCTCCTTGTAAGAAACCAAGGGGGCCTATGTCCACCTCTCATTTAATGATTAAGTTTAGTTATTCCAACTATTCTGGTTATGATGGGGATGTTATCTGAGTTTACAGATAATACTGTTACTTCACAACCATCTCTTACTGAATCCTTTCATTTTCAGAAGTAACACACAAAATTTCTGTCAATGTCTATGTGTACACTCTCCATGACAAAACAAAAGTGAATCTGTTTAAATATGCTAATTCTAAGTGAACCAACATTGCCGTTCTTGGCACCTCGGACATTTATGCCAATGAGCAATACAAATAGGAAAGTCGATGATTTCCCACCCCATAAGAAACAAGGAATAACCACGAGACACATGAAAACAGCTACTTTCATCATCATAAGATGCAATTAACTGGGTTCAGTAGAAATCCTCATGCATGGAAGAATAAAACAAAATTATAATGATAAAATGAAAACAAACCACAAAGAGACAATAATCCCTTCATATAAATGGTATTTCTGAAAAAATACCAGGAGACAGCACTTGTTTTTAATGCTATAGGAGCACCTTCCATGCATTTGCAGTCATAACATGGCTCAGTTATGCTGCTCAGTTATGTTAAGGTCTACAACAAAAGCCAGCAACCATGTAACATTTAAGTAAAGCTAAACTGGTGAAGTTTAAACACCAACACACACATGGCCCCCCAAGAAAAACCCCACAGCTGGACAGAAGTCAAGTGTATTTTCTTCCAATACTTTTCAAGGGTCACCATCAATTAAACACAATTTTACAATTTGGAGTGTTTGTTTACTATGTTACTAGATCATTACATTGAACACAAAGAAAATTACTTCTCCATTTTTTAAGTAAGATTGTATACGCAGACAGTTAATTCTCATGCACCAAGTTCTACTGCAAAGTCTGTCAAAACCAAAAACCCACCTACAAAAAACCTGAAAATTAAACTGACTTAGTAACTTCCCTGTCACCATATCCTTTTCACCTCCAAGAACATCTAAAAAGATATTGGCAGAAGGCAGAAGAACTAACAAAATGGGCATCCTAATCAGGTATGACAGAAAACTGGAAAGACACAAAAGGTACCTCTCACAGGGCTCAGCAGGTCTGGCTGCAAAGGAAAAGTACTTGGGACTTCTGAGACCTTCTCAAAACTGCCAACAAAAATGACTCCTCATAAATCAAGACAGATCAGGTTAAGCTGCAATTTGCAAAGGCATCATCCCTCAGAGCTGTGCAATTGCATGCATGTTTTTTGCTGTATAATGAAGGATAACATATAGCAACAAGGTTACAGTGAAGGGGTAAACCTTGATTTAGCTTTTCCTCCTCCTGTTTTTTTCCTCTTGGCTTTTCAGACCAAGTACTTCTCATGAAATTTTGTTACTTAATTATATGTATATTTGCCTGAGGTGCAGAAAAGACTCCAACCTGTGGTTAAATTGACATCGAGTACTTTACAAATGCGATTACAACAGGCTGGTCAACAGCAAAATGGGAAAAAAAGTTCTGTCAGACTCTCATTGTGCAATTGAATCAACAGACAATGAGCAGCAAGCAGGGACTAAAATGCAGGACAGAGAAAAATCTAAAGTGGGAGAGAGGGAAACTGAATTAAACAGAAGGGACAGAAATGAAGACAAGAAGAGGTGGTGAAATGGAGAGGACCAAGAAGAAATAAAACAAGATAAAGGATGGCAGACAAGAGAGAAGTACCAAATAGATTGCCTTTAGTTCTCATTGACTCATAAAAGGAAGCTATAAATCGAATATCTTATCTTAATTTAAATCAATGAAAATCAGCTTGAAAGAAAATCCAAATTAGTTTTTTACTATGCAGGCTAAGGAATTATATAAAACCTAGTTACAGCTATTAGATAGATGAAAAGGGTTTTTTCCAAGTATTAGAAGCATATAGCAGACTATTAAAATGATCCTAATCTCTCAAGAATTCCTGAACTCCTACAATATACAACTTATGTAGATTAAAATTTAAACTTCTTAAAGTTGCTTATATACTTTGGGCTTATTTAAGTGGATATTGGCTTTTTTGGATACCACTGTTAACTTTTTGTACTTAATTATCACAGCTAGAAAGCAAGACTGAAGAAAGCATTTCATGTGCTGTATTAGTCTCTGATCTGGATACTTGCAAGTATTACTGAAAAGAATACAGATAACAAATGGTCAGTCTTGTTTTCATTACTCTTTCCAACAAGCATTATGGTATCTTGCATTACACTTCTTCATCGCGTTTCTTAATAGATGCTTTCAGATCTCATTTGGTTATAATGTGCGATTCCTTATCTATTTGACCTTAGCTCACTTACGCTTAACCTACAGTGCTGTAATAGCATATTTGCCACTTTTACCACCATGTACAATCGTTAACTTTCAAATGAAAGGAAATGTTAATCGAAAGATCTACTTAAAAGCATATAAATGTGTATCAGAGAATATTGCAAATAAAGATAGCTTCTTAGTACTTCTGAATCCACATTTCTGTAACACCACACATTCATTTATGCATCTATTTCCATCCATTTGTACGGAACATCCATATTTCTATGTAGGTAATATTTATGAGTCGCATAACGATTTGGGTTTTTTTTCTATTTGCAGAGGGTGTTCCTTCTGGAATACTTGGTAGCCTTTAGGTACCTATGAGTTTACAGATTAATAGCCTACATTACTTCAGATCATTTGGCGCATAAAAATGAGATCCATCCAAGTTTTACAGTGTTCAACACAGCAAGTTTAATCTAGAAGGTAAAAAAACCTTATTATTCTCTTTTTTGTAAAGTGGTATTTCATACTGCTTTAAAAAAAAATGCCATATATGTTTATAAGAATGTGTATATCACTTTTAAGGAGCATATAGCACAGTCAGAAGATTTAATAAGTCCTGAAGAATATCACATGCTTCTCAAATACATTCTCTTCCCAACTGCAAAGAAAGAACTAAACAATAAGGACAAAACTATTTTACGAAAGTCATTCTTATTGCTGACAAATGTAAACAAGTTAATGTCAAAAAAAGAAGCACCAACAAACAGGACAGCTGGTAAGCTTTCCTTAAAATAGGATGTGCATTTAAACTTAGACACAACCAACCTTATGTACCAAATATGTGAAATTTGAACTCTGCTCACATAGATTATGGCAGAGTGGCTAAACCTTACTTTAGAAGTAACTTCACTTCAGGTCAGGCAAAACCTGCAGAGCAGTTCAGTTCAGTGGAGGAAGAAATCTCTCCTCAGTCAAGGGGTCTCATATTTAATACTGGCTTACTGAAAACTGCATGTGCTGCTGGCAGTTGCTGAAACTTTACTTCATGTATGAGAAACAGTGGAAAAAATTTGGGAAAACACAAAACTGCAATAAGTCATTGTAAGAACTGTAACGCCGCTATCCCGCTACATTGCTGTAATAAAATCTGATCTTTGGAGCAGAAGGATGATAAAGCTGCACAACCCATTCTGAATGGCATCTCATTTTGCTGCGTCACACAGGCAACTCATGCTTTTGATGATAAAAAGGGCTTTTGGACAATGCCCTTAATAATATGCTCTAACTTCTGGTCAGCCCTGAAGTATTCAGGCAGTTGGATTAGATGATTGTTTTAGGTCCCTTCCAACAGAACTACTCTATTCCATTTTATTCTAAAACTTCAAAGATACAATCCTTGCACCTCTACTCACGCCTCCAATCTTAAAATTCCTGTCTAGTATCTTTAGTACAGCACAGAGGCTTCCAAATCACAGAAAACTATTTGAGGGCACATAGTCCATACAAGCTGAGAGTACAGTCAGAGGGACATTTCTACCAGCTGAAGGACCAGTTTAGTGGAACACAAACAGATCCCTGTTTAGAAAAAAAAAAAAAAAATTAGCACTTTTGGGGGGATATGCTAACTAGTACAGGGCAGCATTATGGTGAACATTCTCAAATGTGGATTTTGGCACTGCAAAACTCCCCAAACTGCTTTATAACTATGATCCAAAAGGCAGGTGTACCTGATCTAGCAATCCATCTGAATGACTTTATTCTTACAAAAACCAGACTAATTATCTTAACAGGCAGAACAAACGTTGATCAGAGCATTAGCAATATTGAGTCTTACCAGCACTTTCACGTTCTCGAGATCAAGACAGAAAACTAAATTTGCTGTTACAGAAAAGTGGGTTACAGCCTCTTGCAGAGGAGATATTAAGCAGAGGGAAAAGATTAACGTCCCACTATATAAATGTCTATCAAGATAGAATCTAAAATATGGAAAACGCTGAAAATATATCAAAACAGATCTGAGTCTAAACAGAATATGGTACGAAGTTTTCCATTAAGTACCTGCAGCTTTTTCTGCAAAGAATCACTAAGTGTAAACACAGATTGCTATTTATAGGCAAAAGAAAAAATGCGTGTCCAGGAAACACCTGGAGTCTCTCACTCTTCAATTCTGCTCACATGACAGCTACCGTTTTCCCAAGTTTTCTTGTAATCAGAAAATATTTGACCTCCAAAGATTGCAAAAGTATTTGACTTGACGCATAATTTCTCACAAGGCTATCAGAAAACTATGGTATCCTATTAATAATGAAAATTTAAATAAACAAATTACAATATATGTCTCAGAGCAAGGTAGGGAGTTATTTATTTAATAGATAATGCTAGATAATTGAAAAAGCTTTTATCTAACTTTTTTTAACCCCATTAAATATCTCTGCACTTTGTTGGTCTTAAAAACATGCAGTGTGACAGTGGCTCAATCAGCAGTTAACAACATTAAAGTTCACAGCCCACTATTTTCAGTTCAGCCTTGTTTTGCGTCATAGGAAAAAAGTGAAAATACAGAAGTTCAGTCTGAAGACAGATTTTTAAATTACCTCTACAGTTTTCCTGCACCTAAATTTGCTGTTTCAAAGAGAGCAGAAGAAAAATGACCTAAAAGTTGTGCCCAATCTGAGAAGCAGTGTCAGCTCCATATAAAAAAAAAGGGAAATTTAAGTGATATGAAAATTTAAAAGGAAAAAAAAAAAAAAAAGTGTGGGAATGTAAGGTTCCAGGTTTAAAACTCCAGGGATCTATCAAATCTAATATATCATCATGATTGTAATTTTTTAAGTTACCTTATGTTACTTCATATACTCTACTGTTGAAAGAGTTCATCACAAATCAAAGTGGTGGGAAGAAAGAGAAGAAAGGGCACACCACACATTTAGTAGTCCTGATTTCAGCCTCAAAGATGACTCAAACCCAGAACAGGGCAGATGGTGTTTCCACCTCTCCTCCAGTAACACCACAAGAATTGCAGGTTCATGATGACCAGGAGACATGTTAACTCAGTGTATTTCCCCGCTGACCTAATGATTATCCCTTCCTCCATGAAGCACATTTTACGTTGGGCTACAAAGGGGAAAAAAACCAACCCATCACGATACAGCCATGAATCAAATTTTTGCTTTATAAGAAAAAGGACTGCAATCTGATACCACTGATTGTCCCTAATGCTCAGGCCCATCATATAACTACTTAATCAATCCACAATTTAGATTGTAATTACATTCTTGAGAAAATATTACTCTTTGCAGTGAAAATAAGTCAATCATGATTTAAAAAATAAAAAAGGCACATTATCAAAATAAAGTATTTCCTTTTCCAACTATTTGTTAAACTAGGCTTTTTTACTTCTAAGCATGGAATTTCTTGTCATTCTTCCTGACCTACCCTCTCTTGCTTGTATATCCTTTAACATATAAAATCAAAATACTAATATATAAAATACAAAATTAAAAGACGCATTTGTCATTCCATTTGCACATCACATAATCGCCTATCATTCTTAGTCATCCTAGATATGTCATGTATTGTAGCTTCATAGAAGAAATATACATAATGCATAAAACTTCAAACAAAACAGCTTTTGCTTTGGATTGTTTTTCCCAGTGCACCATTCTAAGAAAGCAATGTAACACACTACAAAAGGGCAATACATTAAATTTGCAGAGGGGTCTTTTATTTGTCTTTGAAATTATTCATTATGAACAAATGCTCCAAGAGCAGACCTCATCAATAATTGACAGAATGATAGTGGGAACCTTGCAAGAGAGAAATAAACAGTACTGGGAAACCTCTGAAGAAAAATAAGGAAGAAAACACTCACAAACTACACTGGTATGGGTTAAGATAACATTCTCATTCATCACTGATACTGCAATGATCACTGGGTGAAGTAGTAAACCAGGGATGGAGTTGGTAGAGGTGTCTGTCTTCATGAAATAATACAAAACTGATAACTGACACAAAAATGTTACATTCAAAGTACACTGAACACACACTTTAAATAGGGAATGAAGTGCTTTATTCTCACTGCTGGTGCAAAGTAATTGCATTTTTCAAAGGTATTTTTCACACTTATTTCCTACTTGATTACCTAGAAGCACGTCAGTGATGTTGCAGACTTGTTTTACGAGAAGAGAAACATGTATTTCTGGATCTTTGAGGGGAAAAAAAAAAAAAAAAAGAAAACAAAACCAAACCCTTAAGTATTTAACTGTTAATTTGTAGGCCAATAATTCTTCATGCTTCGTTACGCTTACTACTTATTTTACAGTTGGCTCCCAGAGAGAGACAGAGAGAACCTCTTACAAACGGACAACCAAAATTACAGCTTGAGCACTGTGAACACATGAGACTGCACAGCCGTTACCCCGCATCACTTCAAAGATAAAGGGAGAAAGCCAAGTAAGGTCTTTATTCCAGCTAGCCAAATAAAAGGGAAGCAACAGCATTCTTGGAATCCAGGAATTGTCTAAGACTCACATGTTAAGAAGTTTTTAAGACTAGAGAGAGCACCAAGGGATGACTGAAGTCACTAAAGATACTGCCTGGATTCTGTTGTTACTTTTTCTCAGCAAAACTACTCAATTTTTTCAAGACCTCAAGGGGCATGTGTAACATGAATGATGAAAAGTAATCTTTTTATTTATAATGGTATAATTGCCATTACGGAAAAGTGTGCATCTCCAACCTGCAGGCCACTCACAAAAACGAGGGTCAATAACTTGTAGAAGTGTGTTTTATACGTTGGAACTAATTTTGTGAGGTCAAGCAATGGCAATTTAACCTTAAAAAGAAATCAGAATCCTATTTGAAATTAAGGGGATCAAACATACTGAGCATCACTTCAAGTCAAAGGGCAAGTTAACCTCTGCCTCAATTAGCCATCCACTTCTAAAACACCATATCACAGTATTATAGCACATAATAATCACACTGTACGTGGCTTAAGGCTGCCACAGACTTGTGCAGCTCCTCCCTTTGGCTATGCATCCCCATGCACTCCCTTAAACCAGTACCAGCCCTTATCTGATCATATGCTGAACTAATCTAGGCCACAGCTACCCCAGAGGAAAATATATCATTAATTTCCATCCAGGTCAGCTCCCTGATGTCTCTTCCTGGCTGCTCACATGAGCTCCAATGGCAGTGGAAAAGCAGAGGAGGTAGGAACGGTCAGCCAGGGCAGGCAAGAGGTCAGCAGCCTCCCCAGTTTAGATCAGTTTAAGCTACCAAGGAACTCTCTATCCATCAGCTTTTCAAAAAGCAGCAGTTCTGTGCCACATAACATTTCAAAATTTAAAGATCCTTTGCAACTGAAAGTACTGGAAAGAACACTTAGCACAGAAGCTGCTTCCCAAGGAGAGCTCAGGCAGGATTTGGCACGATTCATTAATAGGTTTGACATAGAATCTCCCAGACTACCTGTGTATCTGTTACATTCACTTCTATCAATTAAAAATAAATAATAAAAAAAATCCCAAGAATTCCATCTCATGAAGCACTGTAGGAATGGTCATCTGTAAACAATAAAGTGACTGGGTTTGACCAACCCTTGGTAGCTGATTACGTCTGTTAAAAGTTGGTAACGAGTTTTAAGTGCCTCCTACCTTCACCCAGTGCTCCCCATAACAACTCTTCTTTCACTAGTTAGCTCTTTACTCAAGAAAGTTGTCTGCATCTCTAGCAATCAATCCTGGTTTATATTCTTCCTTTAAATAGTTTTAAATGTATCTCAGTATTATCTCAGACAATATTATTTCTAATGTATTTCTGAACATAGTGATAACATACTGCGGTATTCCTTAGTTTTGAAAATGTATCGAAAGCAACACACGTGAAGCTTTAAAAAAACTGTACATGGTAATCAATCAGGCACATAAGATCAAAACTTGGCCCAAAGACTCCACTGCCAGGTAACTGAAGCCAAAAATAAAAAGCTCAGCTACAAAGAAATGGAATCCAGCCAAGTTAATTTTGTATGAAACCACACAAAAGAAGGGGGCAATACACCATGAGAGAATTGGATTTCAAATCTCTCATCTTTTCTGTGAAAGATGTACAATACTGACAGCACAGATGGCACCGACTCAGTCCTAATCAAAACTAATGAAGTTGAACTTGATACACAACCCTTTAATGAGCAGAATGTATTTTTGTTTTCCCATCCATTTGAAAGCTATCGCACAGCAATGAAATCATTAAGCTAGCACATTAAATGCACAATGTATTGTAACAGAGGTAGTATTATAAGAGCACCTGAGAAAGTTAGTAGCAAACAATAAAATATATAGATATAATTGAATTGTAGGTGGCTTTCCTGTCTCATTATGAAGTTTAACTTGTATCACATCCTATTGATCTTTAAAGGAAGAAGTCTTGTTCAGTTTTGTCATTTTTAAAAGAAACTTTACAAGGCAATGCACTTTAAAAAAAAATATTCCACTCATTAGCATTTAAATTCCTATATTGCACATACCCAGCAAAAATCATGGTAATGAGTTAGATTACATTTGCCTTTACTAGCAGCTACAGCATTAAAATCTTCATGTTTGAGGGTCAGAGAGAAACAAGGAAAACATGTGGAATAACTAAACAGACTTACCATGTCCAGATCACTATGTCAGTGCTGCATTCAATTCAAAGCTAAAAAGCCTGTGTTTTTATTAGGTCATCTTTAATTCTTTTTGAAATAAAAATATAAAATATAAAATACTTCGTAACAAACAATATTAACTACTCACAAGAAGACAGAATTAGTCCATGGCTTACAGTAAAAAAAAAAAAAAAAAAAAATCAATAACAAAACCATACAACAGACTTTAATCGTCAGTAAGATGAAGTAAGAAAATTCACCTCCAGCACAGATTACGCACAGTGCATTATGTGTGCATTATCCATTTCAAGTTATCGACAGCACTGTGTCTCCAGTTCTATGTTATTCCATGAAAACATGGCTGTCCTGCATGCACAGAGGGAAGAAAAGAGAGGCTCTGTCACATACTGTACTGGCACAGCAGCACAGGCACCGGCCGGACTGAGCACCTGGCAAACACTTGCACAACACCAAAAAGGCTACAGTAACTGGAAGGTAAGATAAATTTTCTTGGATAATGCAAAACTTAAAGTAACCTCTCCTTATTCTTCCTTTTCACAGACTCCTATCAGCCTGAAGCCTGGCTTTTCAGGATTGCATGCATCTGCACAAGTTCCACTGCTTTGGTATGAAATATCGTTTACAGCTTTTGATACGAATGCCATCAAACCCCAAATCAACCATACGTGTCTAGGTTAAACACTGAAAAAACAATGTATCATCTGAGCTGATTTAAACAAACAAACAAACAAAACCCCCCAAAAACCAAACTTCATGATGAAAACAGTAAATTAGTAATTTTAAAAAACCCCGCCCCACTGAATTCCTTTTGTGAAAAAAAGTGAGAAACACAGTACAAAAGATACTGCTAATATAATAAAAACATTCCTGTTAGCATTTTTATTAATTATTTTCATAAACAAATATTGTGCTTTGCAATTAAAATTCCGTGTGCCTGAGTTGCCATGGCAGCGCAACTTCCACAGAACAATAAATTCTTCCAGCTCAGCCACAAGCAGTGCTACAAAGCTGCGAGGAAGGCTGTATTTGGAAGGTTTGCGGGGTGACTGGTGGAGACAGGGCAGAAATCAAGAGGAAAAAATAGCTTCCACTGTTTAGAAAACGCAGAAATCAATACTAAGCGAGGCTTTCGCATTTCCAGGGTGGCTTCTGAGGAATGCAAATTCTGACCTTTTTTTTTTTTTTGTCTTCCCCCCCCCGAAATTGTCTTCTCGGTCCCCTAATAGCTGAAAACACTCCTGATAGACTATTTCAGCAGCGCTCACCTCGGGCAGCTTGGCCGAAGCTATAAATAGTGCCTGCTGCCATCTGCCATGCTATTCCTGTGCCGACGGCACTGCTGGCACTGGGCTCACGCTGCGCTGCCAGGCCTGCAGCTGGGGAGCCGGCAGCCGCGCAAAATCAGAGTGCAAGACGGAGATAATGAGGTGAGGAACAAAAATGGTACCGCTGTAATTAACTGATGGTTTGATATGCATTACTATAAAGAAAGGGGATGAATGCTAAGAGAACCTTAAAAAGTATAATTAATAATACTGTGTACAGTCTGCAGGCACTTTTCTTACTGTAGCATTCACAGTTCCTCACGATGACACCATTCTTGCTTTCAGTTTCATAGAAATTAGTAATAGATAAAAATAAACCTCAAATATCAACTGCAGTAGCCAAAAATAATCCAGTTGGGGAGCCAAATCCAACTTTCTGAATGAGTCAGCACCAAGAATCTGGAGCGAGTTAAGAGACTGGGGTTTGCCCTCTCCCCTGCCAGACCCTCAGTTCTGCCCACCCTCGCCAGACCAGTGCACAGACAACTGGGGACAGAGCCTGTTAGCACTGTTTCAAGACAAAAGAATGACAAGAAAGCATCTTTTCAATTCCAGACTAACTCAGCTCAGATTTTCAGAAGGAAACCATCATACTATTGGTATGTCTGTAGTTCAACATCTTTCATGCAACACCCACCACACGGAACGATGCGACCCTTGTGAGTACACATGACCACCATAGCTGATAAACACCTGATTTCACTACAATATAGATTGCACTGAAGTTGACTACAAAATTATTTTCTGGGACTGTCAAATAATGTTGCTAATTGAGGAAAAAGACATGGTATCTGATTTTTTTTTTCCTGATTCAATACTTTGGGGCTTGATTCTACTTCCACTGTGGTAAGAAGAACAACTGCTACTGATTTAGCAGTGCTATGGCTTCACTATTCTAAAATAAAAGCTATCTCTACATAAAGATTTTAACATTACTATTCAGAAGTTATATAAAATTCAGCAATGTTTCTTTTACATTTATAAATCTGTGCTTGTAGAGTTGTTATCAAGAGATTGAGCATGGACATTTTGCTTATTTTTTTAAACAGTGTAGTTGTGAGTACATTTGTCATAGCCCACATATTTTGTTCCCCAATATTCTTAATGCTTTCAAAACAGATCTCTCATTTCCCTGCTTGTTCATGTATACATCATATATAGCAGATCAAGGGAAGGGATAACTCTTCTGTACTCAGCACTTGTGATACTGCGTCTTGAATACTGCGTGTCCTGTGTCAAGCCCGTCAGTACAAGCGATGTGTCAGCCAAGAGGAGAGAGCGCAGCAGAGGTCCACCATGATGGCTTGAGGGCTGAAGCATATGACATGAGGAAAGGCCAGGACTGCCTAGTTTAACATGAGAAAGAGAAGGCTAAAGTGCAAGCTAATTGCAGTCTAATGAGAGGGAGGTTACAGGGAAGATGGAGGCAGATGCCTACATTTTTCTATTATTCTTTATGTTCTATACTTATAAAATCTCAAAGTCATTTAAGTCAAGAACTTTTCCACAATTAGGACATGGGTTGTTTGTATGGGTACACTGGTATTTCCTTTAATACAGGAAATTTTATTTTTCTATCATTTTTATACAACAAATGGTTTGACATAAACCATAACTGCCTAAAGCCTTTTCATTTAGAAAAAATAACATAAAGTGATAACCTTGTTTTGTTTACTACATCAAGAGCTCTGAAGAGTTGAGTAATTTTATAGCCTGTACATAAATGTCTCCAGCTTCGCTCAAAACTACTTTTTAAGTGTTCCACCATCAAATTAAGCAAAATTGTTCCTAATATTTTCCTAAAAAAATCACACTAATTGCATCGTTCTATGATAACGCATGATAAGCTCAATTTAGCCTGCAGTCTTCCAGCTTTTTGGAATCTCTCTAGTTCTAAAGAAAATACATATTTCCACTATCTATAAAATCTAACAGATGCAGAATGATATTGGGAATTGGAGCTTCAGACCTGTCTGTCCATGCTGGGACTTAAGTCCCAGGTAAGCTGCAGCAAATTGCCAGCACATGAGCTATTCACACTAACAACTGCTTGGTCACGGTTACACTAACAGTACTGCCACTCATCTTCATGAAAGAGATGTATGAATAATGAAAGCTTATTTATGTCTAGCTATTTTTCTTTGAGATGTGTTCTATACACGTACGCTCACACTGTGCATTGATGTGACGCTAGGAAAGGAGTGCACCAGCACAACAGGTTACTCAGAGCAGATGCAGAACCCCCCCTTTAGAGGTCCGTAAGGCTTTGCTAGACCAAGCTGCCTTGGTTTAGTGACAGCAACAGTCCTGCTCCAAGAGAAAGGCTTGACTAGCTGACCTCTAGACATCCTTTCCCCATCGCTGGCTGTGCCTCCTGGATGGACCCTTCAGGACATACAATGTAGCTCACCCTGTCTCTGCTTCTATTTAGGACCTCTGCTATAAGGATTAGAGTTCTCCAAGAAGACTTGGAGAAGGGAAGAAGAAATAGGTAAACGAAGATCCCACTCAGGAATCAAGCTCCTAACTCTGGCTGAAAGTCACCTGCTATGGTGAGAATTTGACCCAGCTCTGCTGTCTGGTTCAGAAGGATGGCACCTGGTGATCAGTATTTTTTTCCCCGACAGCAGCCAGGATCTTGCAAAGCTTTCACATTTCCATTGCGTGAGCATACAGAAAGCCTGCCTCCAGGCAAAGGAGCTTAGTTTGCGAGTGGAGTGAGGTACCTAGCAAGTAGTAGTCACTTCAGTATCTACACAGCAAGTCAGTAGGAGGAGATAGCAAATATTCACATTTACTTTTTACAAGGTAATCTTTCTGACAAGGTGATCTCTAACACACTTTAACCCACGTGCTGTTAACTTGCACACTCTTGACACTTTAGATATCCACTTTTCTTTCACATGGGAATTCGCCTCAGCAGCGGAGCTGCTGAAACAGGAACATTCATTCCCTCTTTCTAGGCAGCTAGCAAAATTTTAGTTTCTCATAAGTGACTCTATCACTGATTTTGTTTCAATTATATGTTCAGTCTGCCAAATTGGATAAAACACATCCTTTGTAAAATTTTCATCTCATCCCTGAAAAGCTAAATTCACCTGCCTGAACAAGCAAAAAAAGCACAGAAGAGGTTTCTTATAAGCACAGAGAAATACTAATCCATGGCAAACTTGAGGTATAATCAACACAGCTTGAAAAAAAATTATCAGTACAGAAATATACCACTAAATTCCTGCAATTTTAGAGTTCTTTGACTAAAACAGAATCACAGAGTTGCTGAGGCTGGCATGGACCTCTGGAGATTGTCTAGTCCAACCTCCTGCTAAAGCAGAAGCAGCTACAGCAGGTTGCTCAGGACCACATTCAGTCAGTGTTTGAGTATCTCCAGGGATGGAGACTCAGCAAGCAGTGTGGGCAAGCCTGTTCCAGTGCTTCACAACGCTCATGATAAAAAGGGTTTTTTTGTCATTAAACAGAGTTTCCTGTATTTCAGTTTGAGCCCACTGCCTGTCCTGTCACTGGGTAACACTGCATCTGCCTCCATCCTTAACACCTCCTGCCACCAGGTATTTATACATATGGACAAGCTCCCCTAAGCCTTCTCTTCTCTTCTTCAGGCTAAATAATCCCAGCTCCCAACCTCTCCTTGGACAATGGATCATCTTCATGGCCCTGTGGTGGACTCACTTCAACATGCCCATGTCTCTCTTGTACTGGGAGCCCAGCCCTAGACACTCTGTCTCACCAGGGCTGAGCAGCAGGGAAGGATCACCTCCCGTCACCTGCCGGCAATGCTCTGCCTTCTGCACCGTGGAAGATGTATCTGCTCTCAGTACCACTTGTAGACCTTCATGGCGACAGCTGGTTACTAATGCTTTCACACAAGAATATCCATCTAGCGAGCTACAGTAACCAGCATCACATTCCTTTTCTATTTATTTGCCGCTAATATTAAAACTAGGTACATGAGCAGTTAATAAAGGGTCAGTTTTTATTAACGCGTCACTCTGCCAGGATGGTGGTACTTCGAAAAAAGCAAAGTTGCTATGAACGCTTAAACCACATCAAGCACACAAATACCTTTTGAAATAGTATATTTCTTTATTAATGTATATATTTAGAGGATACTAGCAATTTTTTTTCCATTTCTGCAGCAGACAAGAAGTTTCCATCATAGTGAGGTTTCCAGGCCAGGAACTGGTGTTTTGATTGTAAAACATTAAGCCTGAAGCACTACAGGAGAGCAGCAGAACAAAAGGTTTTTATCATTACTCTTCATGCTTTAATTACCTTTATCAAAAACCATCTGAGACTAGCTATTTTTAAACCCCTCCACTGATTCTGTAATTATACTAACTTAACACGGATTTTATTCTTCCCTACTGATACAGCTCTATCCTGAATAAAACTTAATATATTTGTGTAGAAAGTACCATAGGATATTTACACACCAATCAATCTGAAAACAGCAACTTCTAAACACAACTCTAGGTTAAAGTTGCCAGTTAAACAAACTCTATAAGAGGGAGACCGAAGTGATAGACTGAAATGATTTAGCACTACAAAACACTTCAGTAGCAGAGGCAAGCGGTCATTAAAAGATTTGCTTTTATGCGGCAGAAATACAATTTGTGATCATTTAAATACAAACTGACACAGTGTCATTTATTATTACTTATGCAGTATCATTTTTTATGTATCCATTGGGATAATGAAAACCAAAACGCCTGTTTTGTTTTTATTTATCATCACTTTCAGTCTCTTGCATTGCAGACTTAGTATCTGCCACTAGAAACTGTAATATTTGCCATGAAGAAATGAGGTATTATTAAATACTTTCATTGGATCACAATTATTAATATTAAAAACTTTCACTTATCATCAATTTCTTAAGCAGGCTTCTTTACCTTAACTAAATCTAAATTCTGAGCGAGACATTAGACAGACAAGCCTTTCTAGAGGCCCTAGATAAAAGGTGGCCAGCACTCAAACCATCCTCATCACTGAACCGCTGAATGGAATTTAGAAGAAAAAAGGCACAAACACCCAAAAAGCAGGACAGATAGGCAAACTGTATGTATGGAAACTGAGAAAAGGCAGGAGAACAGTCCACTGGAAAGAAGGGAAAAGTTGCCCACTGACAACTGTAAGGAGATGCAGCCCAGCAAAACCGGACAGATTGATTACATCAAACACTTCAAAAATTAAAGCAGAGTAACTAGGCAGACATGGAAAAAAATGAATAAACTGTCATGGGACTAACACACACAAGCAGCACTCTGAATTGGAACTAGAGTCAAAAATGTCTTTTGAAAATTTCCTTTTCCATTGAAGGTTCTCTAAATGACAAGGCTTCAGAGTCACATTCAGGCTGGCTTTTTCTGGCCAAACAAACCTTGGGATTTTTTAATGCACAATGGCAGACCATACCAAGAAAGGCAGAGCACACCCATCTCACATCTGCTGTTTACCTCAAAGCTGGGACCTTGAGACATGAGAAACATCTATTTAAATCCTTCTTAAATCAAGGACAAAATTTAATCCAATTCTTCCATAACCTCCCCAGTGAGCATTCAAAGGCAGCTCTCTATAAGCTCTTTCTCAAACATTCAAAGAAAGCAGGCTATCATCACAAGGAGGGTCAAATGATGGACAAAGTAGGGAGCACTCCTCCAACAGAGGAAAAAAAAAATCAATATATTACCATGAAAAACTATTTGTAATAAATCAAAACCTTGGTAGAGAGTCTATTAACAGAAGTTTAAAAGGTGAGGAATAGAAAGAAGGAAGAAGGATCCCAAAACATAAAAAATTCATGCTGTTTAATGTAAAAGGCTTCTCTCTTACACATTTTGAGCTGGATCAATAAATGCTTTTTAGGAACATTCTTAGTACTGTGTCACTTGCACATATGTGTCAACTCAAAATATAATGCAACTCCCCATTGTTCTGGAAAGCTAAAGGACTGCTAAGTATAGCTCAAATCCTGACAATATTTTTTAAAATACCTAATTTGTTCATTCTGTGTTCTTCTGCTTTGATAATTATTTCTTTTCATCTCTCCCTGACTCACACACTGAGGCGACCAAAGGAGAATGAACAAATAGAGGTGGGAGGAGAGTTGAGAAGTGGCATGGACTTGAAAAGCTTTGAATGCCTTCAGTCATCTGGAAAATCACAAGTACCAACCTTTTAACTTCTGTAATTAAAGACTCATGACACGTAGTACCAAGCAGCTTTTAGTAGTTCACTACTTGGTACAATTACATTTTAAAGGCTTCTCCTCATTTTTATGCTGCTTTGAGTTTCTAACGCAATATTTAAACAACTGTACTTTGAATTTCATACTGGAAAACAGAACCTGACTTGCAGTTGTGAAGGTCAAGAAAAAACTGAAGGGGAGGCACTAGAGAGGAGCCAGAGCTCAGCCATTCTTCACCCATGCTGGCTTGAGACATTATTTAGCTCCCCATGGAAAACTACACCTTGATGTTATGGGAGAAAGAAATGACAGAAAAAGCAATGCTGAAACTTTTAACCAAACCGGAGTAGAAGTCGCGTTTTACCCACAGTGAAGCGTGATGCATCAGCAGTGCTGCATACACTGCCCGTAGGGCTACCAATAGCTGGGTGCTCCTTCCACAAAAATATTTTCAAAATATTGCAGCATTCGTATGGAAATTATTCACCTCGAATATGCCTTTGAAGGTAGCATCAGAAAACATCAAAATTTCTATTTTTGTTTATGTTTTAGAAATTAAGTCTTAACTTAAAAAAAATAAAAACTCTGAGTGTATGTAGCCTTTTAAAATATTGATAGAATGCCCTCATGATACAGGATAGAAACCAAGAGCAGACAGAATCTTAAAAATGGGGGAAAAGAATATGCATGATCGTGTCCACCGTATTAAGATTTTAATCAATACTCATTTACAAATCCGTGGCAAGTAAGATTTTAAGTTCTTGCTTTGAATATATTCTTATTCTCAATATTCTACCTAATTTTGGCAGCTATTGTCAGCAGGTATTTTAGAAGTACAATACATATTCCTCAAAACAGAGATTACACGTCACCACTTGCTATGGCATATTCCATGCAAACCCACACCCACAAAGAATTGTATTAGATAATTGGTCACATTTCAAGAATAAGAACCTGGTTTTGTAAGAACTAAAAATTGTTCAGCACTCTCTACAATTAAAAGACAATGGCATGTACAATATGCTGTATTTCAACCCTAAATTTAGATAAATATAAATCAGTATGTGCAAATGCAACACAGAAAGTCTTAAAGAAATTATATGTATCAAACATACAAACAACATTCTATTTTTAAGAGAAAGAATGAAATACGAATTGCAAAAAAATGCATTTTAAATCAAGTTGAAATGCATGAAAATAACATCATGTAGACAGAACACAAGGCTGTAAAATAAGGAGCTTGCAGACTCCTTTTCTTGAAGGTTCTTTTTCTTCAAGGAGAAAGAGTAGTAATTATATCACTGCTCAGGCCCCGGAGATGGGAATCAGGACAAAGAGAATGCATTTGAAAGTAATCCATGTCAGACCTGTTAATACCACAACATACATCTCTTTGACATTAACAGAGACCAAAAGACACAAATAAAGTGCAGACAGTAGATAATCTGTTTATATTTCTACTCTGCTTTTTAGTTAAGAATGGATTTCGTGAAATGAAAGGTTTTACGGAAAGCTATATGCAAAGTTCTGCTGCTATTTTTCAGTTATTACTTAAGAATTTTTGTAATTAAAGAGGCAAAAATAGTGACTGATTATTTCTCCTGAACAAGACAGCATCCCTGTTGCTACAAGCAAGGTTCTCCATCACTAAATGTTTAATCCTGTTTATCCTATGCAGATGTGTTTAAGAAAATCAAGTAACTATTCATTTTTAACTCAAAAAATACAAATTTTATCATGGCCTTATAAATAAGTGTTCTTAAATGCTGAGACCTTGTGGATTCCAATTCCTCTGTTTTTTAATAATATAATCATATCCAGAAATGGCATGTAGATGTAGTAAAATAACACGTTCAGAGTCAGTTTGTACCTATTGAAATGGTTACATAAATAAATTTATCCCCCCTCCAATATTTTTCAGCAGTGAGCATGCTTCTAAGTCCTGCAAATAATAATTAAAAAAACCCTATCTAAATATCTAATAGCAGAAACAGCAAATAGCACTGTCCAAAGGCACCAGTAAATCCTACCAAGACAGAATTTTCCCACTCCCACACTAGAGATGGGGCAGGCAAGTGGGTTGAATTAATTTTTCATGACAGTGAAGAGAAGGAGAAAGGTATTTTTAGAAGAGCAAAGAAACAAAACCAAGGTTAGTTTTTTATCTTAACTCTCACCTGAAACCTCCCCCACCCCCACCCCCACTTTTTTCTTTAACCTATGTGGTTGCTTGGGGGTTTATAAACTGTTAAGTTTCAAGAATTTCTACCAATACTTCCTCTCAGCAAAAAGACATCTAAGAAAATCTAAACCCCAAATAAAGGAAAAGGAGTAAGGCAAGAGCCTGGGCTGCTAAGGAAGCTGCACAAAGTAAATTAATTACATTTATTAGTACCTGTACAGTCTGAGAACCACAATATATATACCCAACCAGCAGAGTCTAAGTATGCAATAACTCATACAGACGTAACTCAATTTATCTTTCACAGAAAACAGAACAAATGGTTGGGACTGAACATAAATATCTAAATTTGAAGAGCAACGCTATGGCCCATGTTGGGTACTGTAACTGAGCAGATTAATGACCAACAAAATACGGGTCTATGTTTAGAAAACTGAAAAAACTATCTGAAAATTTTCAGAACAGAAAATATTCTCAACTCAATCACATGCCTCATTATTTAAAGACTTTTTTTGCATATACTTCTGCAAAGGTTCAAAATATCCCTTACTTTAAACAGTAACCAAAGGAACACCTTTTTATAGAAAACCTACTTCCTTGCCATATGAAGGCTACTTCTTGTCTATCGAGCAGGCTCATTGAAATCTCCTCCTTTTGTTTGTGAATCCTCTATGTCAGTAATAAAAGAACTCTGACATCAGCAAATACTATCTAGATCCCATCTTATTCACATTACTAACACACATATAACATAAAGTATAAAAAACTTAGGAAAAAAACCACCAGAATTTTCTGTGTAAGCAAGCCCTCATTCATACCTCTATCACACCATTCCTAGTTCAGGACAATGAACTAATTCCCACTTACTAAGCAATTAATTCAGAAGTTTCCATTCCCCATTGCTCCATGTGAAAATTACATTGCAAAACACCAATCCCATCTGAGTAACGTAAATTCACTTGAAACTGAGCCATGCCCCTTGACAGGGCAGACAGGATGCTGAGGAGGGTGGCTGCAGGGCGAGAACGAAGTTTGGAGGTAGGCAGGGACAAGGAAGGGAGCACTGCTCTTCCCAAAGCTGTCTGGAACAGCCTGGAAATGGGTTTTCTGCCTCATTTTAGCTGGCTCCGTGCGAGTACCCAATTCTAACTGAAGCTCTGACTCATACGTCCCCTTTTATCGTCAGTATTCTCAGCGCAGTCAGATTGCGTAGTGCTCTAAATCATCATTACTCTTTATTTTTACTTTTAGGTTTTGATTTTAACACAAAATACAATTACTTTGCTAAGAAAAAATACTGGTTTTCCATGCATCCATCACAAAATATTTTCCTAGCTTCTTGGCATGATGGGAAATCAGAACTATAAGAAGATCCATATATTATAAAACAAGATTAGTAGGTGTCCTGGTTTCAACTATGATAGAGTTAATTTTTTTTCTAGTAGCTGGTATAGTGTTATGTTGTGGATTAGGATGAGAAGAATGTTGATAACACACAGATGGTTTTGGTTGTTGCTAAGTAGTGTTTAGACTAAGTCAAGGATTTTTCAGCTCCTCATGACCAGCCAGCAAGAAGGCTGGAGGGGCACAAGGAGTTGGGAGGGGACACAGCCAGGGCATCTGACCCAAACTGGCCAAAGGGGTATTCCATACTGTGTGACGTCATGTCCAGTATATAAACTGTGGGGAGTTGCCCAGCGGGAGGATCGCTGCTCAGGAACTAACTGGGCATCAATTGGTGAGTGGTGAGCAATTGCATTGTGCATCACTTGTTTTGTGTATTTCAATCCTTTTATTATTGTCATTTTATTATTATCATTATTATTATTTTCTTCCTTTCTGTCCTATTAAACTCTCTTTATCTCAACCCATGAGTTTTACTTTTTTTTTTTTTTTTGCAATATTCTCCCCCATCCCACTGGGTGGGGGGGAAGCAAGTGAGCAACTGCGTGGTGCTTAGTTGCCAGCTGGGGTTAAAGCATGACAGTAGGCAACTTAACGAACATAATAAGAAAAGTTTTTAACATAAATTGGAAATATGATTATAGTAACTATTAAGATAGATGCAACAGTTGCAACATTTAATTTAAATTGTATATGTATATATAATGTGTTAGACACTAAAGGAATCTGTACAGCATAAAAATTAAAAAACAAACTATATTAGCATTTCATTTCTAAGAAGAAAATGACTGACTAGAATTAAGACAAATGACTACTATTACATACCCTTTTAGCATACAGAACATTATATATTGTCACTGGATTTGGAACATTTTATGCTAAAACCTTTCTTAAAGCAGACAGGTGTCACTTCCACTCAACTGTTGCTAAATCTCTTTGCAGTAAGTACATGCATTAAATATGACCAATGTTAACTAAAATGTTATTTTTTTTAGACAGTGGCATTCAGAAGAAGTTACTTTCTCTGATTTGCTTTTGCCTACTAGCACCTACACTGTTGAAAAATACAGAGGCAGAGAAACGTTGCTGCCACACAGTACACTAGCAATGCAGATTGTTTATAACAAGAAATGAAGACAACAGGCATTTCAGAGTCTACTGATACTCTTACAGTGTAAACTGTAAACCGATTTCTGAGAAAAACTGAAGTTACTTTAAACAACTACTAACGTAAAGTTGTAAAATTAAGTAAAATAAATAGAAATTGATAAATTTTATTTTCCTGCGCCCCCTTAAGAAAATTAAATCTATACTAAAGGTAAATATTTCAATATGAAAACTACTCAGCATACTTCAATAAAGGAACCTCCCTTGGTTTCACCAAGCATACAGCCTCTCTTTCCCTTTGGCTTCTTAGTCGTGAACTGCTACTATTCCAAGCGACACCTACTCTGCAAGCTTTTCTTTGATTTTTTTTTTTGGCCAAACTAAACAATCATCTCATATATAGATGGCATCTATAGCCATCATCATCCTCATCATACCCACTCTCCTCGCAGCAGTGGCCAGCGAAGCACTGGAGCAGAGCACCCAGCACAGCTCAGCAGTCTCCATCACTTGCCATCTTTGTAAAAAGGGACAAGTATGTGACCAGTGCGACGTGGGAGATAGGATGAACCGAATGATCTCCCAGCCTCCTTCAGACCTATGGTTTATCAGGTATTTCCCCTTATAGAACAACAAAAATAGGCTTTGGCAACACGAGGAACTATCAGACTATTCAAGCTGTGCCTGTGCCTTCTCTTCTGCCTTCAGTCCCATTATGCTTTTTTAAAACTGTGAATGAAGTGAATAACATAATTTAAATTTCTGTTCTGTTTACTGTAAACCATTGCATCCAAAGTTAAGACAGTAATGTCCATAGGGCAAGAAAATCCTCACATACTGCTTCAGACAAAAGCAGTCTATTATACACTCCACTTTTAATATATTTATTACCCATTCTTCTTATTTTCTCAAGTATTATGTTGTTGAATTGGTTGAGCAGGCTTTACAAAACTTCACCTACCTACTGAAAACATGTTCTATTTCAATAACTTTAATACCACGGACTAAACGTTAGCACTGATACCATTCATATACCATCTTGTCATTAAAAGTGTTTATGTGTATTGTTTCTGGTTTAAATCTGTTTTTAAAAGCTTCATCACCATTCTGCGACCTCTTCTTTATCTTGTCATTTCTCCAGTATTTGTTGCAACAAATGACAAGGCCTGCTTTCAGTACCCAATTACAGGAACAATGTTATCCTGTAACTGCATAAGACAGCTTTTCATTAAACTTGCCCTCACCAATACATCACTATTAGCAATGCATTAAAATGTATTTATAGCCTCGTTTCTTATGGAAATGAATCCTCCCCAACTACTCCCTGGGTTCCAGCTTTCCCTCAGTTTGTATCTCCTTTCAGTATCCACAGTGGGGACAGCAGGAAGGGATTTTCACTGACACATAATGGAAAGGCGCTTGACGCTTAATTGTTACCCACTTTATTATTTGTAGACAAACTGTTCATGACCAGAAAGTCAGAAACAGAAAATTAATTACTTCAAAACTAGTATTTTTAATAAATTGCATTCTTCCTTGCCTCTACAAATCTATACTGCACAGCAGTGATTGCAAAGGCATTGATTTGTTATATCTGTGAGTAACTAGCTAGTTAATTAACAAAAATCACCTTCATATTTCTTTAAGGCTAGAATGTTACATTTGGGGTTTTGTGGGTTGTTTTTATTTGGGGAGGAGGAGAAAGGGGGTCCTGAGAGCTTGAGTAGAGGAAGATTGGGAGGTTAATGTCCTTCACAAAATTTCTCGTTTTAAATTTTGGCCAAAACATTCTTCTTCTTTATTATGCAGACATTTTTATTTGGTATTTAGGTAACTCCAACCAAGTTGTTCTCATAACAATTTCTTCTATGTTGTTCACTTTGACAAAAAGGATGTTATTTTCTAAGATTCTAAGATTCAAATTAGTTACTTACATAGAGAACACCTCAATTTCTTCCACAAAGAGGCCCGCAACTGCACTTGCTGCCCTGTCCAAAGATTTGTACTTTTTCTTTAGATTTGCGGTCAGCTGTGGTTTAATTATTATTAAAACAAATCCATTCTTCTCTTTCCTTGATAACATCAAGCATTTAGTTGTTCTTTTGGGGAGGGCAGGAGGGCTGAGACCTTTGCTTCTACACCGACAGAGGACAGTAAGAGGCATGTGATAACCAACTGTAATAAGCATCATCTGCAAAACAAAGAACCTGAGGAACATCACTACAGTACTTAAACAGATATCTATTCACAGTAATAATATCTCTTCTCAGCTCCCTATTTTGAAGAATTGACTTACAGTATAAACAATAGCGCTTCAAAACAGTACATTTATTTACACTGTTAATAATTCATCCCCAACTGCATTGTCCATAAATACACTATCAGTACCATTTATCATTCATATAACTTTCCCCTAAGTAATGCTACAACAGTCCTATGAACCAGTGATTTAAGACTCCACATATGGTCACATCCACATAAGTATTAGAATTATCCTATTTCTTTCAGGCTTTAGAAAGCCAAATATAGTGGAGAACCATTATTTCCTATGCATAGGGTCTTCTGTGCTAACAACCTAGACTCCTACTAGAATTTTAATGCTCTGTCCATATAGCTTGGGTATTATTCATATCTTCTTAACCACCTAGAAATGCCATAAACATGAATAACTAACCGTACTTGGAAGCACAGGAAGTGTGGCAAGGTTGGTATTAAAAAGTTGTTAATTCTTCACTGTACAATATTTCTTACATAATGGTAACAGAATGAAACTCAGTACAGACAGTGTATACAGTTACCTCTGCAAAAGGATGCAGCATCCATCAGATTTTAGTATACTGGCTGTAATGAAAGTAACTGCTAAACGCTTTTCTGCTTTACGCAAAAATTACAGAGGCACATTCTGAAGCGTGCTGACTCTCTGGGGTAAAGTTTTCTAAAACACTACACCACTCTTCTGATTCTTCAAATTATTTTTATGCAAACAAACTTGCCACTGATGTCACTATAAGATAAGTAAGATAAATATTTTTCTTACTGTTTTTGTTGTAAGGTATATTTGGGTTTGATCTCTAGAAAATGCAGCCTGATCAGAAGCAGAATTTTTCTTTGCACTTTAACCAGGAAGATTTCCAAACTCTGCAAACTGTCCTGCCTGGCTATCCTGAGAAATGCACTTACAGCTTTCCTGAAAAAGCCTTCACTAAGCGTTCAGTTTCAGCTCCATATGGGCTAGGAAAATAATAATATCAATTCTAGCAAAGCCCTTCTTCACCTAGTGCCCCATTAAAGGAACCACATAACTCAGACTTCACATAAAAGTTTTGAATTGTGTAACTGGTGGGGACAATTTTAAGAACTGCAGTTCTAAAACTGGATTTTCTGAAATGCATCATTCATCTCGACAAAATGACATCACTGGCCTGCTAAAGACATTAGTTCATTCCTTAGACAATGGATGCTGCTAATCACTCTGGCGCAATTTTGCCTCACACCAAGAATTACCAGCAGGGCAAGCAAACAAGGTGTTCCCAAACAACTGTTTCAGCTGCTACTTTTCCAAACCTGTTTTACAGATATTAATGCTCAAATCAAGATAGCACATGCAATGAAACAGTGCCAACTTCTACAAAAAGTCTTATTTCTAATATAATTATTTTGTTACACAAACCGTGGAATTGGAAAAAACACAGTGAAGGAATGGATGTTGTCTACTTCTTGGATCAACAAGAAGTTAAAAAAAATTCTCTACTGGATGATGGAAACACAGAAAAAAGAAACACTGTTGGTTCCAATAGAGCAGAAATGTGATTTATTCTTACCCACCTGCTATCACCTAGCAGTATTTTAAAACAACCTCATATATATTAGATGAAGAACAGTGTAAGTCACCCATCCTATCACCCGTCCTGGACACTGGACAAAAGTGTGACTGCTGAGTTTAAGAGGGCAGCCCACTTCAAAAATAAATTTAACTGAAACGCAGCCCAGCAAGATCAAGCTCTCCAGTAAGCATGCAATGGATGCTACCCACTGTGAAAGCAATGAAAAACACAGATGAGAGGTTGGATAGTGTGTGGAAAAATGAAATCAAATGAAACAATGACTTGCTTCAACCTAAGTCTTTTACCCAGTTAAAACCTCCCTTTTGGAGTACAACTCTGCATCTTTGAAATACATTTTGATCAACAAAAACCTACTTGGTTTGCAACTGCTCTCTATTAAATATTAATTGTTCATGCCCTGGAGACTTCCAGTTCCCAATTTAAACTAAAAAAAGTAGTATAAAATGTGCTATTTGACACCAATATCATAACTCTAATACATATTCAGAAAGGTTACTTAACTTTTCTGCTCCCTTCTGATCTCAAACAAATTCTAAACAAGCACTAGATATGAAAGGCAAGGCAATAGTATCCTGACACGTATGTGTGAGATGCTTCCCTCACCAGTCAGGAGGAACCACCTAAACACATCTTTGAAAAGAATTCAAACTGTCCAGTTAGTTTCAGTCCCCTCTTAGAGCAGCTCTTCATCTTCTTTTCCAGTCATGCTGCTTTCATTCACAACGCTCTCGGTACAATGCAGAGAACTGCTGTTAGAAAAGCCTGAAAGCACTTGACTGCAACTACATGGAAAAGGGACAATCAGAAAAAAAGACAGACCAAATAAATGGAATTAAAAATATATAAATGAATGAAAGATAGGAGGAGTGGAAACAATCCATTATTTGACGGATCCATTAAATTTAACTGATAAAAGTATTTCCATCAGTGGTGTAACCATCAGTTCCAGGAACACACCGCAACAATCAGAAACAAATAAGATCTAGGCTAAATATCTGTAATCCCTAACTTGGCTAAAAAAAAAAAATCATCACGTAATATGAGTTAGAAGGAAATGATCAAATTTCAAATCTCAGTAAGTTTACAGACTATCTGTGGAGATTATTTACTTATTTTATTAACAAACCCACAGTTGTTGAGTTGCTTGACTGAGATTTTGGGTTGCTCAGCAATCCTGAAAAATCAGGCCAGGTCTACTTTGTAGCCTCAAATGAGTATTTAGGAAGTTAACGTTAAATCCCCAGGTTTCCAAGTGCCGTTCTCTCTCTTTCTGATACACCTCAAAAAAAGATCACAATATGCAAAGCTCTAAAAGACATGAGATGTAATTTTTGCCTCAAAAAGCCATAGCTATTCTTGATTATTTATTGCCTCTCTAATAGCCATTTGAAAATGACCTTTAAATTTAAAGATCTTACCCTGTGGGTATCTACCATATAATACTGAGGTCTGGAAGATGGAGCAGATGACAAAAAACCACTGACTTGTGGCTGGGTGGGAGCCTGAGAGTTTCAATTCAGAAGGCCATGAATCCCTCTAACAATTTCTCAGAGCAGGTATGATCTTCTAAACTTAAAGAAAGATCTCAAGCAGAGATCTTAATTAGTTTTGGACACAGTGCGTTAAAAACGGAGAGGAGTGAGGTTACTGATCAGCCAGGAAAAGGGAACCTCAGAGAGACCAAGATAAACAAGGACAATCAAAAAGTGCAAAATTAGTTAGAACCCATCTGATTAGCTCTTGGTCATATCTTAACAACTTGGGGGGGGTTGTTTTGTTTTAAACAGTATATATTACAGGATAGAGAATAAATACCTGGTGTCAGGACTAAAATATTACTTGAAGTTTCGGTAATATAAACAGAACATAAATTTAGTGACTGAAAATGCACCGGAACAGATCAAATCTGGAGGTATTTTTTTAAATAAAAAAATAATGATGTGTAACCATGAGAAAAAGTAGCTGTTTAAAACCATTGCACAAAAAAAGGAATTGAAAAATGGTTCTCGCTTTTCTAAGTAACCTTCCACTTCGCAGGTCTAAGAAAATTACTTTTCCTAGAAAAAAAAAGATCAAATTTCTAGAAATCAAAACTAATAAAGGTAAGGATGGCTGTCTAATCTTCTGCTCTTTTCTTTCACGTTCAGTCCTACTGAGAGAAATAAATTAACTAATCAGAAGTGTAAAAACCATTGCTCCAGAAGCCAGTATTTTATAACAACACAAGAAGAAACACAATCAAAAATAAGGCATAAGGTTTCAGGCAAAACATTCTTAAGATACTTAAAACTTACACCTTTCCAAAACTTCCCACACTGACTGGAGGAAATTAATGCTTTGTAGTATCATGCACATTAAAAAAACATTATGTCATTGAATGCATCGCTGTTGATGAAAGGCTTCGTTTAGTTATGGTTTTTTTCTGTTTGCTTTAAGGTTTCTGTAACATTTACTGGATTAGTTCCAAGTCTCACCTGGAATTCATCCCACACACCCAGATGGTATCTCTGCATGTGAGAGGGTGGGGAGGAAGGACGTCCTCCTTCAACCTCAGCTGAGGAGCAGCTCAGATTTTATATAAGCCCAACAACAACCCTACTCAGAATATTTTGTTCAAACAAACAAAAAAATTGCAACAGAATTACAGTGCCTTCAGGCTAATTCTCTGATCCAGGGAGAGCATTAAGGCCTATTTACAATCACATATCATAGCACCAAAATACGTTTGGACCATAACACATGTAGTTTCTGCCTTGCTGTTATGAAATTCAGTGTATGTGCTCAAATACTCGAGCGTTCTCCAAGGGAATGTAACTCATAAGCATACACAGCCACGACTTCAGGCCATTAGTTTTGTGAGTTCTGGATGAGTTTTAGATTTGAAATGTTTAAAACCAGCACTGCAGAATGTCAAGTCGAAAAGACCTCAGAATGGATTCATGCCTTTTCCTATACATGATTTCATCTCCCGTAAATTATCTAACTAATAATGAAATGAGTGTGACTTGAAAGTAGCCCATTTTACAGCCTGTAACTATGTATTTGATCAAGATCAAAGCCTTTAAAAACAAGAGACAAAAATAAAAATGAAAATAATTTAAAAAAAAATCTTTTCTATCACTGTTGAAAGTAAGCTTACAATTAAGCTGGTTATCAAAACTACTAATCTATCATGGCAAGTAAACAACTGGGTCTAAATTTAATATTAGAGCTACATTTTTCTAAGTGCTAATGCTAAAATTATTATAAATATTACAAATAGGTATTTTTATTAGAGTTCAGAGCCAAGATTTTGCTACCAATCTTCTGAACTGTTTCTAAGAGGTTGTAGTGGTTACCAAAACAGGATACAAATCCACTGGCACAAAATATTAAATTCACATTCTAAATCTAACTGTGAATTCATGGAACTCCAAGAACAATGAAATCTATATATAACACAATGTATGCTAATATTGCCCTAATTTTGAAAGAAAACAATTAATAAGAAAGCAGGTCAACTCAAACACAGCTAGAGATGCTGTAGCAAAGAACCGCAAAAAACTGAAGAGACTGAACTGAGGTAAATCACTTTGTCCAGTTATAACAGCACAAAACATAACCTGAACTTGATTTATATGCATGAGATTATTTTGTCATGGAAAATAAAGACAACATGAATAATAAACTGAAGTGTGACCAACAACCTTCTGTTATGCGTAAAGTTCTCACAGGATGAAAAAAGGCTTCTTGTAGCAGTAGTCAAGGAGCCACGTTAAGTATCTAACAAAAGTTCTACACAACAGTAAATGGCTATATAACAATTTTTTTTCAGATTACAGCCTCACATAAATAGAAAAATATGTTTTTCATTAAAAAAAAATCCAAACAAAAACTACATGCTCCCTACAGCATCTGAGATTTCAACTCTAATTTTGAATGTTCAAATATTCCATCGGGCAAACTGGATAGTAACAGATGACAGCAACAACAACAACAAAAGATTTAATCTTGATTCAATCTTAATCTAGTCATGGACTATTTTAATGCCTTTTATGTTCAAATGGTCATATTTCACTTCAAGGAAAAATGGCTGATATGCTGTTCAATTAAAAAAATAAGAGCAATGCAACTGGGGGGGGACGGGAGGGCTTGACAAAGAAACCATAACAAAATTTAGCCAAATTCTTTGGAGTTCAAAACAGAAGTTCTAAAATAATATCCTAGAGTTATACTTTTTAAACTGTCATGTGTTTACCACAACAATCTACATTTAAAGTTTTTTAATAATGTGAAATAATATAGCAGAATATTCTTACAACTAGCAGTTTTACCATGGAAAAATAATACTCTTTTTAAATCCTGCCTGTCAATTTGCTTACTCAGAAAATAGACTGAAAACATGAAGTGCAAGGTAGCAAACTGGAGCTAAGCATTCTCTCCCTTTTCTCTTTCATGGTCTACGCTTTTTTAGCAGTATTTCTTAACAGAGATGAGAAATGCGATTTTTTTAACATATGTTAACATATTGTCTTCAATTCAGCATACAAACACAGATGCACACTTGTTTCATATGTGAGGCTTCTGTCCTCATTAGTAACGCTTCTGCTGCATTCCCTTTTACTGTAATGGAGATACTCATGAGTCATGTTGTGTACTTGCTGAAAAATCAGAAGTTTAGGGCTTTCTATATCATTGCTAGACTGAATATAGAAAACTAAGCCAAGCTTCCCTAAAATTCCAAGACTCCCCTGAAGTCAGTGGGAATTCTGCTTGCAGCAGGGATGAAGGATGAGTCCAAAATGTATATAATTAATAATAATAACAAGCTATCTCATTTAAAAGCTGCAAAAATGTGTTTTGAGTAAAACATTGCAAAGTTTTGATCACTTCTAGACTGCAAGCATTGTTAGGAGGCATGTTAGAAATGCCTGCTAGTGCCCACACCTTCATTTTTCAGTATTTTAATTTACCAGTTACAAGAATGTTTCCAATAAGATATCAGAAAAAGTCCCAAACCCGCAGTATAAACCAAATATCCACCCAAAATTTCAAAATTTTCTGTACAAGCACATTGTTTTTCAAATAATAATTACTTTATAAGGAAGAAAAATGAAAATACCCATGGTCTTGCTGGTTTCTGCAAGTTCACTTAAATTCTACTGTAAGAAAATGAACAAGACATACTCAGTCATGAAAATAATTTAAACACTGACATCCAAAACTACAATTTTGCCTGATATTTTCCCATCTTTTCCACATTTGGAATCCATGAACAACAGGAAGAGGACTCAAGCTAGCCTGAAGATGCAGTAGTGCATGGAACTGCAACACAGGAAAACATATTTGAGCATGGAGAATCCACCTCATCATTTAGCCACTTAAACACAAAGCACAAGCACCTGGCAAAGAAAGGAGCAGAATGCATCTTAAAAATCACATTTTATTCATAGAACATAACTATTGATACTGGTTTTAAAAGAAAATGATAAAATGTTTTTGGGGCAAACCAGCGTCAACTGATCGAATTGCAAAATGAAAGGAGTAGGATAGAACAGCTTTCCTCTATAAAAAAACCTAATGAGAATATATAGTTTTGGAGATACACTGACAAGCAGAGCAAACTACACGCTGTTTCCGACTCTATAAATATAGCAGCCCCAGTTATATGGAGATCTAGTTTGAATTCTGGTTTTACTTCTCAATGGATAACACATTATTTCAGAAAATAGGTAACATGCTGCTGATTAAGAGTGGAACAACGTGGACATACGCGATCCTCATCATCGCTCATTAAGATACGTGCCTTGTTCACTATGGGACTTTGTTGTTTGCTTCACTGTTAACTTTGGTGATTGCAGAAATACTTGACAAAATACCAGTTAGTTGCAGGGACCTGCTAACTATATGTCATCAGCCACAATAGGCTGTCAGTGAAATTTTCTCAAGGATTTAGTCCCTCCTTGAATACAATATTGTAGTCTCTGCACTGTTAGTGACCTCTGTATCTTTTATCCTATCAGTATGATACCACAACCTTTCTAATGGCATGATGAAGTAAAGGACTTGTTGGACCTCTGCTGAACCAGCTGCAGCTAGGGAGAGTTACCTGACTTAGCCACGTGTAGTGTAGGCATCCCTACTTTTGCAGTATCACTTTTTATTTTAAAAAATCATGGAATTTAGATAGGGTTAAGAAACCATTTTTGCTGTGGACTGCCCATAATAATAGCTTGGCTTTTAACTACTATAATTATTGGAAAAAAAAGTTAAAGTTTATCCCCCTACTACTTGATATCAGAACTAGCAATATAGTCCCCTTCATGACTGCTTTGTTGGTGCTCTTCCAGAATGTATTTTGCTTCAGCAGCGAGAAAAGATAGGGACAGTTGATCATACTGACACTTCTACTCTCAGAGCCACCTTACACACACACGCAAAGATGCACAGCCACATATGTTCATTTTTCACTCACAATTTTATTCAGAAAAAAACAGCTGAAGTAAATTGTGCACTCTTTTCCTGACAGACTAAATATGAAATATCCAGAGTTAGTATATGAGAAGTAATAAAGATGTAACAACACAACAGAGCAGGAAGGCATGAGCAGATACTTTAGGTCGGCCCTTAGTTCCTCTAGCATCAATACTGTCTGCAACAGCAACTAGTAACAGATGCCTAAGGACAAGTATAAGAGCAGGACAAACATACTGTGACAATTCCCCCATCATAGTCTCCCAGCCTCTGGTAATCTGCAGCATATGGGCTCCCAAGCCAGAAGCATGATGACAGCATTTAATATACTATTCCTCTTTGAATTTCCCTGAATTTTTAACCCATGTCAGCTTTTGACATCCAGAGTGTCTTTTGTCGACGTATTCCACAATTCACTACATACTGCTACCTTGATTTTAATTCTTTTACACTGGAAGAGAAACAATTACTAATTATATCCAGTTCTCCCCCATGACATTCACAACCTTTCAGACCCTTCGTATTCCCCTGCACTTCAATCCTTTCTTTTCTAGGTTGGAAAACCCTAGAGACTTTAATTCTCCCTTAGAGAAGGGCAGTTCCTTTGTCATTCCTCAGAACTCCTTCCAGCTGTGCTACCATGGACCAGTTACACTCAGTATTCAAGGTCCAGACACACTATGGTGATGGTAGTAATGCTTTCTAATAGTTTTCTTTATTACTTATAGAATTACTAATATCTCAATACTTTTGGTAAGCCATGGCTCATTAAACTACCATTTCCATAAGGCGATATATAGTAACCCCAAATCTTGTTCCTGACAGGAAATGGATACAATTCATTTCATTATTGTATGAAAACTAAGGGCTGCTTTACTTCAGAATCAATATTTATATTTCTCTCTTGAATTTCATCTGCCACTTGAAATCCAAATATTTCCCAAAATAAATTATCAACAGGTATCCCTCACCTACATCACATTTCAAATCTCTTTTTACCAATATAAAAAATTGTCTTCCTATAAATTTATTTTTAAATACAATCAATACCATTATTACAAGAGCACTTTGCTATGATTTTTATTTTTAAAATACAGGCATTACTAATGCAGTGAAATTCATAAAGTAAGATGATCATCGAATCACAATTGTATCAATGACCAACCATCACAGACATACCTTTCCCCAAAAAAGCTTCTCAAGCCAGGATAAACCAGAATAAGGGAGCTGCAAATGCACAGGGATAACAGGGACAAAACTTCCAGCTGCACTTAAGCAATAACCCTCATATATTGCCATCAGAATCAAAGGAAATAAAATAGAGACATAAAGTGTCTCCACAAATCCCATCCAGAATACTGATTCACTACCAAAACAGAATTTCTTTAGTTAGCAATATTTACAAATAAAATCAGTGATAAATAATGTTTCAGCCCTACAGAAGAGGTTGGAGAACTTGTCATCTGTTGACAAGGCTTGTTGCCAAGACACCTGAAATCCAGTAAACAAGGTACAGCAACAGCTTCTTTTAGCTACAGTGAAATGCAGCCTAAATAGATTTAAGACTAGACGTAGTTCTCTTCAAGGACATGATCTTTCTAATATTCTCACAAAGGTTTTTACATAAGTCAAGTGAAGAACACATCTATGTAACAGCAAAATTGAATTTAAAAATCAAATTTCAAATTGTACTTTAAAAAACCCAAAAGCCAGAGATCAAGTAAAGCATAGCCAGCAAAGGAAAATAATTAATTGGTTGCGAGTTCCCAAGATAAGACATCACAGAAAATATGGTCTCCAAAAGTCCCAAGTTGAAAAATAAAAAAATCTTTAAAATAATTTAATTATGATAGCATATAGTTACGCTTATATTTATTAGATTTCTTGCTTTTCTATATGTCATCTTCATAAGCCGACATGAGATACTGCCTGGACAATATTAAGTAGCCAATATTACAGAGAGAGTAGTTTGGGATAAAGGTGTTTCATTTACAGCCTGTGTTTGCTGTTTTGGCTTCAGTAATTTTCGTACACACTTAGCACTTACCCAACTCTAGCCACAAAGTGGTCCCCAAAGCCCTTGAAATGAAGAAAAAGCTGCCACTGAAACCTTGCCATTATATGACTGTTTACAGCCCTTACATACGTATAGTTGCATTAAAACTCACTATAAAAATTGTAGTGTCCAAAATCTACCTGATTATAATAAAATTCTCGTATGAAGATCCTGTTTACCTATTGAGGGCATAGATGAAAAATAGACTAACCTGTTCTTGACCTAATAACAATTCATTACTCGTAATTAAAAAAGAGAGATCTGTATGCTACAATAATTTTTCTTATCATTAAAAACCCTAATGAACAAAGACTTGCAAAAACCTTGCTGAGGCAGTTTAAGGCATTATTGCCTTCAGCTGTCTATGCCACCCCTTCTGTGGAGGATTAACTCCGTGTAGTAAAACCATAAACAGAGGACACACACACACTTCAGCCACGCCAGCGTTCTCTGCGTGCTAAGCTGCCAGACTGACCTAAAACGACCAAGGAAAGAGGAGAGGAGAGGAGGCAAGGCGCAGGCATGTTTCATTCTGCTGCCAGAACGGTAACAATTCAAACCACTACAGGTTTAATCAGTGAACATGACTCAGGTTTAAACGGCATGTTGCACTGAGAGAGACCTACATGGATCTCAGCAGGAAACAGGGGGGTATACACATTCCAAAGTGACACAAGTGTTTTGTATTTGACAATCCTCATTTAAGCACAGACGTGAACACAGAGAGAAACATAGTGACATAGTGGTAAACTACCAAAATAAGTAAATAAAGGTCACTCGATCTCAGTGTTTGGCCCCCCCCAAAGCCACAACCTCACCTGGGCTCATTAGATGCAGTAATTTCATGAAACAGATGAGAGGAGCAGTTCATCTGAGGAACGGTCAGCTCTTCTGCCTCAATACACAGTTCCTATATTTGTTTCCCCACAATAAAACAGCTAATGAGAATCTGTATGCTATAGTCACTTAATAAACACCAAAAACCTGTGGGTTCAGCAAGTGTCTTTCCTAGGTCAGAACAAATTTGCCTATTAGGGAAAATATCATTTGTCTGTTTACAATTCTAAATTTAGATGTCACACAAGAAGAATTTGTAAGTATTACATGCACAAGCATAAATAACATTGGAGAGATCATACAAGGACTAGAAACCCTCATCTGGTACAGGTATTTGAAGACTTTCCTGCCTAAAGTGTATGAAATTCAAAGTAGTACCTGTCCCACAAGTAACTTTGTTCTCTCCTGGGGACATTGTTATACTTTCCCAAACCACTACCCTATTCTTCATTTAAATATCCCATAAAATGGACTTCTTCCATGATGAAAAGAATTTGTGCTTATTCAAATAACTTACAGAAGAAGGAAAAAAAAGACAACAAGCATTATCTATTTCATTTAAAGAAAATGAAGAAACAAAAAGCAATGCTGTCAAGATGCAGAAATGCCCTTGCGTGATTAATGCTGACATCTCTGAGCTTCCCCTTCCTAAAACCTTTGTGTTTTGCCACTTTTTCTAATATTGCCGGTTGTAAAATTTAGATTACGAGCTTTGAGGCAGGGATGAACAGCACACACGAGAAGTGAAACTCTTTTCCCTGATACTGCACTTAGAAAAGTTTCACCCAAACCACCTTTTCTTTGTTCAGACCAAGTCACGCAGTGATTAAAACGAAAAGCCTTCAGCGTTGCTGTCGCATTCTTCTCAAGAGGGTTAAGTTTGGCAGCAGTCGGCATAAGACTGTGATAAAATCCCAAACATGTCCAGGCATTTTTACTGCCTGAAATTGCTTTTCCTAGCCTTCTGTCAGTGCAGCTGAAAGCACTACGGTTTCTTTATATTCATCCTCTCTTTCACAGTATTTGGACAAAGGAAAAGTCCACAGAAATTACGGATGTAAAAGTGAGGGGTTTTTAGTATTTTCTCGAGGCTGTGCTGGGGCACAGAGCTATTAACAGCTTCTTCTCCATTCACATACTGTTCCTTTAGCACTTAAAGCCCACGGAGCTCAGAGGATTTTTCCTATTATCCAACTGAGAAAGGAGTAATTTCATTTAAGAACAACTGGAAAAACCTGTGAGTAGGAAGCTACTGTTAAATATCCTTCTAAATTGCTTTCATCCCACTAATCTACAATAATGGCAGACACTTTTGTTAACAATTTTGTTAACAATTAAAAATGCTTAATTACTGCAAAGATCTATGTATAAATTCAGTGTATAATTTAAAAAAAAAAATGAAACATGTCTATGTTAAATAGGGGAGAAAAATAATCAGGTTTTACTTGAACTTTGTATTTGGTTTAGCAAAAATCATGTAATCTTTGGAAAATACTATCTTTAAGCAATGTTCCAGGCAATGCTGCAAGTGACAGGAAGACACTACCTCAGTGATGCTTCCATTTCTGGAAAGGCCTAAAAATTAATCAGCAATCAGTTAACAAAGTAATGTTTGGTTTTGCTTCACATGACATACATAAAATATTTTAATCAAAAAAACCCAAACAAAATAAATCTAATTCAGTTCTTTAGTAGAATGACGCACCACTCCAGACATAAAACAGCCTAAAGAGAGAGAGAGGTAACACGGGGCGGCGATGAAGTCAAAGGCTTTAACTTCCCCGTTCAGTGACAGTGACAATAAAACTGTAAGATCTGCAAATTAGCTGATCCTGGAGGATGGCTGGCAAGGCCACTGCCACCTTCATTGACATTCTGCCCCCACAGCAATGTTGGCCTCCTGAACCTCTGGCACTGCTCCTCAGCAAAGCCAGCTCCAGGACCATCATGTTGCTAGGCATGCTGCAACTGAGTTTTGCGATCTGCTAAAGGGGTATTCCCATCACGAGCAGCGGCCTGGATTGAGAGATACAGATCCTCAGCATTCAAACACCAACATTAAAAAAAAATAAATTAAAAATCAATATATTTATTCGTTTGGCTACAACTGTAATATGGAAAGATTAAAAATAGTTTCAAGTTGAGAATCAACTGTGAGATAGTATTAAATCTGATGCATTTCCCATCAACTCAATATCCTGTTGCAACAACTATCTTTCATTTATAGTTAATTTTTTCATATGCAAGATGAAATAGCTAATGGAATAACTAATCATTACATTGATTTACTTTTCTCTATGGCCAATTTTTAATATTGACTGGTAAGTTATTTTACCCCCAAAAGGACATTTTATTAGTTTTGCTGAGTGTGAAAACTAAGTGTGCTTATGGATATTCAGTTGTCAAACACCAGTGAATTAAAAATAATTGTAAAAAGGATATAAATGATATTTTTAAAAGGTCTTCATAAACTATATCTATGAAATGTGGCTCAATAAAGCAAAACACTCCCAACTTTTCAGTAGAGGAAGCACAAAGATTCTGCACAAAAATAAACCTAGCATGATACCTCATACATTCCCAAGTACAATTACAAAATGGATTCTTAAGCAGAAACGGGGAAAAAAATCTTACTCTAAGACAATAAGTAAACTTTTAAAAGACAGCATTGTGGTTTTCATTACTACAGTTTTCTTTCCCTTTAAAGAACAGTATTTTAAGGAGAAATTCACCTAGCCATTCCAGAAAATAAGGAAGCACATAGAATTTGGTGAAGAAAAGATTACTTTTCTAGTAGCGCTTTTGCTGCTACTTTTTTTGACTCTTCCTTAGGCTGAAGAGGTTCCAAAAATGGTAAGGCAATTGACCTCAACATAGTCTGTTACACTACAAGCGTTAAGTATTCAGGCAGGACAAATGTAACAGCACAACATAATCTACCTGCACAAAGGAGCTTTATATATCTCTATTTGTTTTGCTTACCTATTAGACATATCTCTTCACTTTAACCTTTTTATTTAATATTTTACATATGTTTTCTTCTTATGGCTACTACCCTTTTTTTTTTTTTTTCCTAAAGGAACCTAAAGTTTTAGTGACTCCCTCAATGTATCTGTATATGGACAGACTTTATTATTACCTGTATTATCAACAATGATTTTTTCGTGTTGATTTCTTCAGTTAGTATCTGATCACCTATTTACTAGGTATTTCATAAATCATTAAGATCTTTAGGCACATGAAAATGGGATATGTACTCCAGATACCAGCTTTAAAAGTCTCATTCTTTGATCAGATTTTCATACAAGAACATGAAACTATATAATGACAGAATGAAAATCAAAGGTGACAGACTGGGCGACTGGAATTTCTATTGGACTTTTTTAATCCATTAAAACATCCAGCCTTATAATTTCGGAAGAGAATTTAGCACCAGATGGAATCCTCAGACAGCATTAGTAAAACAATAACAAACCTCCCTCAAATAAAATATAAATCATGAGTTTAGAAAACACTTTAAAAAAAATGAAACACACTTACTAAATTTAAGAACTCATGTGACTGAGCACCAGGTCAAATCTTGTCATCATGGAAACAGCAAGAAGCGCAGCATTTAACTCGGCTTAATTTGATAGATTCCAGGAGACCAGGAGACTCGGATTTACAGGGAACAGGCTGAAGTGTGACTTTACAGCAACTGAAATTTGGGGTCCAGATAAGCACCAAAAACATTAAGCCCATGTTTAAGAAACAAACCAAAAAAAGGGGGTGGGGGTGGGGTAGGCAAAGAACCTAGGAACTTATGATTGGTTTGCAGGGTATTGGATTTCTACTGTATTCTCTCCCTCCAACGGCAGCCCGAGGAAAAAGCAAATCTTAGTTCCGCCTGACAACTCCACAAGCTCAACACGATGGCAGAGAGAGAAGTATTGCTAACTCTGCCCTTTAGGGCAAGAAGCTGGTGGGCTGGTGAGTAAACCTTGTGCTGCAGCCTCTGAAGTGAAGCTCTCTTTCTGACCTACCGTTTGCAGGCAATAAAGCTTCAAGTTGTTGTACATAACTCCATTTGCTGAGGTTATACAAGCAGGGTTAAACTAAGGCACTACCGATACAAATGAGTTAGCTTGTGTATTTCTACCTATTTGTAGTTACAGTACCATGTTAACAATGCATTTACTGGCTCCAGGCTGTGTTTAATAAAAGGTTAGTTCAACTTCAAGCATTTTCTAGAACTTTTCTTGAATTTCAGGAGGTCCCATAGAAACTTGTTACCAGGAATGCCAACAAAGCCCAGAAGTGGTAACCTGCCAGGTCTGGAGCACAGATATAAAACTACTTTATTGGTATGAAACCAGCCCTGTGAGTTGTGAGAAATTAGATACTTCATTGTTCCTTGTCTAAGTCTTGCATGCTGAGGACCTACTAAGCAGGAAATAGTGACAAAATAATGACAAAATAACATTAATCCAAGTTGTGTTTGTAAGAAGACACAGGGTTACACCACCTTATAGAGCAGCAGTCAGCCAAAAAGAGCCTTCTGAAATAAACAGCAACTTTTCAAAAGAAGGCAGCAGACACATTCCTGTAGGCATGGAGCATTATGAGATACGTGCAAAGAATACGGTCCATTTTTCCGTAGTATCTATCGGGGCTAATTGTCAGCAACAGCTCAGCTTAGCTAGAGGAATGTTTCAAGTCATATTTCAATCTGCTTTAAAGATTGTGCAATGGTAGAAACTGGTATATAAACGTTTAAGACAGCAAGTAAGCAGCTTTGGGATTTGGATTTTAAATTGTTCACTCTTGAGTTCTAACCCAAAAGAACTTTCACAGAGAACAGAGCGTAACATCAGGGAACTAACGCCAAGGCTGGTTTTGATATACATAATACTACTTTATTCCATTGTTTCAACTTTCTTACAGGTTTAAAAAACGTACAGGGGTTCAGAACCACCTCAACAGAACAAAGAATACATAATTAAGGGAGATCTAGAGTCAAACCACAAGTGTGCAAGCGTGGTTAGCTTCCATTACAAAAAGTAATAGGCACAATCTTTACATATGCATTTTGGTGAAAGAAGGAATAATAGTGCAGTGTTAAAAGGCACCAACAATCAATAATTGGGCCTTTTTTAAAAGCCAATAACCATCTAAGAAAATTACATTTGGTTCAAAATAATAATTTGAATATTTTATTGACTGGCATGCATCTGAACCCCTGGCAATTTATTACACCAACCTAATGTGCGCCCTTGCAAAATAAAAAAGATTTCATCAGTGGACCTGAAAATCAATTCAGTACAAAAGGAAATACTGAAGCTCTTCGCCTGTATTTAATACTAAGCTGTCGTTGTTCACCTCATCCGAGAACACTTGTCTAACAAACAGCTATTCAACAACCGCACAGAAGTATTTCTCTTAAAGCAAGTGTAATTTTTTAATCCTGTAGCACTGACCTATTCCGTGTGCTATGAAAACATTAGGCACAGACCACAATTTACGTTTTCTCTAAAAAAAAATACAGTATGTGCAAGCTAGGTTCACACAACGGATTGACAGCTACAACAGTAAGCTATTTAGACTTCCCAAAGAAAAGGGTTAGTTAGTTTTAATTTTCTAAGCAGTGATGCACACTACTGTGTGCGATTATCATATTTGCGTTAGGATTATCTGTGTAGCCAATAAAGGAAAAGCTTTAGTACACCCTAAAGGACACTACATCGATACTGTGTGCTAATTTAACAGGATCAAGAGAATGAAAGATTGAAGAAGTCATTGTACATGGGCAGCTGCAGTTACCCAGCCAGCCAGGAAGGGCTATTGCTTTCTGCAGGAAGAATGGTTTGAAACTCAGTTTACCTCATAGGTGCCCTCCAACTAAACCACTTGGACGCAATGGAATCTAGGGATGCACAGAATGGAAAAAAAGGGGAAATGACAGGGAGAGCTTCTGTGAAAGTTGTACCAAAATGTGCCATTTTATCCAAAAGCATGCCCGGTGCAGGTTTTACGCATTGCGGATTGTTTGTACAACTGAAAATTGTACAAGATGTGAGCAGAGATAGAGCTGATTATTAATCTGCAATATCTACTACAGTCCTCAGGTATATAATTTACGGATAGCCGCTTACTGTGTTGTTGTTTCCTCTTAAATATATTTAAATTCAGAAGGCTACAGTATATTCTGACACAAAGATAGTAAGACAACTTTTCTACAAGGGGGGAAATATAAGGTAGTAACTAACTAATTTATTTTATGAGGAACCTCCTCTGATGTGGTAGTTATTTCATGCCCTTTAAAAGATTTTTAGTTCCGACTTTCTTCATCGTCTCTGTCGAATTGCTCCCCTCACAATTTCACAAGAGCTATGTTCAAGTTCAGTGACCCCTCTTACAGCAGCCTTTTCCTTTTCCGCAATCACTTTTAAACTCACTCTAACATCATAGCAAGCTATTCAAGTAAACATTTCTCTTCTGGCAAGTTTCCAGGTACAGCAAATACTATCAAAACTCCGCGTATGATTACATGCGCTAGTTTTCTTTAAATGGAGCAGGAATTAGCCCGTTTTCGTGGTTTAGGGTCCCGTACATCCCTGTCTTTTAAACACATACAAGATGAACATATTGTCTCTGACAGTCTCCGCAGTCCCAGCCTGAAAACGCTGTTGGAGAGGCTATAAATCACACAGTTGCAGAAACTATTGCTTATAGCAAGCCACGTTGTTAAGAAGGAAAGTGCTGGGTTTTCCAACACTCTAGAGCTCTCCAGCAGAAAGTATATGATATAGGGGAGCCACAGCATGTAGAACACACTAGTTATCCGAAACAAAACCATGGCATAGCGGCGATCGGGGCTGTGCCCAGTCTCCCCAGCAGCATCCACTTCGTGGCTAGGAAATCGAGCTCTCCGATCATTTATCTCTTTGGTGTGCTGCCGGCAAATTTTAAAGATGTGGAAATACGTGAAACATATGACAAAGGCAGCAGGAGCGTATAGTAAGCACACAATAAAGCCAGTAAAATAGGCATTAGTTAGCCAGGAGGTAGCACACCATTCAAAAATATCTCCATGGTAACCAGGTTTTCCCCAACCAAAAAAGGAAGGCAAGAAGATCAGACAAGAGTATATCCAGATCAAAATGATGCAGATTCTCAAGCGACAAGGTGTGACCAGTTGATTATAGGAGAGAGGCTTTGTTATAGCGAGATAGCGATCCACACTGATGCAAGCAAGACATGCCATAGATACGCTTTTTAGCACAGAGATGATATATCCAAAAACTTGACAAGTCAAGGACTCGTGGACACCTGTCGAGTAGTGGAGCAGTGACAAAGTAGGAACCAAGCAGCTAACTCCAACAAAAAGATCAGCATAGGCCATGGTCTGAATAAAATAGCTGGTGGTATAATGATGCAGAAGTGGAGCACAGTGAAAAACAAATATCACAGTTAAGTTACCCGCAATAATTAAAAATGTTAGCAAGACAATAACAACTGTCTCAAGGATACAGATGTCAACTGCATTGTAGTGACCAAATCCAAGAGGGCAGGAGAGATGCTCAGATATGTTCATAACACTACTGCTCATATTCAGAGTCCTCCATTCAATCCATCGGGACTGGTTCATGTTTTGTGATTAGGGAACACTGCAATCTGAGCCTTAGGGAGCAGATGACCTGCTTAACAGCAGCTAAACTCTGCTTCAGCGTCTCACGATCTCTCTTTGTAGACACTGCCAGTGCTTACATTTGAGAGGATTACAGTCCCATAGCTGTTGATGCCTCCTCAGCATCAGTGCATCACCTCTGGCACACCTTAGCTTTAAGGAAAGAAAGAAAAGAAAAGAAAAGAAAAGAAAACAAAACAAAAAAGCCAGAAAGAGAAAGGCCACTGATCAGCTCCTCCAGTGCTCTTGACCGATCTTTAGCAAACACAAGGCACTTCTAAAACAAACAGGTACTGTGAAATATGGAAATAAAAACTGACAAAAGAGAGACATTCATTTCCCAGGGAAGGAGGGGGGGAAATCTCTGACCGCTTATTTTCCTGAGGAAGTAATTTACTTTGGAATATAATAGGGTGAGGGGGAGGAAGGGAAGGAGGAACTCAGTACAGCTTAGGTTTCCTAGACCAGCAGTTACTGGAGATAATCTTTTTAATGTCTCAATTTAAATCACAGACTGACTGGAGAGTAAAGGAAAGAGTTCATCATCTAATGCTGTCTTTTCTGGCTCCATTCAGGAGATGGTACTCCATCTTATCCATGCTATTCATTGGTAAGGTAAGGAAAACATTTTTGTCAAGGTTAATTCCAATAGACTCACCACTGTTTGGGTATGAATAATGAATTTTATTTGGAGGGAGACGGGTGGGGGACAAGGCAGATTTGTCCTCTGACTCCCAAGAAAGAAAACATACATCTCGGATACAATGAGGAAGATCGTGTCTGTTCATTTAAAAATGAAGATAATTTAAGAATAGAATTTGGAGACTTATGTCAATATTCACAATTCCTTCAAACAGTTATAGTCCATTACAATTACTAATGCCAGAAGCACAATTCAAGGTCCCCACAGACAAAATAAATCCTCTTGAATTTAATTTCATCAATGGTAATTTAAAATAATCATCTTTGGAAACTGCCATAACTGCTACAGTGGGATCAGTACCCAGGAGTTCATAGGTATATCCATGATATTGCTCACCTCTGTAGCAACACCTGAATCATTTCACAAACCCCCATACAACGAGAACAGAAACTTCCATCTGCATTCTGCTGTGAAGCTAATGAAATGCTGATTTGACTAGAAAAGCTGCCATTGTTTACTAGTCCGTTATTCTGTTATTCAGGTTCATCTTCTATGTAGTTTTAGGGCTTCTGTATTTATTAGACAATCAGCATCATAAATAGTTGCTTTAAAAAAATGTTCTTCTAATTGCAGGACATTACCTTGTTCATTTTATTTGCAGTTACGGAGAAAGCAAACGTTAAAAGAAAGCATCTTCTGTGTTCAGTTTTACGTAAATGCTTGATCAGTTCAGGAATCATTAGGCAGGTAATTAACTGTACGCAATCTTGCTTTTTGAAAGGCCCCTAAAATGTTAAAACCATCTTTAATCCTAGAGTTCCTGAAACTAGAAGACTGGCAGTGGGAATTAATGAATCCACATAAAATGATCTCCAAGGTCATTCAGCTATTACGCTGGCATTTGCTTTAAGTCTCTTTAAAAGTACCAGAATCTCTCTGATGTTTTTGATAGTCCTTGCTGCATCTTCAGGAAGAATTTCAGATACTAGAAGAGAATTTTCAATGCTGTTGCCGCAGTTTGAGGGAAAGCGTTCTTTTTGGAGTTAATTTCCTGTCGTGCATCGCCACGCTGTACAGAAAGTCCTTCTGGATTTTATAACATCCCAGAATATTTCCGGCTATTCGTTCCCTTCGTCTATGAGCAGCAGAGGACGTATAAAATCACTACTTTCTCCAATTCTTTGTTAAAGCAATAGAGCGATCTGTCTCACCTACAGGCATCCTTACCAGCCGCTATGATGAAGTGCTTGACAGGGGAGTCCTAGTTACTGTGGTGCGGCTAGAGCTTCTGTCGCTATTTCTCTCCTTCCCCCGTGAAATGACTGCTTGCACCTGAGTCCGCTGCTGCTGCTGCTGCTGCTGCTCCTCCTCCTCCTCTCCCCCCCCGCCCCGCCGATGCAGACGAGCCGGGCGCTGGAAAGGTGACTGCCCCCCCCGGCCCCCAGCCAATGGCCGCGCCGCGCCGCTGTCACTAGGTAACGGCTGCCGGGCCGGGCCGGGCCGGCGGCGCCCCCCGCAGCGCGGCGGGGGAACGGAGCGGAGCGGCAGGGAAGGGAGGGAGCGGAGCGGCGGGGGCACCGGACACGGCCCCGGTCCCGGTCCCGGTCCCGGTCCCGGCGGGGAAGGGCTGCGGCACCGCCGGCTGTCGCGACCGCTCACCCCGCCAGCCCCGTTAAGCTTCGTAGGGCCGGCAGGCGGAGGGCTGGAGAGAGACACCGGCGGGGGCTGGGGCGCGGGCGCGGGGAGCTGCGAGGTTCCAAGTCTTGCGACCTGCTCGGTCAAACTGCTGAACTCCAGATCAATGCGGGCAAACCGCGCGGAATGCCAGAGCAGTAAACAACATTTGAAGCCCACAGGACGTACACCCAAACCTTTAAATCGGGTCTTTTACAGCCATAGAGATACATAATTTTAGAAACCGCCATCATCGCCGAACTAAAAATGTTCAGTCAAAGTTATTCTCAGATCACTAATTTCACATGCATCTTTTATACATTGTCTGCAAATGTTTAGCTTGGTAAAATATTTGCCGTGGCTCAACACGAATTTTCTTGTCTTGCTTAAAAGACACAATTACCGTCCCCTAAAATTTAATTATTTTCATACTTAAGGCAGATTTATTTTAAAACTCATCTGCAACTCCTTTCAATACTGTACCAGTCTTTAAGTGCTTCAACCGATGGCAAACATTGGTTCAAATACAAATACTTGTGAGTAACACATTATTTTTCAAAGCACAGACTTTTTAACCCAATTAACCAATATCTCTATTCATGCAAATGGATGCTGTTACTCCCTGATTAAGGACTCAGAACCTTTGTTTACTTCATGCTTCCTAAAAATAAAACCAGTAACAGAAGTACAATCAAAGTTATCTTACATACACACTCCATACGTCCTTAGACACAGAGAGAAACAGCAAATTTAGATACCAAATACCAACCACGAAACAGTATTTTGGGCTATAGATCAGCAAAAGACATGTGTCAAGAATGGTACTGAAGGGTTTAGCGAACCAAGTCACTAGAAACTACAATGATTTAAATTCTTTTAGTTCCAAGGCAAACCACAGGCAAAATTTTAATAAGCTGCTCCTTGGTTAACATCTTGTATTTCAGCATAGCCTGGAGCAAATATTCAAGTCTGAATGACAAGTCTGTAGAAATATGAAGCAGCATAAAATGCAGCAGTGTAAGTGTGGTTTGCAGTAACGATGTGTGATAATTCCAAATTCTTCTATCGAAGGATTAAAGAAAAAAATTAAAATCAACTCCAATACCTCAGAACTGTAAGTGGCTGCGACAACAGATTTAATGACTAAATTTAGTCCCCGAGTACAGCTTTAAGCCATCACTATCCATACCACAGGCAGAACAATAGGAAGCAATTTTTATTCCTCCTCTTCCCACTCCTCCTGTGGGGGAGGAGAAGGAGAACAAACAACGGTGTGCACAGGCATGGCAGCAACCAGTACTTCTCCCTCCTCTCCCTGGGCCAGTTTGAGGCGGGCACCAGAGAAACAAAGGACCAAAACATCTTAAAATGGACGTCAGAAAGCCTCAAAGACACATTAGGTAAGCAAACATAAAGCCTAAAATTAAGTGGACCACAGAAACTACCTGCTGAGTGCATCCTGCGCGATAAGGTTTGAATATTGATAACTACTAAAGCTTCCAAACATTCCAGCGACCACTGAGGCACCTTGCTAACAGGTCAGATCCAGCTGATGTTACCAAAACGCACTGCCTATTACTGTGTGCACAGAGCACTGAACTCTGGTAGCAAGCACTCAGGTCAGCCAAATATTTCAGGTCTTGTACAAGAAATCCGGATACTGCTAAGCAGGTAAGAGGTAACAGAAAAATCAATGGCAACCTCCGCTGGTTGGTTTTCAATGCAGGTAAAATGCTTCCCTTTTATAAATTACAATTAAAGGGACAAAGTGATTCAAAAGTAAGGCAGTTTGACTGCTTTCTTTGTGGAAATATGAGCAGGCTTCCTTCACTACCACAAAAAAACCAGTCATGCTGCAAGCTGCCAGTGGCTTTATCACCTCAGTTACTCCCAGAGCCCAACTCCCAGTGGCATTTTCTAAGCAGCAGCAGTGCAAACTGCAACAGATCAACTGCACTAACTTGTACTGTATTTTACGTATATTTGGAGGCAAGTGAAAATTTAAGCAGAAATCAGCTAGTCCTGACGAAACTATGCAATTACAGACGGAATTTTACATGATGTGGCAATACTGCAATGTTGTATCAGAGGCAGCACATTAAAAAAGCTATATGGAAAAAGTTTTCTATCTGTAAATTAGAGACACATTAGGGACTCTGGCATAGTTTTAAACTAAATGTGCTTCTGGACTTTTTTTTTTATTTGCACATAAACAAAAGGAAGTGAGAAAGAAAAAACAGTTGTATTGGAAGAATTTAATGGCTGTCACCAAGGCAGTGTTTTACGTGGTGCATAAATTCCATAGCTGGTTATGTCCAGCAGAAGGACTGAGCACTCTTCTTCAGATGAATAGAAGGAGCAATTCCACACCTTTTTTATCAATTACAGCAGCTAGAAACAACAGAAGTTACCATCCAAAACAGAAGACTCACACCATCTGATCCTGCTGAAAACAGAGGAGATGTGGTAGGAGCTCAAGCTTTGAGTATGAAAAGAAAGCCTGTGAAAGCAGCGGTGATGTGTGTGACCCTGTAAGGAAACGAGATAAAGCTTTGCAGACAGAAAACGTCCATACAGAGGTAGATTTAGAAGCTCCAAGCAAGGAAACAATCTATTACTCATTTCTTCTGTTTGGAAAGGAATATTTGTTTTCCAAATCATTTTTGTGAGGCAACAGGACTGACAGAAGCAATTCCTGCAATGCACAAAACAGCATCTCAGTCGTACCACTCATTTCTAGATTGAAGTCTTTCAGGACTTTGTTAAAATATTGGATGGTCAGCTGGATTAAATGGACAACAGTAACTTCTGTAAAATCTTTTAAAAAAGACATTGATTAGAGCAGCTGAGAGTATGGGATGAGGAACACAGCAGTTATTTACTTAGATGCAGACCTGCATGACAATGTTGATATACATACCAGCTCCTTAGCTTCCTTTCTTCTGCCCAACTCCTTTTTTGTTTTGGTTTTTCTTTTAAGCATTATTTTCTTTTATCCACTTTCTCCTTAGCCTATAGAACAAAGGTGTTTCTTCAGTTTGCTTTATTTTTATCTTAACTACCTCTGGCATTTACTTGTCCACCACATCATACGGAGACCCCGGTTTTGTTTTTAATGCCTCCAGAAAAATTCTGTTCTATAAAGCTTGCAGCTTGTAGTGCAGCTTAAAGAGGGAGAAGAAGAAAAATCAGTAGTTGCCTTAAAAATTTTGTGTGTGTGTACATGGTTGTTTTTTTACATCAGACTAGTGTTTGAAGTTGCTCTCTGAAGCCATAATGGTGCTGTATTTAAGGCAGAAATCAATTTTATTTGTTATTTGGAATATAAAGCCTCTTCCCAAAAGCCACCCACTACAGCTGTCTATTTAAAAAACTGCCATGAAGAGCTCTAAGCTTACACAGAACACACAGGGATTTTCACCTGAGTACAGGCATATAATATGAGATATAAAAGGCATACATATATATGTATAAAAGCATTATTTTTTCTCAAAATAATCTTAGACTTCTTAAACACTTTATGTTGGAAGGAACCTCTGGGTATCAACACCTTGCTCAAAGCAAGGCCAACTCCAAAGTCAGGTCCAATGCCAAATTTAGGCCAGGCTGCACTGAGTCCTGAGTTGTGAACATGTCAAAGGATGGAGTTTTCACAGCTTGTGTGGGCCTCTGTTCCAACATTTAACCACTCGCACTGTGACTCCCAGTATCAGCTCAGAATTTTTCTTGTTGCAGTTTGTCTTCATCATTACCAAGACTAAACATGCTTGGGCCAGTGGTAAACTCCCAAAAGTGTTAGTTCTCAAGGAACTACAGTATCTTGTAGAAGGTTTAAGCCCATGAAATATTTATTTACCTCATAGTCTTATTTATCAGTTTTACTATTGCACATCAGTTTCCTTCCCTTCTCCCTCCCACCCCGTGATCATAAAGAATGCCATAAATCATTTTACAATGCTATGGCCCACATACCCGTGACTGCAAAAAAGATCAAGTGATAGGAGTTACACAGCTACATTTTTGAAATGCAGATGCTCTTGTGGAGCACTTACCTCACTGTTACAAGAAAAAATTATCCCCAAAGCCTACCTAAGCCTTTTCTGTATTAGAGGCAAAAATGAATTTGATGGCAGCAACACAGTAGGTTCTATAAGCTAGGGAAGAAGGAAGGGGCTGTTATAATTTGGAGTGGCGCGTGGGGGGAGTTCAGGTAAGAGGCTGGAAAGGGACAGTATCTTTCTAAAAGGTCAAGGTATGTGAGGGATGTGGAAGGGACCTAATGATCTCTTTTCCTTTTCCTACTACTCCAGCAGGCTCTGTTTCAGCCTGCTCCTCTCCTGGACTCACAGCCCCAGTCTTTTTCCAATACTGTTTCTAATGAGGCAAATATTAGCCAGTATCATATAAATGTTATGTAATTAGGATGCTGTGATGCAGAACAAGAAATTGGCAAAACATATTTTTTTTTCTGTGTTGTGGTAGATCTGTAGAGAAAGATGGGCATTCACATTTGCAAATTTATTGTGCAGTCCTCTCATGCTGTTATTTAACAATTACATCAAACACTTCCAAAGTTTGAAATTTTTAAATTAGCTACTAACATTATTCATGTATTTAATAATAATTAAGCAAGTTTTCAGAGTAAATTGCTACAATGTCCCTTTTTAAATGTTACTGTCTGTGATCTCATTAATTAGATGGTTACTTTTCTGAATTTTACATTAAAGATCATTTTTCTTCAGGAGGAGCTTCCCTCAAGATTATATTGATGCTCCTGTGACAAATGGAATTCACTTTACAAGCTCAAATTGGAGCGAAAAATACCACCAAACTTCTGTGCCTCAAATCAATAGAAATAAAGCACCGTGCAATAAACTATCTATCAAGAACTGAATTTACTTCAGGGAAAGGCTGTGAAGTCTAATGAATGGTGATAATTAGCATTTTTCAGGAATTAAACATAGCATTTGCTTTAAACAGCACTTAAGCTACAGAAGGATGCTGTTTACTAACTGACCACATATGGTAAGAAATGCTCCAATATGAATGAAAATGGACATTGGAAAAACAAGAAAAATGTCTCAGGATGGTATGAAAAGCAAATAAATAAAACGTGCCCTCAGACAGTTTCACGCATCTGCCACTAAAACTAATCCACCTGCTCTTAAACTAGCAGTAGTTTAAAAAGAAAAGTACACTGGCAAAAGAATACAGCCTTACTACCTACCACCGCTCTAGGCATCCTGATGGAGGGCCCTGTTATTTGCATTGCTTTTCATTTAGCTCCTGCTTTTGATTACATGATTAATGTTTAGTTAGTGGTTTGTGAAAGCATACTGACTGTCTAAAGGAACATGCATTTCGTTCAAAATTGTCCCACTGCATTTCAAGTACTATAACAAACCCACGTCCTATCCATGCAGCTGTCCTAACATAAAACATAGCCTCTATGCATTGAAGTACATTAGAGTGAACGGAAATGAACTAGCTATTAATTACACTGCTTTCAAGAGACAATTAAAATTTTCACCTCTTAAATCACAGGACAAAAGATAGCAATTAAGAGAACTGTGAATGAAGAAATACTGAAATGTAGAGAATAGTCTGAACAGTGCAGGTAGTATTACCCTTTCTTTTCCTGTGGGAATAATTTCTCATATTTTATAACAATACTTAAAAGATTATTTTAAAACTGCATTCATTTAAACTTTTTAGAGGCATGTTTTGACATAGTTGTGGTTTTACTTATACTTGTATCTATGTCAAGCCAGGAATTACATTCCTTAGATATTGGTATTCTATAGGCATATGACAACTGGGCACCAAGAAAGTGTATGTTCAAAAGGATTCCCCCTGACTTGGCAGAAGCATAAGCTCAGTCAGTATTAGTAGTAATTCCATTTCAGCAGAGCTAGAATAACAGATTTTTAAGGCTACTACGAAAAAAAAAAAAATCCCAAACACTATTTTCACCTACTTTGATTTTTCATATACCGGAAGCCAGAGTTCTCTTAAACTACGGTATGACCTTTTAAAAGGCAACAAATTTTGATTTAATGAGTTCGGATTATGAATAATTTATTGTAGCCTTGATTAGGAAACCAAGTTCTAAGGCCTGTGCAAAAGCAACTACTAAGGTATGAATACAAGGATCAAAACCATATACAACTGTCAGTCTTTCAAAATCGCAAGTTTCGATGCACCACAGAATAAAGTTGAAGTACATGCAAATGTGACTTTCATTCTTCATTGCCTTTTAAAACCAAACAAAAACAGTTGCACCCAATATTATTTCTTTAAATTCTCCCAAGAGCATCACTTCTATTTCATCCTCAAAGCATTCCTCAGAACAAAAAGCCAAGGCCACACATCCATAAACTACTGTATGATCAACACTGCATGCGCTTCCAAATCCTTCTCCATCTCAGTACCATACTTCTGAACATCACAACGGCAAACCTGCATGACAAAAACCTCCCCACCATAACCTTTGGCAACTTACTTTTAATCTGTGCTGAAAGCTACAACACAGAGACCATTCGTGTGCATAATTTATCTTCTTCTCAAAAAAAGTTTAAAACCCTTCAGAATTATCCACTTCACTCCAATTGTCTTTTCTAAAAACTGTTAACTGGCAGCTACCATTATGTGACAAATTCACAGACGTATGTCAGAAAGAGATTCAAATCCACTTTTCATGCATGCAGCTTAGGTTAAACGGTCACAGTACATTCTCCCAGACCATTTAGTCTAATCTAGATGGGCTGGCTGGAAGCACATGCCTAGTCACATGGACAATTTACGTTTTGATTTGCGTATATAATTGGCACATTCCACCCTAAACTTTTCCTTTAATAGATTTTTTAAAAATAGTGCTTCCTCAAGGAGACAAGGGGTGGCTCAGAAAAACACCGAACAACTAGGATCGTTTAGAAGAAAAAGTCATGGCTTCAAATGTTGGTGTAGACAAAAATCAGTTAAGAACTAAAAATTCGTTATTTGTTTTAGTGCAAGATATATTGAGGAGCAAGTGGTACTGATCCCAAATTTGGACTAGTAAATCCAATTCCACTATTTCTTGAGAACAATAAAGCTGAAAACAACCAAAGTAAATTGTGAATTTTAGAAGACTATCTTTAAACAAAGTGTTACTCAGTATTACTATTCTACCATTTTTGTGAAGAAATGGGAAAGAGGAACACAGAAAGGATATGGCATGAAAACTATTTATAAACTGAAGCGTGGCACAATTTCTTTTTATGGATTTTAAGCTCAGCTTCATTTAGACCAAATTTTCCTCCCAGCTGGAACTGCTGAAGAGGAACTGCTGAAGAGGTATCACTTTCATTCTCTTACAGCACGGAGTCTATATCAGCACACACTTGCATCAATAACCATATATGCGAAAGGACCAGGAATAGCTTCCTACCAAGAGCAGTCTAGAGGGAAAATTTTGCAAACAACAGCAGTTGAAGTAGACTCCTGGCTAACTCACAGACATGGAACCCAGCAATGATAGATGTTTGGAAAAGGCCACTGAAAGCAAGAATTACTGATTTTTATTTTTTTCACCAGAGTTAAAAATTAGCTAATTAAAATTTATAAAATCATCTCACATCTGATAACTGTGTTTCAAGATTAATAACATTTAAATACATTCAACTTCCAATAAGTAGCAAATTTTGTCGTAATTTACTTCGATTGTATTAGATAATGAGGACATTTATATTTATAGCTAGAAATTGGCACATGTAAAATGTTATGTGAGCTGAGAAATTATTTTCTTTATTCAAGAAGAAATATCAAACCTGACATTATTTGCCATCTCTACGAAAAAACTGAAATTAAACATATACTTTATCAGCACTAAAAATAGGTTAAATATAAAGACAGCATTTTTGAGATCTACAAGTCCTTTTGGAAAGGACACTATCAGGGAATATAGAAATCAAGTCTATAGCTTAAGTTCATGTCCAACTTCTTTCACCAATATTAAATTCACACATAAACCTTTCCCCTCTGCTCAAATTGAAGCTAAATGTCAATCTCGTCATTCTTATATTTTAAGATATATCACATATAACTGCCCCAAATTCAGCATATCAACACACTGAACTAAATACTGGCCTCTAACGAATTGACACTATGCCTGGGAAGGGCCATACGGGAAGATATGGAAGCACTGGGTCCTGCCTGCTATATTTGCATAGGAGGATGCTAATGGCCATCATTTTTATATGGCCACTAGAATTAATTTGGCTTGAAAAGGCACATAGCATGTTTCCTGAACACCCTTCTTCCCAGCATGTCTGTAATGTCTGCTGCAGGAACAAACTGAGCATAATTTACTCTCATACTTTTAATGAAAGATAAGATAAAAGAATGACACGACAAAAATGGAGTTACTCCCTGCAAAATTTAAACAGTAATCCTTAAAGCAATCCTACAGTAAGGAAAAAGAAAACAACCAAACAGAAAGAGGGACAGCTTTCAACAGCATAAAGAAAAATGCTTCCCATATGAGTAGCAGTTGCCTATACCTTATTTATAGCCATTCCATATAACAAAATAAAGATATTGGAAATGACTCTCTAAACAGTTATGGTGTTCTAATATACTAACTACAACACATAAAAATGAAATCCCAACAGCAATTTTCTACAAAGAAAAAGCTTTATACAGTGATTTGCATTATTTTTTCTGCAAAAGTTATGAAAATACTCAGTAGTCAAAAAACTGCCATAGAAATGGAATAAGGCTAGATTAAAAAAAAATAAATTATTTTTCAGCTTACATTCTAACCAAAGTGCTCACAGGGGAAGAGCTTTGCTACATTTCCTTTCCCCCCCAAAGAAGGTTCTTTATAAAACAAAGCAAAAAACTGAGAAAAAAATGGTTACATTCAAAAAGCTATATTTTATTGTTATGGCAACTGATATGCTAAAAATAAAGAAATAAAGTTGTTATGGCAACTAGAATGTTAAAGGCAGTCAAAAGTAGAATAATCAAACATTCTGCTGGCTTAAAATGTAATGTCTATGACTCAGTTTTCAGAAAGAGCTTCAGAGACAAGTAGTGGTTGGGGTTTTTTGGATTCTGCTTTGGAGATCACAATTAGTACAAGTTTCAGAGAACTCTACAGAGTACAAGGGAGGAAAATCAAGGTGAAGAGAAAATTAATCATTCAAAATTCTCACAGTCAGTAGGAAGAAACACACACCTTATGCCACTTATTTAATGTTCTGGCGACCTTACCTAGATCCATAAAATGTATCAGCTTATTATTAAAATAAACAGCAATAGGACAGTATTTATGTCAGTCATCACAATGATCGAAAGACACTATATAAATAAAAGTTACTTAATTACTTTAAATTAAGTACTCAGAAGTTAGGGAATACCAAAATTCATCTGTCTGAGGCAGCAGAGTTCTGCCCCTTCATATGTATGGAATTATAAAGATGACTATAATTACAAGATCATAACATATTTAAATTTCTGATACATGTTTGGTCATCATTACAGGGCTTCTAGCTATACAAGCACTTCCATGACAATCTTGGAGAACTCACTGTCTCCCATCCAGCACTTCTCAGATTGTCAAAATAGCTGCTTTTATTAAAAAATTAACAGAACTGTGTGCACTGTGAAAATTCCCAAAGCCCAGACTCAGATAAGCCTTAATTAATACTAAGCAAAGTATTTAACAGATACTTCAGAGAATTATGACTAGAAACAATAACTTATACTGGAAATATCTGCAGGAACCATGTATGTGGCATGTGCTAGCATCCCAGTATAAACTAGTATTTTAACAGAATATGTGCCTTGTATTTTGTCTTCGCTGCTGTTAATCAAGGTTCCTACCAGCGTTACTCATAACTCTTTTCTGACCCATATGAAAAGTCTCTCAGCCCAGTCCACAAGAGCTTTCAGCATGCAGGAGTAGCATGGCCAAGAATACAGATCAAAGTCAAGTTCCTCCTTCACTTGTACTAAAGGGAAAAGAATCAGATTAACTTCGTATTACAGCACAAAAATCGAGAGATGTACACTGGAAATTTAAACAACACACAAAGGAGTGCAGCAAGGATAACACAGACAAATTTAAGTATATTTTTCCGGTTTTGCTTCCCCAACCACAGTATTAATCCTTGAGGCTAGATACACAGTTAACTCATTCCCTCTTAAGCATCACGTGAAGCCACAGGTGTTTCTAGAGATGCAAATTATGCAGGAAAATGTTAACTAATGAATCTGTGACAAAGTCAACAACTTCTGCAAAGGAAACTCCATGTACAACAGTCACTATACATAAATTTTCAGGATAAATCTCAGACATATGAATATCAAGGCTTTAAATCAAAGTTTCAGAAGTATTCTAATACTTAGGCTAAAAGAGTCAGGCTGCGTATTTTCAAGGTTTGTTGCTGACTCCACCAGCTACTGAAGACAAAAGATATGCTGTTCTGAGCTTTCTATGAAATTAGTTTCCTCTTGTATAATATTCTAAACTTAATCAAGTGCATGGTTGCCTGAAATGCAAGTCTTCAAGTTCAAAGCAAAGGTGCAGCAGTCCAAACAGCACTGCACTTAACTGACAGCTATGTAAATCTATTGCTTGCATTCAGCATCTGGGGGGTCACATTTCTTGTTATATCAGGTATAGCCATTCTGCTGGAACATATATATATATATATGTATGTGTGTGTATATATATATATATATAAAAGCATCCCAACAGAATATTTATTCTAACATTTGCAGGCACCTTTTATCCCTAACATGTGTTTCTATATTTTCAGTTTTCCATAAAAGAAGAATTTGAGAGCAAGCATTTTCCTAGAAAGGCAAAGGAAATCCTGGAAGGTGTGACAACAAAAACCAAAACTGCTTTCTGAAATTACATTTACAAATTCATGAAGATGGCATCGTTCCAAAAGGTACCTCTAATTCCTTTGCCATGTAGGTAATAAGAAGCATACTTAATTAGACTACAATGTTACGTTTACCTAACTAAGGCTATCTACCTCAAGGCTCACCTGAGCCTCATTTTGAGGCCATCAAAAATGGCCTCACCTGTCCCTCCTGCCCTGCCCCAGCTATACACTCCCATCTCAACCCTTACACCACACCTACACAATGAATCAATCTCATTGCTCCAACACAGAAATGGGGGGAAAGAAGTTTTCTAAATAAAAATTTACAAATTACTGTGATGTATCACGTTTGCAATTGCTAGATAGAGTATACTGAAGAGACAGAACACGCAATAAAAGAAACCTCTTCTGGCAAGCACACAGCCTGGATAAGGCACAGCCTGAAACTGCACCCCCCACATACAATGATTTGGTTTTAAATTCGGGCTGTTTATTGTATTACCTAGTCAAAAAAAGGTTGTATTTTGAAACTGGATTGCTTTTGAGAGAAACCAGCCATAGGAAGATGGCTTTGTCATATGCAGCATATGATTAAAAAATGTGAAGCTCCATATCATCGGTATTCAGTTGTCAGTTTAAAAAACATCTGATGAAAATTCGCAACAAGAAAAAAATTCTCAGCTGCCAAAATATTTGGGTATGTCTACAGAAACCTACATAAAAGATTATTAGAATATATGCACTAGCAGACTACAACTGATCTCCTTTTGGTTAGTTTACCTCAGCAGCTGCAAATTTGCTTGCTGATAGGGGAAATTACTCTTAATTGGTATGAGCATACTTATCACTACAAAGGGAAAAAATGTTTAATGGATAGAAGGTATAGAGAAGATCTATAGGTCTCTCATCTCTTCTGAAGTGCCTACTGTAAAATGTACTTAATACTAGCTCAGCCCCTCAGAAGAATATCCTAAAGAACGTATGAAAAATATTGTCATTTGGGGTTTTATCACAAAGAAGTCATACATAAATTAAGGTAGCAAAAGGTATCAGAATTCACCCCTATATTAAATTCCAGTTTGAAATTGAGTGATGTACTCATCACTTATGTATGCTTCAATTGTTCTACATACACAGCTCAAGCCTGTCATTTTTGTTACTAATTTCAGTTATTGTGAATTGCCCATTACTAGCTGCACACTGCTATGGTAAAACATGCTGTAATAAAATGTTGACCACCAGTACTGTTGTTAACAATGGTATTTTAAGAGATTTTAAACACTAACTGTGATTCTTTGGAGAAATAAAAAAAAGCTAGATATAAAGTATACTTCTGGATCTGTTGATTCTTAGTGTTTCTCTCCAAGCATTTAGAGCTCTGTTTAATTCTTACAGCATCAAACATTAACATATTGAAACCAGCAATTAATAGTCCAGAGAAGGTGGTTTGCTCTCTTAAATAAATGTATTTAAGATTTCTGAAACATTACCTTTCATAAAATAGTCACAGGAAATACTTTTTATCTTAAAAACTGACTTCTGCATCTTTTTCTGTGTAAGCAAGTATAGGATCCCAGATTGAGCTTTTAGAGAAAGCAGTTCCTGATGGTTTGAAACAACCTTTCAAAATCACACAACAGAATCTACAAGGAAGTTGCCCTCAGCTTTAATTCAGACACAAACCATTCCAAATACAAATTACAGCTAGTAATTCAGATTTTCAAGAGACACAGTCATTTTTAGATAGAGTCACTGCATTTGCATATGCAACCACTTGCACATGCCAACACCGCAGTTCAGCGACCCAGTGACACACAAATGGCCTTATTTCAAAGTCAGACTGAGGCTGGCCTGAAATTCTTCTGAAGACTAACATTACTGTTCATTTACATGTGCAATAACAAAAATTAGTTAGCCTTACAAACAAGACATTTAAAATCCAATTACTCTGATTTTGAGTGCAGTCTTCCGATTTCCAGAATGTGGATGCTATACGGATAATATCACCCAATTCCTCTCATACTACCTGCTCCATTACAGTAACATACAAAACCCGATGTTTTGTTTCTTCCTCTCACCTTCAACAGCTCCAGCCCTTGAGTAATGCAGCCTCCTGAATGCCAGTTATGCAACCTTTGTTTGAAAGCAGAGGATGGTTAGGAAGAAGTGAATTTGAGATGAAAGAGTTGATTGTTTTAAAAAAAATTATGTTCTCAGGAATTGCAGCTCTCTTGCAGTGGTCCACATACATAACAATTTGCTTCGTGTAAGCAGTGCCCTACGCTGCAAGAGAGAGATGCATACACACAGAATGAATATGCATTACATAAAGACAGTACACACTGCAGAGAACTTCAGAAAGGATCCTGTTTTACTCAGTGGTGTAGAATACCATTGTTTAAAATGTCTTCTTACTACAGCTGCTCTTTCAGCATCAGCATCATTACTGCTACAGGAAAACTGAATACCTATTAACAAACCAATATTCAAATTAAACTGGGATACCGATTAATGTTTCATCTAGGAAGGAATATCATGGATTTTAAAACGAGTTCTGAGGTGCCAAGCATTTACCAGAAGTACCGGCTATTACCGCACACTCTACTGTAAAGAAACAGTGAGACACTGAGACATCCCCGCTCCATCCTACCTAATAAAACCCTTTTTATCTGCATCAATATACATATATCCGAGTCTATGAGACTATCAATTTTAATATCAATTCTTCCAGTAACCATCATTTAAACCTATTCAGCCCATAATACTGATATTACCCAAGGTTTTATCATTCTGTTTGGAATGATAGGAAACTATGCCCCCTGTTTTTAAAGATAACAGATTATAAATTCAAACAGACAAAACAGAATACGGTCTCCAAGAGGGCAAATGCAAATCTCACTTGCACTCTACTCTTCAGAACAAATGTGTCAATTTATGTGACTTTTAGAGCTGGTAGGTCATACAGTGCCCCAAGAGCCAGGAATTGTGTTGAGTGTCATTTTAGTGCTATTGTAAGTGGTTATGTATGGAAAAGAAATTGCAGGACAATTCTTAATGTGGCAGAACTTTTGTCCTGGTTTCAGCTGGGATAGAGTTAACTGTCTTCCTAGTAGCTGGTACAGTGCTATGTTTTGAGTTCAGTATGTGAAGAATGTTGATAACACTGATGGTTTCAGTTGTTGCTCAGTAGTGTTTAGACTATAGTCAAGGATTTTTCAGCTTCTCATGCCCAGCCAGGGCACCTGACCCAAACTGGCCAACAGTCTATTCCATACCATGGGACGTCCCATCTAGTATAGGAACTGGGAAGGGGGGGGCAGGGAATCACCGCTCAGGGACTGGCTGGGTGTCGGTCGGCAGGTGGTGAGCAATTGCCCTGCGCATCATTTGTACATTCCAATCCTTTTATTATTGCTGTTGTCATTTTATTAGTGTTATCATTATTAGTTTCTTCTTTTCTGTTCTATTAAACTGTTCTTATCTCAACCCACGAGTTTTACTTCTTTTTCCCGATTTTCTCCCCCATCCCACTGGATGGAGGGGGGAGTGAGTGAGCGGCTGCGTGGTGCTTAGTTGCTGGCTGGGGTTAAACCACGACAACTTTTTATAATTTTATGCAAACCCTGAAAAAAATATTATTGGCATTATTTTCCACCTCAAATATCATACATAAAAGTTAAGATGACATAAAAATAAAAATTACTAATGGATGTTGCTCCTTTTTTTCCTGAAAAGAGCTGTCATTAAATTGAAGAATTTCTTTGAAGACGAAGCGTGAGCACAAGAGTTTCCCTTTTGTGCACACAAAACTGAAAGATTTTTCTCCAGATGAGCTCTAAATGAATCAAAACTTGGCAAATTAAATTCACCTTAGGGACATTTTATTCCTGAGTTTGGAAGAGTAATATTAACATTTACTATGAAACTAGGTACCCTGGTACAGTCATAATAAACTAAACCTTTTATCTGAAGTCTGAATTTAAATGAAGCTATTTAAAGAATTAAAATTCTGTCAACTTCTGCTCTTCAGAGGCAATATTTTTTCACTAATTTCTAATAAGTATTTTCAGTTCATATATACTTTATTATTCCAAAGTATGCAGCGCCACTAAAATAATTCAAACAAGCGGAAGACTAATTGTCAGCACTAGCAGGTCAATTTATACAAAAATGAGGCATCCTATCAATCCAACCAGCATATGATCTGATTTTTCTCTACAAACCACATTAAATTATAAAAATATCAAGAATCTACTTGCCATGAAATGAACAATCTCAGTTTAAGAGAAAAGTTAAGTAATAGTCATCCTATCCTCACCCTTTCAGAAAAGATGCAAAAAAGTAAAACTTAAGAAACTGCCTATAGATACTGAATTTAGAAGAAACATGAAACTGGAAAAGTCGCATATACAACTCGAAGTGATCAGTTTCTCTAGAATTGTTTTGCTTAATATCTAAGTATCTCATTCAAAAAGCAATAAAACAGGTATTAGTTATCTCTCCTTTTAGTCAGCTGAAAAAAAATCACAATTATTATATAAGGATCAATTATCATAAAAAAATAGGATCTTTTATAATTGATAAGCATATAGCTATGCCATTCTTGATATCTAATCTCTCTAAAAGTTAAGGGAGACCATTGCTAATTAGTAGAGAGAACAAATAAAAGATGCAAAGAAAGAACTAGAACAACAGAAATATAATAGATCAGCATTTCTGAAACTTTTTAACTTTTATTGCTGGGAAATTTGTTCAGTGCAAAAAGACAGGCATGCTGTGTTTCTAATATTTGTAATCACAAATTGGGCAAGGTACCATCTTCAAAGATTTCAGGATGCTTTCTTGCAAAAGGGAGTACCTTTATCATGTTCAGTATACTATTTGCCATAAGCACGTATCCAAAGAAAAGATGGTAGTTGTACCGGTTTTGGTCGCACGACAGGACAGTAGCCTGTCTGGAAATATGAGAATGCTTCACTGCACAGACACATTTTTGAAAAACTGCTGCAACAAGAAACCAACACGTTACATACTACTCTTCATGCTCTCATATGGTTTTAGACCAGAGTGCTTAACAGACAGAGCTCTGATGAAATGGGTCGCTCCCCACTGTACTGGGCAGAGAACATACAAGTTATTCCTCGCTACATAGAAGCATAAACTCCCCCATTTTCAGTTAGGACAAACAGATGCAGCACTCTGAACACAAATATTTGCTACAAAAATACTCTAATGTTTCAGTCCATTAACCAACCTGCTGTGGCAGTTGGTGAACAGTCATCTTTTTAATTAGACATCCTTACTGATTAATTAGTCTCAGAACACTGAGCAGTGGAACCCTGCACGATGCCATCGGGACAAAAAAATATTCCTCTTCCTAGTTCTAACTTAATACCCTTTGGTATTGCTGCAAATAACAAGCTTGATTAATTTTCTACTCAAACTAAAATAGCCTTCCTATGTAAGTAATTCTCTCAATCCACAGCTAAACTGTTTCAACCCAACTTTTTCACACAAACAAATAAATAAACCCAAACCCAAACCCACAAACACAGCATCAAGGCACCAGTTTCAAAGTCAACTGCATTTAATCCTATTTGCATAGACACAGTGGCTCATTTGTAATCTCCTCCACTTTCCATTTACTAACTATGCGAGCAAACTAGCAATAAAAATAAAAAAGCCAAGTAACTATTAAGTATGAAGCAAAAAAGCAAATACCTTTTCTTGTTTGAACAGTTTTGGTAATTTCAAAGTTTAAAAAGTAAATACATTTCTACATTAGGTTTACATGAAAGTTGTTCTTTACTTCAGTCCTTTGAGATCAGTTTGCGGATAGATGCACCAAGGAAAACAGATAATTGAAGTTAATTCAATGCATGGAAGTCTGACCTTAAGCAGATGAATAAACTTCAACAAGGGTGTTTGCTATTTTTAGCTATCCTATTTCTAACTTTCAATTTTGGACAAGAGACTACTATCAAACTTTTGGGAGAAGAGATGATACAGACATCCATTTGTAAGACTTCTTAGAGTCCTACCACTATGAAAAAGTTTCTGTTCTCAGAAGGTGCTTATAATAATGACACACAGCTGTTAAGGAATTCCAAAGATTTTTCTCTACTGTAGCTCTTTGTTTTCTGTAGAGGTTTGTAACAGAAGTGTTAAGACTGATCTGATGACAAGACAGTCAGGGTCCCACAGCAAAGCTACAGCATGTCCCCTCTGCCAACAGAAAAACAGGCTGGAAACCACAAACCCACCTGCAATGAAGAAAGAGAGACAAAGAGCAGCAACGTTGTCTAAGATTTACGCAGGCTGAAGCCAGCAAGCTTCTGAGGGAAAAGACCACACCATGAGAACTGTCTGGCTTCCAAAGAGTACCAAAAACTTGTCAAAAAAACAGTTTGTTGTCACTAACAAAGAGAAACCCAAGAAATGTAGGGATGGCTTTGTAGCCAGCATCCCTTGTCCACCATGTCACACACAACTGATCCTAGCCAAGGCAGCTGAACACACGCACCATTGGGCTTGTGACTACCTGGATACAAGAAAATTAATGTGAGTAATGTGTAACGTGTAATTCCATCAGTGTATACAGACTGCTTCCATTTGCCATCATTCACTGTTCTTTTCATCAAACAAGCGCTGAAGTTGTATTTTGTACCTGGGCCTGCAAAACTTCCTAACCTGAGAGGTCTCCAGAAATATGAAACATTAACTTCTGTTTTTTTCTTTTTGCTTTATAATGAGAGGATTTGTCTTGTAGGAATCAGAAACAATAATACTGGTCCAAACAGAACGGATAAACCATGTATATTAGCTCTAAATTGATCAGATTTCATCCAGCCCAAAAACCAATACATTTGCTCCGCCTTCTGCAGCAATGGAATGTACTTTCATATAACTGGCCCCTATTGCCTGAGAATTACACCTCTGGGTGACTAGTGCCAATTTCAAATTATTATATTACTGAGATAAATTATTTTCATGATATGGCAATGTTTAATCCCCAAAGCAATGCCTCTCATATCTGCTTCAGACTTCGGAAGAATTCTTAGCATTTTCACTCTTCTGTAGAGTGGCTTGAAACATTATTGGCCCAGATGCAGAACACCATTACACAGTCAGCAGACAAAGCTATTTTTTGGCCAACTCTTCTGAAGCCTGACCCTTTAATTAGTTATTATTTCTAACTGTTCTGGGCACATGCTCATATTGCCAAAGGAAATTATGACTATAAACAAACAATCTTATTTTTGGTTCTCTTACAAGTCATTTGGAAGGACAGCCATTTAGTCTTTCTTGAAGACCTTTGACTCAAAGTCACCATCCATCTCAAAAATGGGCACATTCATATGCAAACTTTCATTGATTTTGAGTCATATAATACCATCAACATCTGCTTTACCTGAAACCAGGTTTCTTTTTCTGATCATACTTTAAAAAAAAAAAAAAAATTATAATAATACTAATAATTTAAAACAAGTTTTGTCTCCTTAAACCAGAGCAGCAGCAGCATTTAAAAGTAGTCTATATATGCTGTTAGATGAACTTTATATATACAGCTCATTTCTTAATGGAAATCAGATTGTAAACTGAAAGTCTTTTATAAAGAAATCACATATTTAACAATCATAAATCCTACCTTAAAATGGTCCATCCAAAAGTTTTCAAACTACAGAATGTGAATGACTACCTTCTTTTTCTGCCTTCATTATTTTACTTGTACAACATAGAACCCTGACAAGTGTTACTTTCTAAACTTAGGAAAAAGGACTTGAGCGTACATAATTTCAAGAGTAATCAGTAACAGCACTACAGAACAGGCACCCAGTCTGTAACGCTGAAAAGGATGGAAAGAAGTCTTGCCCTAAAAATTCAGCAGTGCGAACACATACAAGAATGAAACCATCTAAAACAGAAAAGCAAAATGTTAATAATAGGCAACATAAGATGTAATAAAACATCTGTCCCAATTCAGATGTAACAAGTGTTCTACAGTAAGTTGCTTTATTACTGCCATCAAGTGACAGAAAATTTCTAATGATTTACACGTTGACAGTGCCTGACACCTATTCTAAAATAGAGTGGGGCATGGTGGAGCATAAGTATTGCTGAAGACAGTTACCAGTCACCTCAACTATAAACAGGGCAAACTGTGGCTTGCCACTGGTTGGTTTATCGGAGCACAAAATATATTTTGTCATGGAAAAATTCATCTGAGTCTCTTGAGAGGAACCAGTGAAGCTGAACATGAAATAATGTCAAGTAGGCAAGAGAAAAAACTCTACGAATGAAGTGACCCTAGCCTGTGCATGTTTTTCTACTTACATTCTTTTAACTAATGGATCTGACACGCTCTTATAAAAGCTCTACATACAAGCACCAGTATTACCCCTTCATTATCATCACAGAAGAAAATTTTTCCCACTCCGATTTGCCTTTGTCTTTTCCTTAAAATAAATAAATTAAAAATCATACATAAATATACATTTATCTCTGCTGATATATGTTTTATTTTCCCCTTCCTATACTGGGCTGTGTGCAGCAGGGTCAAAAGCCTATGGCACACACGCCAGAAAGGTAACTAAAGCAGATTTTGATTGTCGTACAGTACAGATTTACATATATGTCAGAAACGAAGCAGCTGCCAAATCAAAACTCCTACTCTCTAAAATTGTATGCAAGACCTACTATTGTGCTCCAGTCAAAATTTCTGCGATGCTCATGGTAATCACTGGGCTGAAACTCAGCAGGAGACGTAAGATACAGTAAGATAGTGCTTATCAGTAAGAAAGTATTAGTGAGAGCAGAAGTATTTCTTTCTCCCTTCCCTCCTGGAACTCCAAACTCACCTAGGGATGGGAAATGTATTGGCATGTTGTCCTGGTTTCAGCTGGAATAGAGTTAACTGTCTTCCTAGTAGCTGGTACAGTGCTATGTTTTGAGTTCAGTATGTGAAGAATGTTGATAACACTGATGTTTTCAGTTGTTGCTAAGTAGTGTTTAGACTAAAGTCAAGGATTTTTCAGCTTCTCATGCCCAGCCAGTGAGAAAGCTGGAGGGGCACAAGAAGTTGGCACAGGACACAGCCAGGGCACCTGACCCAAACTGGCCAACAGGGTATTCCATACCATGGGACGTCACGTCTAGTGTAGGAACTGGGAAGTGGGGGCGGGGGATCACCACTCAGGGACTGGCTGGGTGTCGGTCGGCGGGTGGTGAGCAGTTGCCCTGCGCATCATTTGTACATTCCAATCCTTTTATTATTGCTGTTGTCATTTTATTAGTGTTATCATTATCATTATTAGTTTCTTCTTTTCTGTTCTATTAAACCGTTCTTACCTCAACCCACGAGTTTTACTTCTTTTCCCAATTTTCTCCCCCATCCCACTGGGTGGGGGGGAGTGAGTGAGCGGCTGCGTGGTGCTTAGTTGCTGGCTGGGGTTAAACCATGACACATGTGAATCCTCTGATATGGGAAAGGAAACACAGTTCACTAGATCATTCTTGACAGACTGCTGACCTCCAGTACAGAGGACTAGAGGACATATCTTTTGGAGAAAATAAGTACAGCATTGATTTTTCTAAGTAAGACAGAAATTTTATTTTGCTTTCTGTGCTGAATTGAAACACTAAAACACTAAAACAAATTACTGTCTCCTACAGAACACATAGAACAAAACACTCTAACTGAAAAATAGTGCAGTAGATTTCAGAGCTGTGCATACACATGGATATATACAGTGTATCACGCATACCAGCTCTGTTAAGTGATGTGAATAATAGTTGGCTAATCTAACATACTACTTCTGCACAAACTGCACGCAACTGGAGTAGAACAACAAACGTGTCTATATCACAGTCTCTAAAGTAAATTTAAAATGCTGAGTCTGCTATCATTCAGTTCATCACAAGGAACACCTTTTTGGCCTGCCAGCAATACAATTCTTCTCCTGCACTAGCAAGCACAGTTTCACCAGGAGTTAACCAGCAACACTGTATTACAGTTCCAGTTTTTACCAGATTTCTCTGTTCCCCTTAAGAGGCAGTTGTAAATTATGTATCATATATTCAATACTAATAATTCTAGCTATTGCGTTCACCTTTTAAGCTATGATAGTAAAATAATAGTTTTCAAGATTTGTGCCTCAAGTTAGCCCCCTCTGAAATTTTCTTCAGGAAAAAATTCCTTTAGAACTCATAATCAAAGAAATCAAAGATGTCAAAGATGCTTTTAAAGCCAAGCCTCATTCAAGAAAACTGGCTGCCATTCATTACCATACTGGTAAGTACTGGCTAACACTACATTAATTACTACAGTACTCTATAGCATTTTCCTATAGTGTTACACAGTTCAGCCATCTTATTTTGATCACTGGACAAAAAAAAACCCAACTGCACCTATATAAACTTCCTTTCTTACAAATCCCTGGCTGCAGAGATTTTTCCAGCATACCCTCTTTCTCACTGAGGTACTGCAATTGGCAATTTAGCCAAACGGTGCAGGTAAGGCTGGATGACCAGAAAGGGGAAAGGGCCATTGTTGGAAGAGCAGGCTCTTACCAAGGAGCTGTTACAATGAGCTAGGAGATAGAGCAGCATGAGACAGAGTGTCACGAAATGTTCAAGGGAACTGCAGTAACGGGGAGCTGTTTAAGGGAGAGTGCTGTACCAGGGGGAGTTGCATGAGGAGGTAAGTAGGTAGTGGATCAAGTTCACAGATGTTACTACCACCTCCTACTTCTTATATCTCAGCACACTTTCTTCTCAAGACTGGAAGTGCAGAACACTGCCACCTCCAACCACCTAGGAATGTCTTACAGAAGTACGCTCAGGAATGCACTCTCTTGCAGAATAAACTACTAAAGTGGTCAAGACATCTACAAAAATATCCAGCTTCCAGAAGTGAGCCTAAACAAGAGAGAAACATTAAGCAGAATGACCAAAATAAAAGGAGACAATGTCTCAAAAGGTGGACAATCTGTGTAAATGTATGCGTAAACTGAAAGAATCAAGATGAAAGCTCTGTATTTGATGAACAAAATGAATAATTATGGAAAAAATAAAGTACATCGTGTTGGTATATTGGGATGGTAGCATACAAACAATGCAGAAAAAAGAAATCAGTTCTGCTTTTTCATACAGAAGCAGCAAGTGAACAATCATTAATAGCCAAATAACTCTGAATTTTAACATGCATATTATTATTGACACGCATATCACTTCAACAAAGCTTTTAGTAGGATTTAGAGAGTAATATATACATGTCTGTCTCTCTCAAATAGCTTCATTCACATTACTGACACACCAAAATGAAATTGAAAGAAATTCTCTTCACAGACATAAGTATCAGATAAAAATTCATTAAAAAAATTAGCTGACAAGTTTTTCTGGAGCGCCCAATATTAACTATTCCTAAAAATGGGCCTTAGCTTTGGTTTGGCATAGACTCTCTCCTGTTCATTTCTTTTCATGAATCCTTTCATGCAATGTATGCCACATGATGTGATCACCAGCAGTTATATACAGTCAGACTATAGAAGAAATTTTGTGCTTTCAGAATAAAAGCGATTTACTTCAGGAAAAAAACCTGAGTTTGCAGAAATGCTTCAGTTCAGAATAGGATTTAATTTTCTAATCCGTAACAGCATAATATTTCATATTAAATACTGTATGCAACACCATCTTCCAAAATATACGTCAATGAAGTATTTCTATCATGAAAAGGCCAAGTGTAGCAAGGTATTTTTAAGACATGAGGCCCTAGCGTCATGATAAGGCTTGCATTTTAGAAGTTTTCCACTCCCTCCTCCGCTGTGAAACAAACATCTTCCCCACTTTTGGAAAGCAAGAGCAAAATAATGGAGGTGGTTTTGATGCAACATACAGCTGACAGATGTCCTGTGAATGGTTTCTAAGGAAAATATAACCCAACTACAACGTCAAAAAGAAAAACTTACACTATCAAAACATCCTTTTTTATTGGTAAAGGAAAAAGAAGCCATGAGGACATCTCTCACTCTGGGGACTCTTAAACTTTGCAAACATAGCAGGTAGGTCAAATTAAGACAACAAGTATCAAAAGATATGACAACATTACAAAAGGGAACTTTTACTAACAAAGTCTATCCCAGAATTTTTGTATGGACAGATGATTCATTCCCTAGATAACAAATCCAGCATTTTCTGTCAGCAACATATAAAATTATCTTCATCTGTTTCTGCCATTATGACCATTTTTGAGACCGCTGTTTTTCTCAGAGTGCATAGTTACCCTGTAGTGGCAAGAATTTTAGAACCCCAAATGGTGAGTTTACCTCCTGACACCGCACAGAGTTTTTGCTAATACAACACAGTGGTTCTCAATCTTTCAAACACAGCTATAAGCAGTTTGGAACATCTGTGCAGACAAGTTAGGATGTTGACTGACTGCACTGATGACATTAGGATACAGAATGGGAAGAGATTCCCGAAAGGATTCTCCTCTCAAATTGCCCATATAGCAAGGAGACTGGTCTTCTGCTAGGTAACAATGTTTTTAACATTCTTTTTTAAAATAAACAACAAACCAAGAAATCCCCAACTTTGTGTGGCTTTCTTTGGGTTTGTTTTGTTTACTTAAAACTAAAAATCAGAAAATTAAGAACAGAAACTGTTAAAAAAACAAAGCGATGAATTTGAGTTTATTAAAAAACCCAAAACCTTAACACCTGAACAACAAGGTGATGTACTTATTATCATCACAGCAAGTGAATAGAAAGCTAAATGTCAAGCATTACTACAGATATAGGTCAGCAATTTCTATTGTTAATGCCATTCAGCAGATATCCATGGCAGGAGGTAAAGTCACCTAATCACAATTTCAGTTGCTTAAAACAAGTCAAACTGTTTCACTCTCTTGCTACTTTGCCACTGAATAAAACTGCTGCTCAGCAGAAATCACTTTAACCAAAGGGGGAAAAAAAAAAAAAAAGGAAAGAAACTAAAAAAATCACTTACCATTGTGATGAGAACTCTATATTTATCCAGCATTGCCTGGTTGTCATGGCATCCTGCCAGCAACTGCCAAACCTCTGCCCTCAGTGCTTCTGGAACACCACTTTTTACCAGGGTAGATAATCCATTTGGTCTCACAACAAGATTATTGTGCCTGAGAAACAGACAATCGTTTGCCTATTATACTTCAACTACAGGAGTAGAAATCAAGATAAAAAAATATAAAAGTTATAAAACTTTCCAAGATTATACTGAAAAGTAGAGTCAGCAACTGGCAACATAAACTTTTCTTCCACTGGTTACACTAACTAGTATTTGTCAGATGGAAAGCAAAAATTCTGCAAGGATTTACAGTAAGAACCAGTGGCAAAAAGTAATGTTATCCAAATTCTCTAGGTGTAGAGAAATTAATGAAAATTAAAACAATAAATAATTGCAGATAATTGAATTAAACTGGCTAATGAAGAACAATTTGAATTGAAAGAGAAAATGATGCCATCTGTGCAGACAATTCAATTTAAATATTTGTTCTACATATACGTTTAGCTTAGGTTAAGAACAGGAAATTAAAAATAACCTAAGATGTATAGAGAAATAAATTTTGGAAAACAAATAAAGCCAGTTTTAAGAGTACTAACGTGAAGACTGAAGTTCCAGTTTTACACTTCATACCAAGAGTACATTGCAAGTCCCACAAAGCAGTAACACTTGCACACACCTTGGTAAAATCTCACCATCCCAAATAAATCTGCCCTGTTAGTTTGAGCTAGTGTTTTACTATCTGTTTGTACACACACCAAGAAATGTAGCAAGACAGTTGCAGGATGATTTTTTTTATTCTCCAATACTGTGTAATTAATCCTACAAAAGTTGGTATATAGAACCATGAAAAGGCCGTATTCAAACAGGTTGAATACTAAAGATCTGTTTTTCAAAAATAATCCCATCACTGAGCCCATACATTTAGGATAAAATCACTGAACACGCACAATATTGCAGAGCTTTCAGTCACAGATGTTTAAACATAATTTTGGGCATAATAGGGTTTACTGATCCAGATTAAACCTCGCTTTGACTTATTATGGCAATTTTCCTAGCAATGCAGCAGGAAGACCACGTGAATTAACTCTTTATTTTTTCTAATGTAGGAAGTGCTTTGCTCTGTTATTGTTTTGACCATTGTTATGTTTTTCAACTCTACTGGTAGGAGAATAACAAGAGTGGCAGTTTAGCCAAATGCTAGCAAGCTATGATTAAATTAAATAACCTGCAATTTGACCTTCGATTTTAAGTAAATGTTTAGAGTACTTATTCTTTGAAACAGGTCATTAAGATATGAACAGTTTACCACTACTGTTTAAATTTAAAAGGTGCTCTAAATAAATTTCTTTTTCTTCCACTCCATGGATGATACCTCCAATTTTCCAAATGACTTGAGAATTAAAAAAAAAGAGTGTGACTATACAGAGCCCTTATTCTTTTAAACACAGTATTTATTTGAAATTTTAAATGTGTAGTGCAATACAAGTAATGTCAAACTTTATCATTCAGTTAGCCAAATTAAAACCCAACTAGCCCCTTTCCTCTTTTTCAGTATATTTTGCAGCAAGTCACATTAGACTAATGGTCTTGTGATGAGAAAAAGCTAGAAAGAAAAACCAATATCCACAGAAGTATTAAAAGGACTAGACATTCTAAGCAGTTACAAAATTATGAAATGTACATTCAGGAATAAATAAATAAAATACACCAGAAAATTAAAGCTCAAGTTGTGTGAAAATGAAGCATTCATAGCACACTTCAAATCAGATTTGTTTGTTTATTACATGGATTTGGTCATATGTGTTCTATGAGAAACAAAGAAGGCCGCCTCTGAGGACTCAGCAAGCAGATAAAATTAAATGAAAAAGGTACATTCCCATAGAAACGTAACAGGGAATTTTCCAGCAACACCTAGAAAACAATACAAATATCGTATGGCAACGACTAACAGAGATGCACATTCCATGCTGTAATACCATCCTTACTAGTGAACGTATTCACAATTGAGAATTAAGCATGCTACAGTACACCAGATTTTACTGGATTTGTCACATATTTAGATAGTTTTATGGTAGAGCAGCATCAGACCATGTAGTAAAGCATAACTCTAACAGACAATTTCTCAGTCTCTGAATGTCTTTTTGGGAAACAGCTTGATCATTAATAATCCTTGCTCTGTATTCTACAATAATGAACAAATACTCATTTTTCCCTCCTTTGTGTAGAGGCCCAGGCACCTTACAGTCCTAGACACTTTCTGACACCTGCTTGTCCAGACTATAACAGAAACAAGCATAACTTAAAAGCTTGTCTTATTCTGGTCTTATCCTTTAGCATGTGGGAAAAAATGGGTCATTCATGGATGCTGATATCTTTAGTTTGTTACAAAGTGCTGTAATTCTCCCACGCAAAATTCAAAGACATAATTTTAAAACATCAAAGAGCAAGGACACAGAACCATAATGCATAGACTATGCTCCAACTTGACAAATATTTCAGATCAAAGACTGCTATTGACCATTACTACTTTAAAAAACAAACAAACAAACAAACAAAAAAAACCAAAACACATCAGAAACAGTTAAGTACTCAGCTTAGCTTGCAAGAACAACTTTAATGCTGAGGATGCGTAAATAGTAAAATAAATTAAAAGATACTCCATTACTTTCCAACTGTTTATTGTATCTTTCTTCTAAATTATCTTACTCTTATTCCTGTTTATATGTTTGAAGGAGACTCTTGGAGCAATGTTTCTGCTGAGTCAGTCCATTAGGTTACAGTGACATTTTAATGAAATGACAGGAAGCAATTAAAGTGCAAGAATTTTTTTATCTAGGAGACAAATCAGCACATCAGTTCTCCAAGTGGAAATGTTAATTTTTGTTTGTTTACCTTTTTTTACAAGTGCACAGATATTCCACTAGCATATGCTGCAGTTTTCAACACACTAGAAGATTTTATTTCAATCTATTTTTAGTTTTCAATTTGTTAACATTTTTCATCTGTTACTCTTTCCAAATTTTGTTCTTAAAATGTAACATAACACTATTCAAGAATTCAAGTATTTTATATGCTTGAATTTATCTCAAAAGATAATATTGCTTGAGACACTCCTAAAGAAAGTGTTTGCTACTGCTAGTCTTCAAGCTGGCTGGGATCTCCCCATTTCTCATCCCATTTTTAACTCATTTTAACTAGGGTGTTTTAACTACTAAATGATACTCTGAGTTAAGTGTGTAAGTTATGTTAGGACTTCAAAATAGTTTACTCCAAAAGTCTTCAAAGTTTTGTCTCATTGAATAGCATACTTGAGTGACTTGAAGAAATAATTGGTTACGTGAAGCTTGAGAGAATGAGCTGTGGGCGTTTTTTTATTTGAGTCCAGATATTTGTCAAGGACAAAAGTTAAAACTAAAAGAATCAACTGACAGATGAATTAAAAAAAAAAAAAAAAAGTAGCATCTTCCAATGCGAATGCAATGCACATTGAAACAAACCTGCCACACAGTTCTTTAAGGACCCAGGATGGCCTTCCTCATTGGCCTTGGGGTGCCAGTTATAAAACTGCAAACAGTTTATAAACTCTCTCTTAGGATGTCTTTTAGAACAGGCTTTGGAAAGTTCTAAACAGCTCCAGAGCAGATCCACTTACAGCCTTTTCAGGTGAGGAAAACATTTTGTCTCTAGGGATCAACTGACTTCCACACTTTTCCTCAGTATTTCCTTACATCATTCAGAGGGTCCAGAATATTTGTACAGTCATTCCATTAAATATCTGTGCTTCCCCCAAAAAATCTTTCATTAAGGCCAGAAACTTGGATGACAAAATAGTTAAAAACAAGCAGGAAGGAAGGGTTCCGTTAAGCTCAATAAAATCTTGCGGTGTCTCATTGAGTAACCTTTGCATGAGACCTCCATTAAAGGTGAGGTCAGCAGCAAGAGGCTGTGTTTCTCCAAAGCTACAAGGTGGCCAAGGGGGAATTGCCCAGATAAATCCCTAAAACGTTTTTCAGCTCTCTTTTCAGAGTTAGGAAAAGGAAACTTTGCCAATTCCAGATTAAGGGCCTCTGATTATTTTTGTCTCAGACAGCAGGAGCTATTTATTACAAAGGGAAAACCAAGTAAGTGATTCTGGCATTTGCTAATAGTATAAGGTCTCTCAGAGGTAGCAAATACGCAGACTTTTTTCTCTCTTGGCAAAGTATACGGTGCTACTGAAGCACTTAATTAAACCACAGAAATAACACTGTTGAGAACATACTCTAGGCTTACAAATATTCTTCATTTTACTCTCCAAGAGAAACAGTTTTAGTGAGGATCACAGTCTTTCTAGAACTCCTTTTCAAGTGCTTACATATAGCACATTAAAAAAAAAAAAAGAAAAAAAAAAGAGTGCTTCTAAACAAATCAATCAATTAAATGTACGTCAGCTAGAAAAAATGGCTTAGACAGGACAGACTGGAGTTGCTCTGTCTTTATAATTCTAGCACTAAGAGGCACTGAGTTTCATAAGGGCTTAACATCCAGCCCCAAGGAACACAGGTGGCTACAAAGTTCTGCATCTGAAGACTCACACCCGCAGTGTGAGCATACTTGGACATATTCTCAAACACTGAACGAAACAAGATTTTTGCAGATGCTGTGGGAGAGATTTGTCAAATAACTGCAAGTTAAAATAAGAGGATTTACCAGTCCCTTTTAAAGTAGGTTTAAAAAACACATTTCAATGTGTTTTGTATTTTAGTTTTTAAACTGTGTAAGCTGAAGAATTTCAAACCTCCTGCACAAGAGCATATAGTCTAATAAAACAAAGAAAAGGTTACTATTTAAAATCTAAATTTAAGAAATTAAGCATTACCATCTCCCCAGTAATTCTCCCCAGGAATACAAAATCTTCTCAGGACAATCCTTTGACACATCACCAGTGCCACTGGAGAGTTCATTATCACTCTCTGCAAAAAAAAAAAAAAAGAAAAGAAAAAAAAAGGACAAAACAAGGAAACAAAAGCATGCACAGATTTACCAAAGAGAATAGACATTAAAGATGCATACACATAGGTCTCAGACAAATTCTCCTCACATATCAGTTCTAAAACCACAAAAAGACATAGGAAATATTAGTGGAACCATAAAGAATGTTTAGCAGATTTGACAAAACAAGTGTATTAATAAAGTTACCATAAAGTTCAAGAGAACAAGACTAGGGAATAATTCACAGCACTGGTACAGGAAAAAGGGCCAGGATCTAGAAAAATATTATGTGCGTAAAGATTCAAGGCTGTCAACTATCCATTTAATGAAATTTCACAATGCAGTATTATCTAAAAGTCACATCCATTCCAGACTTCACATAAAGAGAACTCTCTTTTAAAGCATAGTAGATAACACTACTTCATTACACTGCATCCCTTATGTGCCATTCTGCTTTCATGTGGTACTCTGATCTGAAGAAGCCTATTCAAGAGCCACAAAATAATTTTTTTTACAGAAATAATTTCATGGATGAGCAGCAAAAACAACAGTGTGACATGAAAGGTCATATTGCATGGAACAGAAAAGAATGCTTCAAATGGAAAAGAAATCTCATAAGTATTAAGAATAAAACACTTATGGAGGGATATATGTCATGATATGACTAATATACAAAACCAGAAGGGATAATGTGAGCCTGGGATAGTGTGCTCAAAATTCATTCAATCCAAGTAACCATCCAATTTCCAAGTGTCTTATGGGTCTATGCAGCTGTCCACACTAAGTTGAACAGTCTAACTCTTTAGAGCAGCTCCTCACGTGGATGTGGTTTTGCAGTTATTTGGACTTTTTCCAGTTTTATCTGAAAAAAATACTGCTAAAAATTAAATGAGTGCAATTTCAGCAACACCAAACATTGACAGGACTCCAGTTCTTAGCATCTTTACTATGAAACACAACTTAAAAAGAGACACTGCAACAGCCCCATTATCCTGAGAGGCCTCTGAAGCTATGGATAGTTTAGATGTTAGAGGGTCTCCAAGGTTGCTCCTTCTTATGAACTGAGCTGTCTCAGGAAGCTAAAATAAGAGAAAAAAGGAGGACCAAAGCTATATCTGCTCCCCAAATCCCTTAGATACTCTCTTCAACACAGCTCAGTCACACCTGGTTGCTGACCTAATATCTTTAATTCCTCAGGTACATTAAACACTTCACCTCCAACTTTATGTAGACAACAGTAGTAGTTCAGGTAGAGAAGGATCTTCACTACTTGTACAATTATCCTCTCACTTCAATTACACGTTTCCAATTTATAGTCTCAGCAATTGTCAAAAACAAGTCATTAATAAAAATATCATCAGTGCTTGAATTTGACAACAAACTGTGAGGAGAAAGATAGCATGTACTGTATTTCAAGGACAACAGCAAAAATGCTGCCCTGAGAGAACAGAGAAGCATATCAGAAATCTCTTTGTATTTCAAATTGAACATTAGATTAGTGAAACCCTTTAGCTTGGAACCTGTTTGTACAGCTTTACAGGCCCCAAAATACAAGACCAACCTGCAATTAAATACTTCCCCTTAGAATTTAAAAAAAAACAAAAACAAAACAAAAAAAAAAAACCCACCCACACTCATAATAGATCTACAGGAAACTTGATTTTAAGGTTTTCCAATCTTTTGCATACATTCACTAGATCTGAAGATGGAAATATGAAGATCTAAACCCCCCAAATTTATAATTTTAACTAAAATTTGATATCACTATAAAAGGTTTCCCAGTAACCAAAGGAACCCATTTAGTTCTATTGGAAGAAATGTATTTCAAGACTCAACTTTCCTTTCATTTTAAAATTACCAAAAATATTGTAAAGGCAAATCTCCTCACTTACCACTCAGGCATGGTAATAACTAAAAAAAGTTAAGTTAAAGCAATTAAATGCATTACATTTTTTAAATTCTCTCCTCTCCTGATTTGCCTAACCAGATCAAAGTGATCAATTACAAATGCAGCCCTTCTACTTGCCATGGAAAAAAATTTTGAGGAAGCCTTCTCTAGATTGAGTACATCGTCCATTCAGAGACACAAGGCACATGTTAACGATACTGGTACATATTAAGAATCTTAAGAAACCTGGCTCACAGCAGACATATATCATTAACCACAATTTCAGAAAGGTTTCACACATTCAAGGTAAAGACAGACAATCTGGCACAAAATTCTGAAAGGAGAGACTTGAATTACTTTGGAGAGACTGAAGAACCACAGTGCATCTCTACAAGATCTCCTGGTGAAAATATACACAAACAAATCTTGCAGTATGAAACAGAATCTGATAAAGAAGAAAATCCCCAACCAGACCAAAATATTTAAAAATTAAGCTACACTGAATACTTTCAGGAACAAAGCACACTAGTTGTTATCTGATCCAAACCTGAGCTTGCCAAGGAATACTAGTATCAGACAAAAGAAACAAACCCCTTCTTTTCTCACTACACTGGTATTCTATGCAAAATTCTTCAAAGTTCTTAATTCTTCAACGTTCTTAAGGAGATCAGTGTTACATAGCATACATACTCCAGCAAGATATATCACAAAGCTAAAGTGCTTCAGCCCTGAAAATTCTTTCAGCTGGAAGGCTTAACAGTATTTGGAATGTATTATTCAGTTATATGTCAGAAAATCACAGGCCTTAATTAGAAATGCCATATGCTCCCTTTCAAAACAAGCTAACGTCAAACTTCAAAATAGAACAGGGCAAAGGAAAGAGAATAAACAGCTTTAAAAATCTCTATTTTGTTTCCACTCTGAAGACTATTTACATATTCTAACCTGTGTAAGCACTTAGGTATACATTAGGGGGGTGGGGGAGAAAAAGGGATATTTAACTGTAGATGTTCTTCTCTGAGGTGTACTTTTGTACATTTTTTTCCACATTCTATAGCAACTGTAAGCCAGCAGCATTAGCCAGGGCATGATTTTATCCACCCTTATTCTGCTGGGAATGCAACAGATCCCTTACTCTAAATGTACTGTGTACTTCTCCCTTCCTCCTTTATTTGCCCTGACCTTTCAGAGCCTATCAACTACACAATAAAACTTAGGCCTCATCAGAACAGGAGGAGAATGGGAGATATCTCAAGGAAGCAAACCTGAGGGGCTGGGTTATAAATGGGTGTACAAACAAACAGCCTTTAAGAATACTTACAGGTAAGCCTCTCAGGCTTTTTGTTTGTTTGTTTTGAATTGCTATGTGATTCACAAAATTCACAAAAAAATTGGCTTTCTGGATGTCTCATGAACCAATTCCGTGAATTCAGAGCCTCTCTTTAAAGCAAGCCTGAAGGATCGCACTTCCACAGTAAGCATTGCTCTGCATGGCTTCAGCACAGAATCATAGAATACTTTGGGCTGGAAGAGACCCCTGGAGATCAGCTAGTCTGACCTCCTACTCTGAACAGCCCTAGTTAGATCAGGTCACTCAGGGACCTGAGTGGGAGGGTAGAGTCTTGAACACCTTCAAGAAAGGTGACTGTAGAATCTCTCTGTTCCACTAATTGACCGTGCTCATGGTTTAAAAACAAACCAACCAAGCCACCAAAAACATCCTTTTATCTAACCAGAATTTCCCAGGTTCCAACTTGTGTGTGGTGTCTGTTGCCTCTCAGCCTGTTATTGTGCACCTCTAAGAAGAGCCTGGCTCTTCTACTACTCTGATATAGTAGTTGTAGACAGCAATAAGATTCTCCTCTGCACATTTTCTTCTCCAGCATGAACCAAACCGAGCTCCCTTAACACCTCATTGTTCCTCATATGCTCCTGCCATCTGGCCAGCTTGGTAGCCTCCACTGGACTTGCTCCAGTGTGTCAATGTCTGGCCGGTACTGGGGAGCCCAAAACTGGACCCAGTGCTCCAAACGCAGTCTCACAGGTGCTGAATAGAGGGGATGGATCCCTTCCCTGGACCTGCTGGCTAGACTTCTGCTAATACAACCCAGGGTGTGCTTGGCCTTCTTTGCTGTGACGGTACGTTGCCGACTCATCTTCAGCTTTTTGCCTGCTGGGATCTTCAGGTACTTTTCTGCAAAAGTCACTTTGTATCTGGTTAGCGTCCAGCCTGTCTTGTCACATGGGGTTATTCTATCACGGACACAGGACTTGGCACTTGCCTTTGTTGAACTTCACGAGGTCTTGCCAGTGCATTTCTCCAGCCTGTCCAGGTCCCTCTGAGTAGGAGCCCTACCCTCCAGCATTACCAACCACTCCTCCCAATTTGCTGTTGTCCACAAACCTGCTGAGGGTGCACTCGGTCCCATCATGGAGGTGATTAATAAAGACATTTAACAGCACTGAACCCAATACTGATCCCTGAAAGATACCACTACTTACTGGCTGCCAGCAGGACTTTGCACCATTGATTGATTCTTTCATTCCAGCAGTCCAGCAAACCTTCCAACCACATTATTTTTTCACTTATCCAGTACCTATCTCACTGATTTAATAGTAAGGACACTATGGGACATAGTGTTGGGAGTCCCTGCTAAAATCAAGGCAAACAGCATCCACTGCCCGTCCCTTGTCCACAGCACTGGTCACCTTGTCACAGAAAGCAATGAGGATGATCACAATGATTTGCCCTTCATAAGTCTATGCTGGCTGTTCCAAATGACCTTGTTGTCCTTCATGTGTTTAGAAACTACTTTCATGAGTATTTGCTCCATAACCGGTCCATGGACTCAGGTTAGACTGACCTGGATCTTCCTTCTGGCCCAATGACATTTGCTTTTCTTCTTTTGGAAATTTGCCATTTGCATGAGATAAATATGGAAGCCTATACAGATACCACTCAGGTTGGGGGAGGATCTCCAGATGACAGATTTTGCATATACCCTGTTTTGTTAGTACACCTATAGACAAACATAAATGTGTAAAAAATGGCCTCTTTCAAAAAATCTGTAGGGACATTCAAGAACAAACTAAATCTAACTGATAAGAAGCTTGGCAGCCTACTGGATATATATATAATTTTGTGCCTACTCCATTTAGAAACACTCATTACATAAATTATTCATTATATGAGTGGACTATTCCGAATAGGGCACAAAGAGTTATACTTTAAGTGGCCCAGCACTAACATTTATTATGTAACAATACTCTATTGACTAGGCTCAATTATAACTTCCCCCCCCCCTTTAAAAAACAGAATCCAACTTGCAGAAGAATGATTGTTGGTATGAAAGACCTCTTAGCACTTTAGCAGCACCTTTAGCAAAATAAACTATGGCTTATTATTCTTGGTAACCAATAATTTGGAAAATGCTTCCCAAAGTGTGCCATCTTCCACATAGCAGAGGCACCTCTTTGGATTTAGTCTGATCCAGAATAGCCTGAAAGGCTGTTTTTAGTGGAAGACAAATAAAACCTTCAGAATTACAATAATTACCTTTGAAATGAAATGGCAGTAACGTTGGGGGAGGGGGGACGAATGAGTTTGGGGTTTTTTGTTTGTTTTTTTTATAATAAAGTATTTGTAACTATTTAAGTGCCACAGACCACCTTACGCAGTAAAATGGCTGTACACATTTAGAGCACTGTAAAACCATGAGGAGCTTTGACTATCTCCCAAGATAGCAACAGAGTGATTAAGTCGAGCCTTATGAGACAGCTCCACTAGGTTATCCAAGTTCTTACTTTTTAACTTAAGAGAACACAGGTCTTGATCATATAGGCCCCTGCAGATATTTGTCTAATCTAACCCTACAAACCTCCAGTTACCTCCTTAAGCAGTTCATTCCAAGGACTTCTTTACTCTTACTCTATGGACTATATCTCTCAGTTCAAACCTAATTCTTTCTACTTGCAATTTATGCCAATTACCTTTTTCTCCTAAACAATTCTAGCACATCTCACTTCCAAAAAAAAAAACCAAAAAACCAAACCCCTTTTATTCTTTCTTCTCTAAAAAACTCTGCTTCTTTCCTCAAAGGACACATTCTCCAGACTTCCACTCATTTCTGATTTTTTCCTCCAGCTGGTCTGTATTTTTTCTTGATGAGAGGTGTTCAAACAAAATACTGAGGCATAAAGTGTTCAAAACAGAAAAATTACGCACACAGTAACTCTTTATTATAAGCAAATATCCCACAGAAAAAAAATACACACAGAGACACAAAATCTTGGCCTCTTCTTCCCCCTCATTTATTTTGATAGCAAGAGGCTTTTGAGCCCACAAACACAGAACATGGAGCACCCTTAGAGGATAACACTAGTATTCATAGCAGCACTGACAAGTTGTGTGAAGACTGTAACACCAACTGAAACCAACTCAGAAAAAAGTCAAATAGCACAGATGTTTCTCTCTCTGATCAGGTACTTAACAGACTCTTTCGAACAAAAGTAATCAACTATGTTAATGGGTACTTTCCATTTTTGACTTGAGGAAATAGATTCCAGTTAAGAACTCTTACTCATGTCAACAAAAATTGAGGTATTAAATATGCTTGAATGTTTTTAATCTTCCTGTTTTTACACTGAAAGAGGGGTTGTTTGTTTTGGGGTGGGTTTTTTTTTTGAATGGGCCTTTTTTTGCATCTTACTTTAAAAATTTTCCTTTAAACAATACTCCCTCATCCACATTTAACACCAATTATATAGCTACAAGAGCTACTTTTCCAATAGATTCAGTTCTCCTTAAAGAAATCTACTAGATCACCTGAAATATGACAATACCTTAAAAGTCAAACTCATTTGTCAGTTAATAAAAAAGGCAAATAAGGGGGAAAACTATACTGTTGTTTCAGAGACTTCAAGCACAAAAGTGAAGTACATCCTAAAATGAGTAGAAATGCATGAATATAGCAGATAAAAATGAACAGGTGGGATTTGAGCACTGATGTGAAGAAGAAAAAAAGATTTTTAATGAGTTTTAATTGAGAAGCTGTTAGAAGTGAAATAAAGAGTAGGTGGAACTGACAAATAATATAGTTGGAGCAGCCTGAAGGAGAAAGAAATTAGGTCATGAGGATAGGTGGGAATAGAATTGGAATACTTCAAAAATGAGAAGTTTGATTTTTATGTAGGAGAAGAACAAAAATGAAGGGGGAGCTGAAGTTGGCAGCATATTATCAGGGCAACAAGATAGACGTTGCTGACATGGAATCATTCCATACATACTAGATAAAAGAGGATCGTGAGAAAGGCCACCAAAAAAAGCAAGTTTCCATTTATAAGGTAACAGGAAATTATACAGTGTGAACAATAGCTTTGCCAGGAAAGGCAAGACTGAAACAAAGTTTAAGTCATGAAATTGATTCTAGGATTAAATAAGGCAGATTTTCAGAAAGGTCCAACTTTTCAGTGCATTATAAAATATTCTGATGAAGACAAGAAGATTTCAAAATGCCTTCCAAATGATATATTTATGAAATGACAATCCTCAGTATATTTTCTAATTTAGAGGGAAGATCAATAATCAAGAGGAGTAAAATATGGATTTATGAATATGAACAAAGACAACTTGCACTGAATTCTGCTCACAAGAACCTTCTGTTTATATGCAAGTTTCATAATTAAGTTAAAGAAAAATTAATTTGGCAGCTACTGAAGTACATATAGAGTAAAAACAAAAAACAAATATACCTGAATTCTTCACTAAAAGCAAAGCAGTAATAGCAAAAATCCACTATATTTATTCTTACTCTTTTTTATGAATTATAGGATACACATTTTTCACTTAGAATCATTCAAGCAAAAGCTGACAAACCCCAAAATTTTGATTACCTTGCAAACAGTTTGCAAATTTGCTACTCTATGTAACCGAAATCTGGATCCCCAAACCCCATACATTTGGTAAACGCTGAAAGAAGGTGGAACAGCATGGGATTAGATGATGTCTGTCTTTCACTCACTGCATACAATAATGGTTTTCACACATATTATAAAGAAGTCTGTGCAAAATCTCTCAAAGGACCCACACTTCGACTTTGGTACAATCCTGTTGGTTGTGTAAAATGGCTAGCCAAACCGACTTTTTCTTTTTAATACAACAAAAAATTCTGCACTTAAAAACATGTCTTCATTCTATGCCATACAGTTTCTACACAGGCCCTACATTACTGTCATATTAACAAAGAATCATTAAAAAAAAAAAACAGTCACAAAAATAACCCTTAACTGTGCATCCAAATCTGAGTGTAGAAATATGCGCAAAGAGATGATTCTACCCTCGTGTAGTGAATATACAAGTGAGCCACCATGACATATCTAAATTTGATGTACAAATGCTTAAAGCTGAATAAAAGAGTGGAGAAAAATTATTGCTTCAGTTCAGTAGTTTTTCTCCCACACAGATGACAAAGCCAACTAAATGCTGCACAGTGGAGGTATTCTTGTAAATATAAACATCTTCCACATGTACTGTGCTGTCTGAAAACTGACATCTTTGAGAACATGCAAGAAAATCAAATTTGAGATGTTGTCACAATTCTAAGGCAATGCAACTCCTTACTCCGTATTAGTAATTTACAAATTTGTAGATTAGTATCTACTGCCATATTTGATATAATCAAATGAAAAAAAAAAATCAACATTATAAACACATAAAAATTATGTATTGCCTGGCATTTACTTCAAGTGCCAAGGCAATATGCAGGGCACTTTGATTATGAAATACTTAGGCTTAACAAAACACTAGAAAGCTAATGACCAAAACTAAAAGGACAAGAATCTCACTTTGAGGTTGACAATTATTAGTAAAAAGTCAGGGGGAACTGTTTGTTAGAAAAGTCTTTCCAATCATCTTTATATTAAATAAGATAATTTTTAAAATTATATGAAATGTGAAAATATATGAGCATAGTAGCAGTAGCTTGAGGCCACACAAAACCATGGCACTCATGACTGAAACCTGAGATCCTCTAGCAAAAGGAAGTTCTAATTCCTAATAAACCACCAGGATTGCAAATCCTTTTTCAAATTACTTTCAAACTACCATACTGTTTATAGGCAGACAACAAAAAGACAACCCGTACTGAAATAAAGCACCCAAAACATTCAAAATAATCTGCAATTGCTTCCAGACAAGATGCAAACACGAATTTATGCTTATTTATTACTGAAAGTGTCTATTTTATACCACAATCTGAAGTGATTTTATGTAAGTTGTAACAAAAAGGACTGAAATCCAAGAAACAGATATCACCTATGTACCCAAGGAACTGAAAACTCCCTTAATTTGAAAGTAATTTTTCCCATCATTCTGCAAGAACAAACCAAAGTCGTCAACAGATTTCCCTGGAGTACTCACAAACCGCAGGCCAGAATTATGGAATTATATTTTGCCTTGAACTTCACAAAGTCAGCGTGAACAACAGATTTTATCAAAGAACAAACCCCTACCTACAATGTGTTCCTAAGCGCACGTTGCAGGAGTGTCTTGTGGACACTGGAGAGGAAGAGGGGAATATAATACCTCAGTCACACTCATTTGAGGGCCTAGCCTGCAAACCTAGCTTACAGGTAAGCTCCAACAGCAATCTAGGTTACAGGACAGGAAAGAACCTGAAACCCAGGCAGGTTACCTTCCCTGTGCTTCCATCTCCCTATAAATCTGAACAGAAACAACCTTAAAATTTCCCAGTTTTCCATTTCATTTACAACCCTGCAATTTCATTAAATACTTCTTTAATCCACAGAAGTGCTTCAAATTCAAAATATTTCAAATACTTGCCTTTTAACAGAAAGGCCATACTTGCATGAACAAATTTAAATAAAACTGTAACTGTCAACAAAACCTGCCACCATTCAGGGCATATTAAAAAAAATACAGTCTTCTGCACTGAGGTTGTTTTTTTTTTAATATACTAAGGAAGGGATCATATTCTTTCTGGCAGCACAGTAATAGCTGCAGAAGTCAACAGAGTACATTTATTCTACGATTCTATGATTTTTAATAACAAAAGTTAACTTGTAAGGCATGAAAATAATCCAATTCAAAAGAATGGATAGTAGAGTCCATAAAACGACATCAAGCTCATCAGGAATATTTTCTTTTCCTTTGGAAGCTATAGATCTGCATTCTTCAGAAGTGCTTGTATTTTAAAACACATCTCTTATGGAACTGCAGCAAAGGGTTCTTGTCTGAAGATAGCCACTAGGCCAATGACCTCATGAATTTAGGATTTATGAAGTTTTAGTTCATTTGTATGGAAACAGCAAAAAGACTCCAATACAGATTTAACTGATCTTGTTTAGGACTTACCAACATTACTCTGTATTGGATTAATATAACAAACAGATCCTATGAATTACATGAAGCTATTGTTAATTTGGATGAAAATGCAGAGTTGACTATTTCCACACTACTAATGTCATTCTCACTCAGTCATCCTCATTTGTTCACACTATCCCTCATCATAAACCCCGATTTTATTACAAAATACTCTCAATAGCTCTATTGACTCCTAAACACCACCTCCTCTACTCCTTTGCTTTTCTGAATCCTGAAAAGAGCTTCTACCCACCCACAACATTCGACACAGTATCCTAATTTAGTCTAGCTGATCATCTCCCATCATTTAGTATTGCCCACTCCTTATCTACTGTACACGCCACCTTTCTGTGCTGTCCAATACATCACACTCAGATTTCTTTGAAGCTTTCAGGGTCCTCTATCCTTTCATTTCTATTTTCATTGTCAAATTTCACCATCTCCACACTGAATTTCTACACCTTTTACGTTAATTTTTCTATTGTATAATATCTCTTTTTGTTCTTAGAGTTAAGACAGCTAATAACTAAACACCAAACATGTTTCAATAGGATTCTTTTTGGTTTAAGTCCACTGTTTATGAATCAGTATCCACTATGCTGTCAACTGCAACCCTGCTCAGTTCACAGCTGTCAGGAAAGTAATATCTAAAGTATCAAGAAATCTATTGTTGCAGTAAATAAAAGCACAAACCCAAGCAGTACTGCGTTCCTGGAGTCATTTGAGAGCGTTCTAGAGGCAATCTACAACTCATGCTCAGAAACTTCTTCTTGGAGACTTGGTAGGCATGTTATCTTTTACCTACCATGAACTACCTGTTTCAGGATGTCTGCTAAACATCCTGCAGGTGTTTACTCTGCAGGCAATTTATGGATTGGAACAAGAGCTAGTAACCAGACACTTGGGACCACATAAAACTAAAGAAAAAAAAAAAATCTTCAACTCAGTTACAATCAGTTTAAAGACCATTTTCTGTTTTTAAACAGAATTGCTCCCACTTACAGTGATCCTCACCCTTCTAACATTATTCTAAGAAGAAACTCAAATGGAGTTACCTAGTATTCTCCTTAAATGTTGCATTACAGGTTAAAAAAAAAAAAAAAAGAACTAAAATATTAGCACCAAAGGAAGGTCATAATTTCATGCATGGTCTAAGCAATACTGCTGCTAAAAGAAGCCAACCTATTCTTCCCCTTCTCCTGTGTTATTTGTTTCTAGGACCACATTCTCCTTGCGAATTCTTCTGCTGGAAAGCAATTTTCTCCAATCCTTAGGCTCACACATGCAGCCAGGCACTTCATCCTGCCATAGAATGGCACTACAATAAAAATACTTTGTGAGGCCTTGTCTTTTTTTAATAATGTAATATACAAACCATTGTTTTTGTACATGTTCTCACTTACTCTTAATGCTTCAAAAAGGAGAAAGATTAGTTCAACCAATTGTCCTTTGCACCTTATTAGAAGGTTCTACTCAAAATTAAATATTAACAGTGAAGTTTTCTGCTTATTGATAAAAATTGATACTTAAATCCACTTTTTTGAAACCTTTCCAGAAAGTGTTGGAATTTCCTCATTATATATTTTAATCTTTTAAAATTATATTCTGAATTTAATGGAAAACTTCTTATCAAGGAGTGTACTTTACATTCTAGGTTTTGACAAGAAATCATTAATATTAATTATATTTTAAAAATTATTATCTCCAAATCAAGGAACCTTAGATGACTGGGTTGCCAGAAATATCTATTACAATATTAATAATTTAAAAAAAAAAAAGCGAGGCTGATCTGAAAGATCTCTAAGTAGCTATTGCACGATCTTTGCAAAGATCTTAGTTTTTTTATATAGCTGTTCAGATGAAAAATAAAGCTAAAATGAGAAAAGAATATTAAAAGCTAAGAATGTTATTTAGTGAATACATTATCTCAATTTTCTGTATGCAGTTGCTGCACATTTGAAAGGGACTATGTCTAACACTAGTATAGTAATTGTTTTAAATCATTATTGGGGGGGATCATGTTTGGCTTTTCAGTAAAGCAAAAAGAACAAGAATATTGAAAAAATGCCTTCTTTCTTATGAACATCTTTATTCGTATACTCATAACAAGACATCCCACTGAGCTGTGTGTATGCACACATACACACAGTACACAGAAGCCAGGTAAGGTGCAAATGAGGCATGCATTCTTATACAAATGAAACTGCAATGCATAGTGCTTCTAAAGTAAATTAATATTCTGTGGGCGTGTAGGATATATATGAGGATATAACAAAAACAAAACAAACAAAAAAAAGAGAACAGATAATAATCCTCAATATCTGTAATGGTAACACCAGCCTCTGGCCTATGACATAGTAAAGTCCCTTTAATGCACACCTGCCCCAGTCAGGTTGAAAGCAGAAAAAAAAACTATATGGCCAGGTAGCTACCATCCTTAACATTAAAGAAAAGAAAAAGCCTTCTTCCAAGGCTAAGACAAGACATTGTAAACTCAGGGGGGTTTTTTCCATCATCATAATTAGTACCCTGAAAAGAAAAAGAAAGAAAAAGAATGAAGAGATTTATTTAGAACAACTGCAAATGACTCATTTAACCTGCATATCCACTAGGATAGATAACTTCTAGGCAGATAACTCTAAATGCAGTTTCCATGAGAACAGAGTCACATCATGATATTTTTAATGTCTTCTCTTAGGAAGTAATCTACATTTAAAATATGGAAACTAGCATTAAGAAGCTAAACCAAAGTTAAACGTAGGTTCATACCCCAGTGGAATACTTTTATTCTATAATAAAATAAAGCCATTCTATAACAGTACCAAGAAGACAATATCCACGCTATTACTAATTGTGCTACATTCATCAAATTCTGGAACAGCGCTTTACTCTTCCCAGTAAGAAGCAATATTAAAAAAAGTATTCAAGTAATTACTTAAACCCTATCCTATCAAGCAAGCTCCAGAAAACATTCTGACTATACAACTCAAACATCCAGCAAGGAAAAGAACACCCACAGATGTTGAAATGTGCTACACTGAGCCACAAGACCCAAAGGTCAAATCTGAAATAATCCTTGCTATGAACACTAAAGCAATCCCAAATACCAACTAAATATAAAAGGTCCTTTAGAGAAAATAGTATTTTTACTATTCAGAAGTGGCGCTTGATGCAAAAGAGGGAGTAACAGTGATAGTCAATGCCCATCCCGCTCTCTCCCAGGAATTGGGAGGTTTTCAATTCACCAAAGAGCACCTGGCTGTGGGTTTTGTAAGGCTGGTATCACTTGGGATATGTGGGGGTTTTTGTTTGTAACTGGAAGAGAGTAACCACGTAACCACACCTGTCTGCTCCTGACTGTGTTAATCACAGGGTTCTGATCTGTATTGTATAAACTAATATCCAACTACTTACCTACAAGTAAGAATCAAGAAGGAATTTTCCTGCTGTAGTAAGTGAGACTTTTTATAGTAGTGACAGAACAGTGCCAGAAATCTGAAGAATAACTTTGTAAAACTATCATGAGTTCTGGTAGGTCAGATATCCAGATGAAAAATGGCACGTAGAAAGCCTATTCTGAATGCTATGGGCTAACCCTCAGAGTACAATGAGACAACAATAGGCCAAGGGCCTTCAAGAAAACAAAAAAAAAACCCAAACAAACAAAACACCAATGGGAAAGACACTGAGGTACTGTTAGCTTTGAAAGGGGTAGGCAAATACACTGGGTCCATGAACAGCAGCAATCCCCAACATGATCCCCGATTGAACCAGGAGATATTTTGATAAACCCTAGTTATAAATGAGGGAGAACGAATCACATGCTAAGCAGACAGTTTGGGGGTGGGGGAATTCTCCATATGAGTCTGTCTGGGATATTTTTTGGTTTTCTTTACAAACAGGCATTTAAAGCCCTCCATTTCAAAGCCCATTTCAATGCTGTCCTTTAGCAGCACATTCAAGGCAAATGGCTTCTGATCAGAAGAAAATCCCCCTAGCAAAGGTTTTCTATCTTGTAAGCAGAGCACAAGTGCACCAGTAACACATTCTGAAGCAAACAGAAAAAAGGACATGCGTTGTCTGCTGCTGCTGCTACTGGAAGAACTTGAAATAATGGGTTAGTAAAAATGCCATTACTAAAGAACTGCTGCTAGTAGAAAGTTACGTGTGATCTTTTTGTCCAAAACAGTTGTATTTCTAATAGACACAAATAGGAAGAATTAAATAAGTAAATTAACAGCAGAAATATAATAGTACTATCTACGGGAATATCTATGAGAACCATAAGGGCTCATTTCTCATTTGTTCTTACCTTCTTCTGCCTCATCATCTTGGGATGACACAGGCCCTCCTCCACTTGTTGGGCTGACCAATTCTTCCTCTCTTGCAGATTCTCTTTGTAGACTGACAACTTCATAAATTGCGTCCCCAGCACTTGTGTGGTTTTTTCCTTCAGACTGAAACAAAATAAGTGTATTTATCAGGCCCCCACTGTTGATAAAATACAGTTCCAATAGTATGCCAAACTCAAACACATACAAACGAATCTCCTATCAAGGCTAAACAATAGTTTGGGCAAGACTCCCTCTTTGCAGTGGTACACACAGACTGGCAGTAATTGACAGCTCTGTTTCTCTTTAAGTTTTATAGGTAGAACATACAAATAAAACTGCATTATTTCAAAGCTGCCTCTTAGCAACCATTTTAAGTATTGTTCAGAACAATGATAAAAAAATCTTCCCAATTTAAATAGCTATAATGAGATGAGGTCAAAGAGAAACCACAGCAAAAGAAAAGAGGAAAGAACAAGCAAGAAAAATATTGGAGTAACTGACATCACAGAAATAGGAATTGAATGCCTGAGGAGGAAAAAAAAAATTAATGGTAAGAGTTTTTAGTAGGTAAAGACAAGACTAAAGAAACAAAACCCTATGCTTTTTGAAAGCCATAAATTGTAAAAAGCTCTTTGTAGTGTTTTAGGCATTACAAAACCAGAAAAATTAATCTTTCTTCCACTGAGTATAATTCGTAATATACTCCTTTCAATGGGGAAATGTATTGGCTGTACCTAGCTATAAAATTTGTGTTTGTAGCCTAAGTTTTATTTACTTCTGACTTTTATATATGTGTGTGTGTGTCTGTGTGTGCGCACATGCACAACTCATGAATATCTGTCAATCTAACAGTTACATTAACTTGAAAATTTGAGTGTGGTATCTGTAACCATATGTTTTTGAGGTCAGACTATTTTCAGTGGAAATAATTTTGTTCTGTAAAAGCAGCTTTTCTTCCAAATCTGTCTCACCAGGAATTTGGCAACTTCCAAGGCAAACTACCTCAAAGGTTGGAGGACAAGGGGAAGTTTTTTTTTTCCTTTTTACTTCAAGCTTCAAAAGTTCAGAGTTTAATCTAAGTCTTTCATGTTCAATGGACTTTCACATGAAAAAGAAGTTAGTTACCTATACTTTAAGCACTGGATACAAGGTTACAAGCTTTAAAATAAAAGGAGTATTAGTTTCTCCTCTGAGTTACAGGTCTGAACACAATTATTATTCAGTGACATGCAGTGATTAATATATTTGCAAAGAATTGTATAAAATTGCAAAATAATGATTGTATTAAATGAACCAGCCCAAAATGTTGCGCTATTTTGTTCTTTGTGCATCTTGCCTAATCAGTTAAAATAAAGTTATTTTTTGAACATATTAAAAACATCAAATTACCCATGAAAAAGAAAAAGAACACAATTTCAGTTAAATAATATTCAATTTGTTTAAAAAACAAAATTCTGATAAAGGTGGAAGACCCCGTAACACCTTCACTGGAGATACACATGAACTGCTAACCAGCACTTGCAGTTTCAACAAGATGGTGAAATTATGCAGATGGGTAATTCAAATAGGGACTGCTTGGACTGACACAATATAAACAATTTTATACTGAGAAAACTTTCCTACTGTATTTTAGATTATCATTCAATTCTGCTTCCTTTAAAGCTGATATTCCCTGGAAGCAGTAGCTCCAATTATCAGCAAGTTTTGCTGACAGAACTTCTCATGAGGTCAGCTTAATGAACTTTTGGGTGTAGGCATAAATACTCTGCATTTTATAACATTTAGCAGGATGATATTAGAGCCATTATCCCTGTTTAATTCTCACAGAACACCATTATCAAGTAATTACAAAGTACTTGGTTAAATCAGTCAAGTATCGATGCCACTAATATTATTAACCATCACTATCTATAGCTTTCATTTTTGAGGGAGTAAGGCATGAGATAGTATGGATTTTGTTGTATGTTACAAGAATTTCAAGTCTTCAGCAATTTGCATGTGTTCTCTAAAGACCCACCTCTATAAAATGCAAATAATTTGGTTATTTGTTTTTTCTCAAGCACGAATTTGCTATCTACAGGAATCCACCTTGCTATGGGTTTGTGTGGCATGGGTTTTTTTGGTAGCAGGGAGGGGCCGCAGGGGTGGCTCCTGTGAGAAGCTGCTGGAAGCTTCCCCGGCTCCCAGGCGGACCCGCCTCTGGCCCAGGCCGACCCCGTCAGTGACAGCGGTAGCGCCTCTGGGAGAGCAGATTTGAGAAGGGGAGCCTGCAGTGAGGAGGGGGACTGGAATGCGAGAGGAACCCCTCTGCAGATACCGAGGTCCATGAGGAAGGAGGTGCGCCTGAGGAGGTGGATGCCCCCCCCGCAGCCCGTGGGGAGACGGCAGGCTGTGTCCCCCCGGCCCATGGAGGGGAGCGGGGGAGCGGAGGCCCCCCAAGATGGCCGTGACTCCATGGGAGAGCCCGCGCTGGAGCAGGCTGTGACTGAAGATCGGCCCGTGGAAAGGACCCACGCCGGGGAAGTTCGGGAAGAGCTGAAGCCCACGGAAAAGGACTCACACTGGAGAAGTTTGTGAAGGACTGTCTCCTGTGGGAGGGACCCCGCGGCGGAGCAGGGGCCGAGTGAGGAGTCCTCCTCCCCCTGAGGAGGAAGGAGCGGCACAGACAAGGTGTGGGGAGCTGACCCCGACCCCCATCCCCTGTTCCCCTGCGAGGAGGGAGAGAGAACCGGGAGTGGGGTTGAGGCGGGAAGGAGGGAGGAGTGGGGGAAGGTGTTCTCAGGTTTGGTTTTGCTTCCCAATATCCTTGTTTTGTTTTGACTTGTAGTAAATTAAATTGGTTTGGTTTCTTCCCCAAGTTGCGCCTGGCTTTTGCCAGTGACCATAAGTGGTGAGTGATCCCTCCCAGTCCTTATCTCGACCCATGAGCCCGCCTTTATATTTTCTCCTCATCCCACTGTGGCCGGGGCGGGGGGGCGGGGGGATGAGCAAGCGGCTGCGTAGTGCTTTGTTACCGGCTGGGCTTAAACCATGACACACCTTTACAAGGATCATGTTCTAACAATGAAAATGTGCATGAGTAACACAGTGAGATAGACAGACAGACAGATAAAACAATCCTAAATCACACAGCAACCTGCATTTATGTCATTCCTCATATCTGACTGCGCCTCACCAATCTTGGTTCAGACTATTAAATCTAGCTGAATCCTTCCTCAGAAGAGTTCTGATTTTTCTCTGCCAATACAGACAGGTCCCATTTACCCCTTGCAGGAAAATGCCATTTCATTGCTTGCTGCCTTTTGGAACATCAGTAATGGATGCTTCCTTACTGGAATGGGCACCTTGCTGAGACAGCCCAAGTCTAAAGTTTCTTGCCAAGCGCTCTGCATGCTAGAACTTAGAACTGGGCAGACTGCATACATGAATTTCTCACCCACAGTCAAACACACTACATTCGTACAATGACCGATGGCATCATTGTCATGATTTTACATCAGCAGGAAATTATACTGAAGGATTCATTGTCCTGCACAGAGAACCTATCTTGGAGCCTGAGGCTTTTGATATTAATCCACTGCTACGTTCCCTAGAATCTACTTATGCTCAACTGCTTTCCCAAAAAGTTCACAAATGGCTGATCCCAATGCCATCTGCAAAGTTATTTTCCAAGGAGGAAGAACGCCCCGAGGTACAGTGTCTTTCAGAGGTATCGGCAGGAACAGCTATTGCAATACAAACTGTCCAGCTGATGATTGGCTAAATAAAGACTTGCTAGAGATCAACCAGAGAGATCCTGTCATTCATAATCAGGACCTAATCTTGTAGAAAGATTAAAAAGATTAAAAGCATTCCTTTCCCAAAAATCTGCAGAACAGCTCCTCAGAATTTTACAGCAGGAAGAAATGCATGCACGTGCTTCTTCAGGGAAGGGAGGCACATGTATGTTTGTCACATTGTAAGGGGTGAGAAAGGAAAAAAGAAAGCATCCATATTACTCAATTAAAAATGGTACAGTTGTAAGTGATTTAAAAGGAAAGCTTAACTACTTATAGAGAAGTATCAAACAGCTGAGTATGTAATATTTCAAATGTCTTTTCTTTAAATTTCAAATGTAGATATTCTCAACATTTGCACATAAGAGTTGGTTTTCTCAGTTTTTCTTAAGTTCTAAGTTGCTATGCTAATCTCTAGAAGAAATACAGAAACAGAATTGCATGAGATTTATTTACTCGCTAAGTATTAAACACAGTGGCACTTTTGCCATGTAATATCAACATAGCTTGTTTTTTCAGACCTATTACTGTACCCCACAGGAAGATGACAACTCAAATATTCACATTAAGCTCAGTAAAATTAAATTACTGCTCTTTGGTTTCATTACCCAAAGATGATGGATGTTCCAATGCAAATGGTACAGTTAGCCTCTGCTGTTCACTTTTTGAACCAACACCACAACATAAGTCTTTGGAGAAAGCAGGTTAACAGTTGCTGCAGGAGGATGCAGCTGAGCATCATCCTACATGATAATGGGCAGACATACATACTTTATGTACCTCACCCAACGCCAAAAACAGAAGAGACTTTAGCATTCTAATCAATAGGTAACTATTCAACAAACATTACCAGATGAGATGGATATATCATCTCTCAGTGCTTGAGGAAGAAATAAATGCATATTAATCACACAAGCACAGGACTGGGAAAGCTAACATAGAGGTAATACACAACTATGCATTCAGCTTCATCTTAGCCACTTCCCGCCCTCTACAGAATCAAGCGGTGTTTGTACAACTTGACTTAAAAGCCAAACTCCAAGGGACTGACAAACTGAAATACTTGAGAAGAGTGTTTGCTAAAAATGGTTATTTCTTTACTGCTATTTGAACATTTCATAAGGTTACAATCACCAGCAAGAAATCACACGAACAATGCTAATTTAATAAATCATTGCAACAATAATGCCTTTAGCTTCACAATTCATAAAGTCCTGAGGCAGTGAAGGACAAGAACTTAGCTCTTTTTATACCCTCATCAGCAACCACGAGGGTGAAAATGCAGCAACTTCTCCATGCAGCAGAACTTACTCTTGCAGATAATCTTCTTCCAAACTTTTCTTTTTGAAAACATCGAGAAACCTACCTTCTCAGATACTTTGAAAAAACAATAGTAATAGCCTAACTCTTTTAAACCTCTGGATTAGGTTCCTTTTCCTTTAATGGATTATATTCTTACAGCCACCTACCTTCACATTATGAACCTCAATAGCCAGAATCTCCCTTTGTTACATATTAGTTGATTTTACAGTGAACAATTAAAGAGTCATTTCCCAATTTTACCAGTCAAATGGACTTGCTTTAGATGTCTGCACACAGGTCAGATTGTATGAAATTACAGAGAATTCAATAGGCAGGTTCAAAATTGTTTAAGCCCACAAAGCCAATGACTTATGACTCATTACAATTCAGTTTACAAAGGCATTGAACATTTATATATGCTACTTAACCATTATGCGTTTAACCACCTCAGAAATAAATAGTTAAAAGAAACAAACTACTGAGGTGCAGGTGCCATGCTAACTTTTATAAAGGCCAAATTAAGACAGACAAAACAAATGCTCCCAGCATCACGTTTTCTTTAAAAAAAAAAAAAAAACAAAAACAAAACCAAACATGCATTACCTGTTTTAGCTTCATGTAAAAAGTTTCTGTGAAGGTTTTTCTGCTGAAGTACCAGAAGCGTTCATTGGCAGGATACACGCGCACAACAGTCTCCAGCAAAAAACGGACTGGCTCTACTACTTCAGTAACAACCATATCCACTGCCACAGTCATGAATACACGCTTATCTAAAACACAAAAATAAGTCACATACAGAAAAATTAGTCAAAGTTCAAATTTCTCAAAACAATAAATGACAGAAGTAAACTGTTGTTCAAACTGGAAACTCTTTCTATATAATTATTTATTCTATTGTACCCATTTTGTTTATCTGAGTTCTACACCCTACACGTCCGCTGCATGGAATGAGAGTATGCATTAAACAGCGTACCAAGCAACTCTGATTAACTTTTTAGTACAAAGACAGTATGTCATTGTTTTAAAGACAGGAGCAAAACGTCACACAAAGAAAACAGCATTAAGATATGTGATCTCCATTCATACAAAAGGAACATGCACAGGATAAGGTCACATTTTAAAGTGTAAACTTATTGCTGAGGGAATGTATGCATGTATTAGCAAATCAGTGTCAAGGATCTCCTACAGCATTGTTTGTCCTAAATCTTCTCATAACACTAAGGAACACTTCAGATCATTTTTTATGTCCATGCTCATACTCTGTCAGTTAAAAGGACTCAAAACATTTTACCCCTCCCTGTTCCACTCTCCGGGTCAGACAGTCCTCACAGCAGCAAAACATATTTTTAAAGCAAAGCATGGATCAGTAATCTTAAACTGTAATAGCTCCATCTTCCTGATACTGAAGCATAACTCCAACTTTTCCAAGTAGAGGAGAATGCAGGATCAACTGACCAGAGGATGAGACTGAAATAGCGCAAGTGTATCTTGCAGGTTTACAGTGCAAGAAAAGGTTTGCTGCTTCTGGAAACATTCATCACAGAGAGAGGTAGTAACCATCGCGTTGCATCACAACTGATATCTTTCTTGCAGGAAGCACAGATTTTTAAAATAACATTTAGAATCAGACATTATGCATCCCTAGGTTCCCTTGCCTTATCAGACCAAAGAGCCAAGTGGGCATTTAAAAAACAAAACAAAACAAAACACAAAAACCCCCCATACCACAAAACCAAACCACACCACACACACATGAAGTCATATCGTAAAACGGAAACTTTGTCAAGCTCCAAAGCAAAAGTTTTGCCTACATTTTACTACAAATAATGTGGTTTGAAAATCCATTAGCAAAAACAGTGACACTGGCTGTACATACTTGGATGTGCCTTTAAGCAACTGATGTGAGCTCTGCCTTGTGACAGGAAGCAAACTCCAGTTTTGCATTCAAACCTTTTACATCACATCAGAGAACACAAACTCTAGCAACGAGAAACTGTGCTATATTATCAAGCGCTTCAGTGCATCACTTCCAGCTGCCCCAAGATGAAGGGGATGTAACGCTATTTCTAATCAACTCACCTCAGAACTAAAAGAGAGAATAGCAATGCCTACTATTTATACTGCTTTGCTGAGTACAGAAGGGGGAAAACAACTTATGCATGCTTAGGACCAGAAAGTCCCAATAACCAGGAAACAGGCACTTAAGCCCCAATTTAATATCTCCAAATAAGCAACACACAGTTCTAGGAACAATTATTCACATTTCTATGTTGCATATGTTTATACAGAAAAGTTCCTAGCCACAGACTCTTGGAACATAATGGTATATGTACTGAGACAGATGCACCATGATTCGCAGGAGAAAACACATGCACCAAACCCACATCAGGTAAAACAAACTTACAAATTAGACTAAATTACCTTTCGGAGTTTCCTCATTAAGTACTAGAAACATGGGTGCGTTAGGATTCCACATTCCAGTAATTACATAAGCCTTCCCATCAGAACTCTTTCCCATGGATTCCTAAAAATAAAAACATACAGGATTCTATCAGAGTCATGGTTTGAGATCAAAGAAATTAAGTGGGGGGGAGGGGAGAATAGTTCTAGGAACTTCAGAATAAGACTGTGTTTGCTCTAGAGAACACAGTCTAAATAAAGAATATGAAATAATGGATTGAGAAAGGCTATAGGGAAATGGGAGAGAAAGAAGAAACATTAGAAGAGAAACATTATACAAGAAACCAAAGACAAGATAGTTTATCAACATATTTTTTTAATGCTTATTACAAGCATGCAAGCATGGTGAGAGGTCTGCCACTCTACTTTCTGAGCAGCTGAGATGATTGTTAGGAGAGGATGAGTTACAAAAGACTTCATAAAATTAAACTAGCCCCACAGCATACACAGAAATGATCCACAAAAACAAACAAACGAACAAGCAAAAACATCTTAACAGAGTAAGACCTTAACAACTTCAACCCAAAGGTCAGTCCAATTTTTTTCCCAATCCATAATTACACCTCTGCCAGATTTTTCCCTGAGTTGCTCAGGCATGGACTTACATTTGTAAGTATGTCAATGAACTGGAATTCCAGTCCGTAGGAACTTGAGAATTAAAGAGACACATTTCAGGATACTACGCAAATAAAGTCAAAACAGCCACATATGATAAAGTTAATACTAACAGCAATACCTCTATATCTGCTTAAAATAATCTCATGCTATACATCTGTTACTTCTACAAATATTTCTTATAGACCTACTAGGAATAATCAGAGTACATGACCTGCACGTACAAGCTATTACTAGAATGAGGCAAGTACATGTTTCCTGAAGTTTTCTGGGACAGTTCCTATGGATCCAACAGGCCTGTATGGTAGCCTCTTTATAGATGACAGGAGACTGACATTCCTACTCTGCAATCCAATTTGTGGTAGAGCAATAAGAGTGACCAAGTTCTCCAGATTTAAACAGGGAGAAAGGGGGTTGAAAGGAAAACACAAATTCCTACGTATATCCTATAGCCCAGAAATGAACTAATAAGTCATTACATCCAGCAGTTAAATGTACTTGGAACATAAATGTAAACGGAATTACAGGTGGACTAAAGACAGGAATTCAAGTATATAGTCCATACAGCCAAAAGGCGTCATGCAGATTAATAGAAGCCAATTCGTTAGGCTCTATAACTGACTGTAATTTATTCAATTTTCTAATCAAATAATAAAAATGGAAAAGTGGAACTAATGTCAGCAAATAAAACCAGAAAAAATGAGCTAGAAGATACAAACAGGCAAATAAAAGAGTCTGACACGAGAACTAAATACTGATAGCTAGAATCATCAACCTGAGTAAAGAAATGGACTAGGCAAAACTGGGATAACTGTATAGACAAAAAATGTCTGATTGGTTTAACTCAAGCACTTCTTGACTTGGAAAATGGTTGTATTCTTATCCACAGTGTGAAAGTAAATTGATATTATCACAGAAAGTATCATACTATTTTGTAGTTCTCTTAAAAGCAAGTCATAAGAAAAGATTGTAGAAGACAAGTGAATACTTAAAACTCTGAGCAAGAATTTAAATTCACATGAAGCAAATAAAGGCAAAGTTTTCAGTGCCTTGGAAAAATAAGACCACTTCAACACCACCCAAATATAAAAATAATTATTTGCTCTAAATTTTTAGGCAAGATGCTTAACACAATACAGAAAGCTTAGGTTTTTTTAACAACCAGTTGTCAGCTGACCTAATCGGTGCTTCACCAGTTGAACAAAATACAGATGCCACATATTTTGACATTAATTGAAATGTTTTGTCCATTGTATGTAACAAGTTTGTTTCTAGTTTGAAGATATAAACCCCAGAATTTAAGAAACAACAAACAAACAAAACCAAACAGATGAGAGGTTTGATTTGTTGGATTTTGTTTGCTTTTTTTTAAATCACCTCTATCTTACTAAACTTAAAGTTATTAGAGCTAAGTATTACCATGTCTAGCAAATGCATGTCACTGTTCTTCACATTTCGTCCAGGGCTTAGTAGCATCCCAAAGCATCTGTGAAGTTCATTTAAAAAAAAAAAAAAAGAAAAGAAAAAAAAAAAAGAAAAGAAAAAAGATAAGTAGATATTAGCTTTTCAAAATACAACACTATTTTCTTGAACATAATGGCACAGCCACCTACTGCTTCTAATTTAAAGAAAACCTTTCTTAGCAATTTTTGTTAGTGTTATGGCAACGCTCAGGAGACATCAAAATATATATTGTAGAAATGACAATGAAATTATTTTCCAGAATGAAGATGACAGAAATTAGTGTCTGACCTGCGAACAATCCATTATTCTTAAAGACAACTTAGAATATCGAGCTTAAAGATACCAACAATCCCTACACATTAGTGATGGAGATTGACAAGAAGAAATTCACCCTCTCCCCAGTCCGCTTTAAAAATTGTTTTCATACAATCACACGAAAAGTTACAAATTCACCCATTCTATCACCCATAATGTCACTGGTGTAAAACAGCATGTAGTATCATGGGCTCTTAAAAAAACCAAACAGTTTGCTCAATTTTTAGACTTTCATTCTTTAATTTTTTTTAAACTTAATTTCTATATTATACAGGGCCTTGAATTCCAGAATTTTCATCGAATCACTTAACAAGAAAATGTTCTTGATATTTTTTAAGAGAAAAAAAAAAAAAGAAATTCTTAAAACATTCATACTTTCAAACTTGCTGAATATTGAAGGCACAAATCCAGGTCTGAAGTTTCTGCAAATCATCTTTATCTTTCTCTCCTTCGAACATACTCCATTATGAATAAAAAAATACCCAACAGAACTATGTATTTGTAACATAAGCCACAAGCCGTTTTCCACAGACTTTTAAAATTGTTAGATGTCAAATGAAGAAAAAAAAAAACAAAAAAAACCCAAAACAACCAACCACCCTTGAAAGCTACTGCATCATGAAATGTTACAGAAAACGGGTCATATTTCAGAGGGTTTTGTTTTGAGAATTTTTATTGTGTACAGCTCAATTCTCTGATAATCAGACATACCACTTTTTATTGCTGACTCTCAGAACAATGTAAACCAGAAGCAGTCTCTACAGGCAATCTGACCCAAAGCTCTACTCAAAAGAGGACCAACTTGAATTAGGTTGCCCAGGGCTTTGTTAAGTCAAGCTCTGAGCATCTCCAAGGACAGAGAATTAATGATCTCTTTTGGCAACCTGTTCCAATGCGCAACACCCTTTGTATTGACAACAACTGGCCTAATTCAACAGTGGCATTTCCAGTGAAATTGGAACTTGTGTCCATTGACTCTAATCCTACCACTTTACACCTCCAAGAAGAGTCTGGCTCCATCTCCCCCATACCCTTCCACCAGCTATTTGAATGCACCAGGAGGAGCCCCCCATTCCCCTCCTTAACTCTGAACAAATGTCTGTCATCTGGGCAACCCACTTATCCAAACGAAAATCTAGATTTTTCAGCAAACATAAATTGTAAGAGATTATTTGAACATTCACAGGTTAGCAATGAAGATAGACTAGTTTCACAGCTTTCAGGCAAGCACACTCTATCATGAACAGATATATAATAGCAACTATCATTTCAATAATGCTATTAACCATAAAAGTCTTAAGATATGCAATTACTACACCATCTAGTAAGTTTGCCCCTATTATGTTTGGGTATATGATTTTCATTTTCCGCCTCATTAGACTTAAACAGTAACTTACATTCACAATTGTATTTTTCCTTCTCCGTACTCTTTGCTACTAGAATCTTAAATATCAAAGTGGGAAATAAAACAGTAGACAACAATTTTGATTCATCCATACAACATAACGCAGTGCCACGTAAAGCAACCAAGGTAGCTAGGATGCTAGGACTTATATTTAACCATACAAGCAGGTTTCTCTGCAAGACTAATTAGACCAGGCAGAATGTTACAGTAGACCAACTTAGTGCTTTTTGTTCCTGGGGTAGAAATAGCTGTGAGGGCTATAATTTATAATAGTAGAGCGGTCACTAGCTTCTGGTACATCTGCTAAAGAAAACTGTAAGGCTAAGATTCAGAGGCAGGCAAAATATCTGTGCTTTTCAAAGACAACAGCTCACAGATCCTAGATCTTGCTGTGCATCTCTCAGATGTACACAAGCTCTGATGTGTGCCAGCCAAAATTTTTGGGAAGTATGCTTCCAAAGAGTGGGCGTCTGGAACAAGTAACCCCTGCCTCTCACAGAAGCAGATACTTATGATGACTGGCAGCATCCTGCTACTAGAAGAATCAGGGCTTCTCTTCCCACTAAGTTCAAAGAACAAAATGAGTTCAGATGAGTTCAGGACCCTCATTTGCAGAGGAGCTAGATTTTACACAAACAGTTGTCAACACATTCAGCCTCCAATTTGAGGAGGCTGAACCACACACACAGGATTCAAAATGACCTGCACAGGCCGTGGGCCCCAGTCTTGCCACTTCTGACACGGGTTTTCTGCACTTACAGCTGGCTACCAAGTGGCTATGTGCAAGTGCACTACTCTGTTTAAATTCAGCTGGTTTCTAGACCTGCAGAAGAAGACCTGAAATTATTGTTCACTAATATATATTTCCATTTATATAAATACAAATGGTACCCATGGATAAGGCTGATGGTATTAAGTTAACATGATAACATGATCTTTAAGAGTTTCCAGTACTACTGAGCAACCAACCAATATTCTGTAAATCAGTTCTAAGGACACCATCTAGACTTTAACCTAAACTATACCTACATAACTTGGTATTAACTCTGCTGTACAACTGGTAGCATACTGTATTTAAACACTACTCTATTAGGAACAGAGTCAATCCTCTCATTTGTCAGAATGAAAGACTATTTCACTCTTCAGAACAACTTTCTTAAAGACCCCAATCATTAACCAGAATTTTCTTCTGGAATTCTGTAAACAACTGAGACTTGATATCCCATGTTGAGGATTTCTTGGCTGGGCGAAGGCATGTGAGCAATCCAGCCGTTATGTGGGAACGAAGCATAAGTTTACAAAATACTGGAGCAGACAAGGACGCTGTATCCTTGTACGCTGGGAAAAAGGAAGATAAGAAGAGCCTGACAAACAACACCTGGATGCTGAAGAATGAGATCAGTAACTGCTGAACACCTCGTGAAGGAGTTTGCGCAGCCAATAGAGAATAAGATAGTGTCGCGTGAAACGGGGTATTGTACCAGTTAGAGTATTGTATAAGTAAAAATGGCATCCCTTATAATAGCACCGACCAGGCCATTGTAGAACGAGCACATCGAACTTTAAAGACCTTACTCGATCGGCTTAGGGAGGGGGAGCAGGAGGAGCCCTCCTGGTTACAAGATAACACACCTGCTCTCCGTACACAGCTTCTTCTGTTGACTGCGTTAACTTCATTAAATCAGACAGTTCGAGGGGATCTGGAAGAGACGGCGGCGCAACGACACTTTACGAACACGGAAGAGAAAGGTCCCTACCCGTTGGTCCGCATGCGTGACTTTCAGACACGCCAATGGGAAGGGCCGTTTGAGCTGCGTTGTCTCGGGCGAGGGTATGCCTGTGTACAGACACCTGAAGGGCTACTGAAATGGGTTCCTAGTCGTATGATTCGTCCTGCCCTAACCTCGTAGTGTTTGAGTGTTTTTCCTTACAGATCGCTGTCATCCTTTCCTGGCTTGTGACACCTTGGGTATCCACTACAAATTTCTGGCAGTGGATGCAAAGCCAACTGGGGGACCCTGATGTGTATCTGGATGACGTCCCTCTCGGAGTCCATCAATACGTGCCTTTATGGGATCCGGCTGTCAGAGCTCGCAGCCAGGAATCCAGGTGCCTCAGACATTAAGCCTTAACATCAGCGCACCAACGATAAACTTTATAGAGTAATAGAAGTAATTCTTTCCAAGCCTTAACTTTCAATCTACCTCTTGTGTGAATTTCTGTAAAGGAGCTTTTTGTTCTGCAGGGTAAATGGGACATTTACGGGTGTTTAAGATAGTGTTTCAACTTAGTTGTAGAGATATGTTTATACTCATAGTACTTTACATAGTTATTTCTTGGTGTGGAATTGTTCATAACAATAGAAGCCAACTCGTCATAGGGAGGGGAGAGATGTAGGGTTCGGCGTTCGGAAGATCTCGCGATGTCACGGAAAGTTAGAGGGTTAGTCGCAGCCTTATGATGTGTCTGTAATCCCGCCTACCCTTGTTAGTATAAAAGGAATTGACTGCGCAATAAAAGGCGGAAGTTGGCGCTCACACTGTGTGTGTTATCTGTCTCTTTCCCTGGTCCGGGCCGACCAGTGATCTAATCGCAGCACCTTGATATGTGGCGAACGCTACAATCCCACACTGTGGGACTGAATCTATGTAGTGCCACACATGACTCAAACCTGGCAGACAAGAATGAACATAATTTTTTTACCTGCTTTGACCTAGATAAAAACAGGCAAAACCCAGGTCAATCAGGCCACAAAAGGTAGGAAGGGCAAAAGTAACTCAACTGAGAGTAACCTACTCTATCAACCTAAACCAGCCATAGGCCCTATCTGTACACCAGGAGGTGGCAAGTTTCTCCAAATGATACCAGGTTTACTCTTCTGAGACCATGAAGAAAGATTCTTGAACTCTTTAGACCAGAGACCAAATTTATTTAGGAACAACATTTTTTTCATTATAATTTCCACTTAGAAATACTTTTGAAGACACATTACATTGCTTAGAAGCTCACTGTCTGAGCTTCTAGCTATTGATCTTTTATACTGGTTATTATGCAGGGTAAGTACATAAAATTACTTACAAGCCTGTGTGTCATGTCAATTAAATAATTTTTTAATCAGCAAAGCTTGGGGTGGTAAAAATAACATCCTAACTGAATAGCTTAAACAACATCAAAATAAAAGCTGATTTCTAAGAAAGGTAGCTTTACTTTGGGGGGGGAACGACACCAACAATCAAATGGTATTCAGAAATGCTTAAAAACTTCATCATTCATTGAATTCTGAAGCCAAAATTATTTAAATTAAAAATATATTGAAAATAGGGCGGGGGTTTTTTAAGCCAGTGAGTAGCAAAAGCACAATTTTATAACACAACAGAATGATGATAAAAAATTCTGCTATACATTCCTTGTCTAAAATTTTAGTTTCATTTTTTAAATAAGAGCTTGAAAGCAAGTCAAGAGATCAATCTTAGGTTTTGGGAGGGTGGTGGGGCTTTTTTCTTGCTTCGCCTGTTATCTTGAATTCCCTTTTCACTAAAATTGAATTCTCCTATTGTTACTCTTTTGATAAGATTGCCATCTGGTGGCGTTTGCTATTCTTAAAAATTGAGCTATTGAGAAGGAATTTCCTAATTTCAACTAATACAATACCTACTAGTACTGCAGTAACAAGAGTCTACTGCTAATGAACACAGTAACTAACAGTTATTCTTCACATGCATGGTCCACCTATTGTGCAAATGCTTCGCACAAAAGGTCAGATTATACTGTCCAAAAGGGATCCCCCTCATTTAATTTCCAGGAAATAAAACTCAAATCATGAACCATTCCCAAGCTCTTCACCATCACTTGAAGATAAACATTAGAATCATATTATCAACAAAACTACAAAGGAATCCTAGCTTAGAGTTAGGGAGTCTTGAAGACTCCACCAGAAGATTGCTGCTTCTAACCAGCAGGTTGAATCCAAACTTGTAGTGTCCCAGTACATTGATCTAACAGATTAATATGCTCCAAGGTCTAACATAGCTCAGTTACTTTTACTAAACAGTGAGATGCTGGTAATGCAGGATTACAATAAATGCATGTGTTTGCACTACTTAAAAAAAACAGAAAGCAAAGTCAAAAGTATTTGAATGTCATAAGTATCCTAACACCACTTCAAAAAGACAATTAAAAGGCAAAAAAACAAGGATGGTTGAGTATTACAGGCTATGTTTCTTGTTTTCACCTAAAAATCACAAAATACTTCAAAAGAAATTTAAAACTGAACTGCGCACCTACAAATTAATTACATTGTGCAATAATACTTTCTGTGTTATTGTTATTTTTTTTCTGTCACATAACTTGCACAGCCAAGGAAAAATACATTAAATACTGTTCTCTCAAAACCTTAACCTGCATTATTTTTATAAGAATCTTACCTTTCAATGGCCAGTTCTTTGTTTGAGAGCTGCTGAACTGTAATCACCACTTTCTTCTCAATTCCCTGTTTAAGCTTGAAATACAATTTCTCTCTATCCTTTGGCACAGGGCTAAAAGAATAAAAAAACAAGTTTCTTTAGCACAGATATAGAATATTAACTATGAAATACAGAAAAGAGAGTAGCAGCCCACTTACACTGTTAATGGCTCAACTCATTTGAGAGAGGTCCTCTTCCTCTATTCACAAGTTAATAAACCAGCACTGAAGAAAAACAGACCATAGGCTCACACTGTATTGGCTTTGTGTGGCAAGGTTTTGGTAGCGGGGGAGGTTGCAGGGGTGGCTTCTGTAAGAAGCTGCTGGAAGCTTCCCCTGTGTGCGTCAGAGCCCATACCAGCCGGCTCTGAGACAGATCCGCCGCTGGCCAAGGCCGAGCCAATCAGCAATAGTGGTAACGCCTCTGTGATAACATATTTAAGAAGGAAAAAAAAGTTGGGACAGATGGAAAACGGCAGCCAGAGAGAGGAGTATTTTCTCTCCCCTGTCCAGCTGAGGAGGGGGAGTGATAGAACGGCTTTGGTGGGCACCTGGCATCCAGCCAGGGTCAACCCACCACAGTCTTTTTGGTGGAGAATGCGGGCATCGATCCCGCTACCTTTTGCAGGCCAGGTGGCACCTCGTGGATGCCAGGTGCCCACCAAAGCCATTCTATCACTCCCCCTCCTCAGCTGGACAGGGGAGAGAAAATATAACAAAGAGGTTGTGGGTCAAGATAAGGACAGGAGAGATCACTCACCAATTACCATCATGGGCAAAACAGACTCAGCTTGGGGAAAATTAACTCAATTTATTACAAATCAACCAGAGTAGGGTAATGAGAAATAAAACCAAATCTCAGAACACCTTCCCTCCACCCCTCCCTTCTTCCCAGGCACAACTTCACTCCCGGATTCTCTGCCAGCCCCCCCCAGCAGCACGGGGGATGGGGAATAGGGTTTACAGTCAGTTCATCACACGTTATTTTCTGCCGCTTCATCCTCCTCAGGGGCAGGACTCATCACACTCTTCCCCTGCTCCAGCGTGGGGTCCCTCCCACGGGAGGCGGTCCTCCACAAACTTCTCCAACGTGGGTCCTTCCCACGGGCTGCAGTTCTTCACGAACTGCTCCAGCATGGGTCCTTTCCACGGTGTACAGTCCTTCAGGAGCACACTGCTCCAGCGTGGGTCCCCCATGGGGTCACAAGTCCTGCCAGAAAACCTGCTCCATGGGCTCCTCTCCACAGATCCACAGGTCCTGCCAGGAGCCTGCTCCAGCGCGAGGTTCCCACGGGGTCACAGCCTCCTTTGGGAATCCACCTGCTCCGGTGTGGGGTCCTCCCCAGGCTGCAGGTAGATATCTGCTCCACCGTGGACCTCCATGGACTACAGGGGGACAGCCTGCCTCACCATGGTCTTCACCACGGGCTGCAGGGGAATCTCTGCTCCGGCACCTGGAGCACCTCCTCCCCCTCCTTCTTCACTGATCTTGGTGTCTGCAGGGTTGTTTCTCTTACATGTTCTCACTCCTCTCTCTGGCTGCCATTTTCCATCTGTCCCAACTTTTTTTTTCCTTCTTAAAAATGTTATCCCAGAGGTGTTACCACTATTGCTGATTGGCTCGGCCTTGGCCGGCGGCGGGTCCATCTCAGAGCCGGCTGGTATGGGCTCTGACGCACACAGGGGAAGCTTCCAGCAGCTTCTTACAGAAGCCACCCCTGTAACCTCCCCCGCTACCAAAACCTTGCCACACAAAGCCAATACACACACTTAGTATGCGGTCTGGGGGATTTATCAGACAAACATATACAAAAAAGCATGGGGTATTTGGGGTTTTAAAATTATAGAAAATATGCTATATATTGGCTATGAAGCAAAAAATAAATAGGACATTTTCACAGAATTAACTCAGGATCAACTCTTTCTTCCATTCCAAAAAATCTTGTAATTAACTGTTAGGCAAAAAATACTTTGCTCCCCTGTAATGCTTAGAAAATGTAAACTTCTCTAAATCTTCAATAAATTTGGAATTCATTAGCTTATTTTAAATTTGAAAAAAAAAAAAAAAAGAATGACTACTAGATGGTATTTACTCAAGAAAATTGGTTTGGATCAAGTTTTTAACAAGCTTCCTACTATCTTTTCCATTTACACAGGCCTATCTTGAGCATCCCTACTAGAAATCACATATTTAAAATAAACTAACATCCTGATTTTTCATCTTTTTACAGAAAAGATACAGAGAAGAAAACTGTAAAAGCAAAGCAATAGCTTCCTTTTTATAACAAGTCTACTTATGAAAAGAGGCCAAATCAATTTTACTGCAACATAGTAGCTGTGCATTCTGCAAGCAGCTATATACTTTTTCAAAGAGATTTCTACTTTTCCCTTTCCATTCAGATTACCTAAAATTTCCTTTTCCATCATCTTCTTTGACTTCTAAGGAAACACTGAAAGTGTACACATCACTATCTGGAGTAGGAAGAACAAAGTCCTTCACATGATCAGATGCTTGTTTGGAAGAACGTTTGAATGCTGTTGAGAAACTATATAAAATTCGGCTGACCTGCAGAAAAGCAAAAGAATTAATAGTTTAAAAAAAAAAAATAAAAGAGTATTTTTAATGGGGTATCGTGATGTGGTTTTGAAGGTCACGGAATTACAGTCACTTGCCTCTTATATTGAACACAAAGCATGCCTCATATAACACAAAACATTCAGGTCAGGTGTTGAATAACCAAGCAAATTCAGTAACATCATCTCCTATTTCCATTCATGTCACGTTCACTGCTTATGTAATGCTCAGTAAGTTAAGATATATGTATTACAAGATTAGGAATGCAACTCATTAGAGGACCTGAATAATGTACTTTTCAGGTTGTGTATTTAACAACACAACTTACAGCTTGCTCTTGCAGATGTCAAAAAACAAGGAGATTTCTTCTTTTTTAATCTCTATTTTTCCACCCTAGAAAATCCTTTTCTCCCAAACTATCATGTAGTTCTTCCTAAAATATCTAGGGCAGAGTACTGCAAAATGATTCTTTGTAACTCACGAGGTCTACACTGCAACTTTAGCCTGAAACCTACCCAGATGAGGTCTGAAAAACAGAACACTTGTCTTAGGCTAAATCCTCCCATTACAGTGCACTTTGGAATTTTATTGAAATACTAAAAGAAAAAAAAATTCAATTATAATAATATTCATGTATGACTAGCTGCACATTCTATGAAACTCATTATATATGTGTTAACATATTTTTCAAGTCACTATATACCATTTCCACATCTGGAATAACTTAAAATGCTGCTTGTATCCTTTTTACCAGTCACTGTACAACTTTTAATACTTACTGCCTCTTTAATCTCACAGGAGAAAACATGAATCTGGAACTCTTCTGTTCCACAGCTGCTTTCAGTAAATGCAAAACAGTCACTCTCTGAAGTCCCATTTTGTCCACGGACACAAAACAACACCTTATAGATTGGAAAAGAGGCTATCTCCACATTGCTTGATTGATCTATTATTCTGTCAAGGAAAGGAACAGGGAAGATCAAAGAAAAAGGTCAGTAAAACAAACAGGACTACCTAAAAGGCTTTTCTGCAATTAGCTAAACCAATATCTAAACTGTAATTACTACTAAATTCAAGTACACAAGGTAGGCAGTAAGAACAGAAATGTCAGGCTTTCCAAATTTAAGATGTAAATGTTTCTGCTTCTAACATTGGCTTAATTTCTTTTATACTCCATAATATAGACAAATATAGTACCTCTATATCATTCAATAAAAATTACCATCACTGCTCTGCAATTGTTCATGAAAAACACAAGAGTAGAAATGTAGAAACCACAGAAACTGTAAAAATGCAATTTGCATACAAAGATCAAAGAAAATTCAACATTAGAAAAGATTTTCAATCTGTTTAAGAAAAAATTATTCATTCAGAATCTACAGGACTATATAGCTTAGCAAATGCTTGCTGTCATGTTCAAGTGAATATTAATTGCAGATCTAAGGGCTCATACAAAATTTTAAATTCTTCTCACACTCAGAACCCAAAGAATATTTCAGAAACTTTAAAGATGATAACAGGGGGGGTGGTCTCAGAATGGACTACTAGACAGTGAGTTTTAAAGAATAATAGAGCTACACAGTTCTCCTCTGTCTTTTCGCTACTTATCCATATGCACATTCACATCAAGGGTGAATAAACATTAGTTACCAGGAATAGAATCCCAAGTCTGTAACAATAAAAATAAAGGACTAATCTTCTACAGGCAAGAAAAGCCAAGAGGATTCAGCATACTCTTGGTATAACATGCATACACATGCATACACATACATGTTATGCAACACAGCATAACATGGTGGGACATGTTAAATGGAACCCCACGTGACAAGTGTTCAGATACCAGGAATGGAAACACTCCTCAAAGATGACACTGATGTCACTTAAATGTATATTATATCACACATGGATTCACCTCTACAGTTCTGTACACATTCTCTGGCAGTCCTTGTGCTTAATGATGTCCTCTGCAATTTCACTTGCAAAACAACCTTCTTGAATGGCCACAATGGCTACAAAAATAGGTACAGCACACCTAATACCTCGTGTCTATGTGACAGGTGCCATCATAAAAGTATGCAGTATAATTTCCTAACTAAAATGAAATATTGCCATAATGTCAAATGCAATCTTAAATTGGGTTCAGAAAGAAAAATGGAAGAAAATAATATATATGCTTGAAGGTCCTCCTGTCTTTCTGTGCAAGATGATAGTCAATACATAGGCAGAGCACAGGAAAGGAAGGAAATCTAACCCTCTTCAGATATCTTGGTATCAGAGTTTAAAAATAAAAATCTTGAATACTGAGATGCTCCCTACTTCTAGATGCAAGACTGCTACAGGTATGCCTTTAGTGCACCCTGATTAACAACCCTTGACTCTCTCACCACTAATTAGAAGACTCTTCTCACATGGCACAAGTAAATGTTTGCTGGTATCTGGAGACTATCATCACATATGCATCATGAGGCAGTCACAGGTGAGACTTGGCTTTAGCACAGCAATGTCTGGAAATAGAGACTAGCATCTCCAGTCCTCAACATATCTGGAAGAATCTAAAACTTCAGCTAACCCAAGGCCAGCAGGACTACTACTGTCTCAACATATTTACCTTGGAGGTGATGACAGACTGGGGAAGTTGGGAGAAATCAGGTATTATCAGCTCTCCCTTTCCAGTATATCTCTTACTACCATATTTGAACACAGATGCAGGTAGAAAGACATGCTTTTGTTGACACTGTATGGCAACTGCTACCACCAACTGTGTACTGCATATTAGATTTAAGCATGCATTTTGTTGCTTCAGAGGAATTTCTCAAAAATAACTTGTCTTCTGCAAGAACATGAGGCACAAATCCAGCAATTCTACTTCCCTGTGTGAGTAACAAAGTCAGAATCCACCTTTTATGTGTCTGTGCAAGTAACAAAAGAAACATTTGTATGTTACCTTACAGACCCTTCTGGAACGTTTGGAACATAAAGCGTTACAGGTAAAGGGGCCTGACTTGAGGATTTCATGTTTGCCATGGCATGTAGAGCTTCCAGTTCATTTCGAGGGGCAGACACCTTTGTGCAACCTAAATAAGTCAGTTTGTTAAACAATACGCTGTCCTCTTCCAGGGGTTCACTGGGAGAAGATGGCCTTGGTGCAGAGATTTCTGAAAATGAAGAAACCACTTCTTTAACCATTTGCTTTTATTTTTACACATTGTTTTCTGAATAATTTCCATATCAAAATCTCCCACTTTTTCTGAGAATGGACATGGGAGTCAGAAGTCCAGCTCCAATGGTAAGAAATCCATTTGACAGCTTAATATTAACGTTAAGTCTATCCTATTTTAATGCATGTTTCCAAGTATGGCACAGGGACAAACTGCCTTTTGATTCTTTTTAGCAGTGCTAGAACACAATTTTTCTTTAAGTTCCATTCCCCAGATATTCTTTTCTTTAGTTTGCTTATACCTCCTTCTAATTCCTACTCATCATTTTGCATAAAGATGCCTCTAATTCTCTTTTCTCCCATGTCTTTGCAGCTTGTGTAGAACTACCAAATGTGGTTCACATTCCTGGGATAGCTGTATTAACAGCATGAAACCATCAGGGAGCTGGAGAAAAGAAAAAGGCTATCTGTTTGTTCCTCTACTCAGCAGAAAAGAAGCATTCTTTTTCCACCATCACACTACTATGGACAGGGGCGACCTTGAGGGAGCTTTGCTGTTACTGTTGTTTTCTGGTGGGCTTTTTTAAAGCATTTTGACACTTGAGAAACAAGAAGAGAGGTAGAAGAAAAACTCGTTAAGTATGGAACCAGAGTAATCTAGGCTGGAAAAAAGACCTCTAGAGGTCATCTAGCTTTAACTCCTGCTCAAGGACAGATCAGGTTAGATTAGGGCTAGTTTCAAAACTGGATCCGGTTACTCAGGGCCCTGTCCAGCTGAGTTTTGGTATCTCCAAAAGACAGACATTCCAAACCTCTCTAAGCAATCTGCCCTATTATTTCTATTTCTTATTACTATACCTAATATTTCCATAACACATCATAAAGGTTGCAAAATTGCATTATTCCGGGGGGGGGGGGGGGGGGGGGCAGAATGTATCTACAAGTATTTCTTTGTTCGTTCATACTAATGGTTGTGTTCTGTTTGAAGCACGTGAAACAGGGAGCCAGTAAGGCAAGTTTCTCAAAAATACAGCATACATGTAATTAAGAGAAGAGTGTTTCCATTATGCATAAACTCTCTATCCTACTCTACCACAAAAAACTTTTTTTTTTCCACTTCCCAAACAGATACTATGGGAATTATCTGACACAATGACACAGAAGTCCTCTGCATACTACTGAGGAAAAAAGAATGCTAATTCAGAGCCCACAGAGATGGACAAAGCCTTGCATTCCATATATATATATATAAAAGCTACAATATATTTTACACAAAATATATACAATATAGTTTACATAAAAAGCTTTCTGTCCTCCCTTTTTCACCAAAACTTCAAATGCCAGATAAGTCCAACAATCATTTCTAGCAAATATCAAATCTAAAGCTGTCTTTACTGATACCTGGTGATAGAACCAGAGCTGAAAAGTTTATCAGCTTGCTCAGGGTATATTTCATTTGCAGTTAGTAACGTCAATGAACACTGCCCTGAAACTTCTCGTACTCCATCAGTAGCATCTCCACCTCAACTATACAGTCCATTCAGCAAGTTACACAATACTTAGTCCTAACTCATCTTCAGCTGAAGACAAAACGAAAATTATCTTGACTAAGACAGAGCAGCACAGTGTATCAATCTGACGATAATCTATTCCTGTCTATAATCTTCAACTAATCAGAAAAGGAGAGGAGGCCCCAGGGTATTCTCCAGTATAGTTTTGGAATGAAGCTCCAGAAAGCTTTATGTTCATTTTAAGGTTAACTTGAAACTGCCATATATGATTGAGGGGGGAAGCACTTTAGCGATACCTGTAGTAGAAGGGTCTAAAACAAGGTGCAAAGATGGCTGATTTGTTTGACCTGCTGACCCATCTCCAGCTGCCTGGCTGCTTGCATCACTGAAACTTTCTTGGAGAGCAGTGAAATTGTTCTGGTCTTTTTCAGAATCCCTCAGTATCTCTTCCATTGCCTTCTCCAGCTGATCATCTCCATTTGAAAACACCTGTAAGAAGAAGGAGATTACATTTTTTAAATGTACTTGTAGTTTTGCTTTCACTATTATTTTTCAAACATATAGTCTTACTTGTTGCAGAAGTTAAGAAACTTTGCTGAACAAGACAACACACGAAGAATTAACAAAATTAAATCAAATATAGTCCAGTGTCCCATCCCATTACATATAATGCACATATTCTCACTGCTAATCCAACAACTATCCATCTAAACTACAGATATCTCTTAAAACATGTTTGTGTGTTTTGATCCTCCATTCAGAACAAAGATCAACAGACTTTGTTACAGATTAATCTTAAAGAAAATTTTACTTTTAGTCATATCCAATCCATTTCAGTTGTTTCACCAATTGTCCCACACATAGGAGGGATGCAAGTCAAAGGAAATGGCAAGAAAACAGTGAGACACATTCTCCAGGGAAAAAAACAAAATAAAACCCAAAACGACAGCCTTTCACAAGTACTAGTTTTTCAGACCAAAAAAACCCCATGGCCAATAATAAAGCTGCATCATGGATTCTACCTCCAGTTTACCTGCCTCTTTTCAGACACAATTACTAAAGCAGCAACTAGTGTTTAATACCGACCAAAATCATGGGTTGTAAATAACTGCCAAACAGTTATGCAACTGCAGACTAAGTACTTATTGTCATTTCAAGGGGAACAAATTCCTATTGTTCCAAGCAGACCAAAACCAGTAAATCAGCTACTGCAACTCAAGTGGGGAAATTGGTAATTAACCAATCAGCTGATACCCAAATGCTAAAATATTCTGCTATTTAGAGGTAAAAAGCTTTTAGAAAAGGTCTTAGTCATGCCTAAAGTAGCACTAAGCAGGAAAACTAAACTAAAAACTAAAACCCGAGACCCTCTCTGGTCTATTTCTATGCAGCCTAATTATGTGCTTTTAAGGTAACATTCAGAGTCTCTGATCCCTAAATAAAGAGTATTTCCCAAGCTTTAATGTGAAGCTCATTTTTTGAGAAGAACTTTTTAGTCCTTTACTAATGTATAAATCCACAGAATACTAACAAAGCTGACCCCCAAAGAAGTTATTAAGAGAAAAACTGAACTACCACTTTTAAACGGATTTGCTTAATCTGAGCTGTTAATTTCACTGGTAATAAGCAACAACAAAAATTACAGTCTAAGAGTCTCCTCAAGCACACACAGGTGTCTTTAATTAAATATTCAAAAGTTGCAATCTTTTGATCAATACAAATCCTACTACACATTTAAAATAAAGTAATAGTAAACCTTTAGCTGAGGTTTTTCATCTTTTCCAGAGGTGTCCTCAGACTGCTGATGAACCAGAACGAAGTCTTCATTAATGAATGTGGATACAGTTTCAGGAATCGTACTGGCTTTGCTAAATGATGTTTTGACTTCCATCTTAGGTCAGTGTTCTCCTCCTGCCACAAGAACCTAATAAAGAAGGAAAAATATTAAATAATTAGTTTTGAAGCTGTAACCAATATGTCAATAGGTGTAATATGAAGTTATTGTGGAATAATATAATACTTAAAGTTATATGAATGCATTATACTATATTCCTCAAGCTCTGATTTCATTGGTATAAGGAATCTTTTTCTAAATAGCAAGTATGATTTTTAGGGCATGTTTAAAAATCCTATGACTTAATAGCAGTGGCTGTTATCTATGTGTATAGATAACACATAAGGAAGTTCACCTCAGAGCTTCCACTTCCCCTGTTTTTAATCTTCCAGTCTGCTCCCACTACTTCCCTAATTCCTGCCCTTTGTTGTCCCTCATACAGGTATATTTCTTATGCAGAGTGTCATGCAGGTTGTGTGACAATACAGGTTACCTGAAGACTAATTTTCGAAAAACTGCATATCAAAGTGTATGCTCTCCACCTGAAAACGTATTTACCAATCTATTATGTTAGTTTTTATTATTCTTTATATCTACAGGTGATGAAGCCAAAGATGATTCTAAACCACAATCACATCCTTCTCAGCAAATTTTTCTGAAACCACCTGCAACAGAGTTAAAATTAACCATACCACTATAAACAAACAAACAAAATCACCACAACCAACTATAAATATTATGGAAATAGAGAACAAGTTTTCCCTTGTCTGCACAGCAAAAAATAAATCTAGAAACAAAAAAAAAAAAGGGCAAAACAATGGTCAGTCTATACATTACAAGCTCATATACAAATACAGAACCAAAACCATTCCTAGCACTTCAGAATGAGGACAGCTATTGTAGGTATCCACCAAATAAAGACAGTAGCACCTATGTTAATTCAGAATGTCTTCCCTGATTCCTTAGGGAATGAAGAGCTAGAATGAAGAACACTGTATATTAGTATTTTTGTATTTTAAATGGATCTATGTTTTTATATTTTCTGTGTTAAAAATGAGAAAATATATTTTCAGATAGACTTTATAAATAGCATGCACTTCCAGATACAGTCTATTTCCATTTCAGTTTCCTGAAAAATAAGTGCTGGAATTTATTGTGCTTAAGACTCAGAGTTCAGAAGAATCACATATAGCACGGGGGAAAAACTGCTATTGTCACCTTTGCACAGCTGGACAGTGCCCAAAGAGAGGTAGCTCAACCAAATGTCTTCTGTGACTGGTGAACAAGGGCAGGTTTAGCTTCACATTGCCTTTCGCAGCCCATACCAAGGTGCAGAACTGTGCCACGCTTTCTTCTCAGTTACAGTTCCAAAACACCAAGTGATCAACAAATGAATGCAAATTTAGCTCTAGCTATAGGGAACCACAAAAACAGCACTTAAAAACAACAAAGACGTACATGTTCACCACCACTCTGAACAGGTATTAACAGGATTTACACTTAGCATGCTAGCCACAAGAGGCAGTTTAGCAACTTTGGACCAAAAACCAAGTGTGGGAACTAGACTACTTTCAAAACAAAAATATTTTGTATCACTTTGGAAACTACAGTCAACACACTTCTGCTTTTTCAAAGATTTGGCTTTGTCATAACCATTTATACATGCAACTCTACAAAAAGATATTCCCTCTCCCTAACCTAGCCACAATTTTACCCATCAACCCAATGAGGCCATTATATGTAGAAATCCAGGAATAACTAAAGAACTCAAGTTCTTCAGATAACTGACTTGTATAGCATAAAAACTTGTTAGAAGATTCACATTATAAAAAAGCCACTGAAGAACAACTATAATATTCAGAGTGATTACAAATTTGGATTAGCAGTTTAGCGCTCTCTGTTGTCTTTCACATCGCCAGACTAAGCATGAACATTTTTCAGACAGATGACGTAACCTGAGCTCCACCCAAGCCTAGGTAGTGGATTCACCACAGGAATAAGTTTTGTTTCAGTTTTTTTTAAAGTATCTTTGCTTTAAAGATCTTCCTGGCAAAAGAAAGACAAAGTTTTAATACACAAGATTTTAAGTATGTTATAAAGTTTCATTAACTCCATGTATTTTTTAACAAATGTCATGTTGTAAAAATGTTGCTGAAGAGCTTGTGTATTATTTGCAATAAACAGCAAGTCTAGCTCAAAATGAATATTCATTTCAAAGTAAATTCTCAATATAAAAGTGACGGTCCACTGTTATAGCACTCTTTGAAGGCAATGAAAGGACATAAAATTATGTTCCCCAAATACAGCATATCCTGAGCAATCATTAGCTCTGCAGTTACACCACCATCAGAGAAAACAGCAGAGGATGACCATCAGTCACATCAGGACCAAAGACCTACTCTACCAGAAGCCTTTCTCCCTCCCACCTCATACCTATTGCTGGACTTACTGAAGATGACAAAGATGAAGCCCCACCACTACTTCTAGCACATCTGCAGAAAGGAGGGATCACAAGATATGCTATTTTGACAATTTTTTGTGGTTTAGTCTATTTAGTTTATTTTTTTGTGCTTACTTACAGGAGAGTAACACAGAACTCCAATATAGATGGTTCTACTATATGAATTACCAAAAGACAAATGCAAGCTGCTAACATTAGTGTATCACCAGTTCTTTCTGCAGCAAAGAACTGACAGGCACACTGTGAACTAGGAAAAGTTTTTTGTAGCAGTATTTTAATAATAAAACCAGGGGGAAAGTTACATTTGTGAAGCCAAAGAAAATTACTGTCATGCAACTAGAGAAGCATACTGATGTACAAAGTATTTGTTCTTGCCCTATGTGGATAAAGGCAGCTTAAGAGAATTCCTACTTCCTAAATTTTGATCTGAAAGACAAAGGAAATATTATAAGCATTAGATGACTGCACGGAGCTTCTCATTCAGATCAGATACTTAAAAGCATACCATACACATTCTTGCAAATACATTTGAGTTGCAAGGCCTTTAATGTCCCTAAGAGTGTGCTCCAAGCTTGTCTTTACAATCAGCTTAAACCACCATATCCAGTGCAGACACATACCTTTTTCCATACACAACACTGTTAGCTGAATAAATTACCACCCCAGAATCCTTAATTCCAGCCCTTCATTATCACCTACTCCAACCTGCCATCAGTGTTATTCAAGTGAATGCCCTCTATCCCATTACAGTTCAAAACAAAGCCACATTAGTTTCAGTTTAGTACTAAAACACAAACAGGGCAGACATTCAGGAAGTGAATACCTCAAACAGAAGAATGCAGTTCTACACTCTTCAGCTCACATAGGTAAAGTTACAAGAACAAGTCTACAAACCGCTCAGGTCTTCTGCTAAGACAGTCTCTTGTTGTCCATGCTAGAGAACTTGCCATATAACCAAATTAAGAACAGTGCTCTAGATCCTTCATGGAAAATGTGTGTACTAAAAATGAAAATCTCAGAGTGAACAGACTATTCATTTCCTCCCCCATTCTAGTCACATGCTATTTAGAAACCAAAAGCTTTAGACATAGTATTTTATGATCAGTCTTTGATGAAAAAGTTTTTAATGCCAGAGACAAACTAAGTACCAAAAATCATGATCAAGTCATTTTTCAAATTTAAAATCTTGAGTAAAGCTCATGTCAGAGTTTAAGACTATGACTTAGTCTCATGAAGATTACCACGATTTATACCATCTTAAGTAGTAAGCTACTTAGAGGGAAAGTTTCTATTTTTACCTTATAAAGGCATATGATCTAATACTTCAGCTAAGCACTTTTGAGGAAAAGCAGTAAAAAGAATAAAAACGTCTCTGAAAGAATCATGCAATAAGGTTATTTGGGGAAGGGAAGGAGTAGAACATCTGAAGGGTTTTTTTTTTGGTCTGTAGTAACAAGAGAGACATGCATTCTGGACTTTCCAGTCACCTCCAGTCAGTAGATGGTTATGTCATTCCCCTTTTGTTGTTAGCTTTAGTCCTGTTGAGGACTTACTCCTTTTTTACTTGTTACCGATTTATACGCTCGAACTCCCCTTTTTCCTACAAAAGCTAAAGAACAAATGACAGTGTCACCTATTAGACATGTACAAAATCTAAGAACAGATCCCTACTACTAAACTCAAATAAGTCTCATTTTTTTGATCATCCTTCCTGATGAAAAGCTGAAAGTTAAGAATGTAAGAATTTATTCTTGATTGCATTAGTCAGCACATATAGACAGTTGTACAGTCTACAATCATGTTAAGTTTATTCCCTGAAGTTAGCAGCAGACAATCCTGGAGCTGAATGCTGTCTCAGAATACTGATGAAAGAGGTTTAGCATCTGCTTTATCAGTTTAAAGTTACTGGGAGAGCAGTAACCAGCAGAGAGGGGTTGACAGTCAGGGACAGGAAAGTCAGCAAACATAATGCACCTCAGCTACTTCTGCATGAAGTCCAGCAGCTTAGTTTAAGCTGCTAGTGCAGTTTAGTTCCAAATGAACAAATGTGGTCAAGGTGTGAATATACCTTCTGTTCTGCCAACACTGCTCCAAGGGCTGACACCTCAGACCAGATGGTAACTTCCTAAACCACCAGAGCCAAGAGTCAGAACTGCTCTTCCAACAATGCCTTCAGAAAGACGACAACAAATTGTGCTTTGAGACTTCTCTTCACAGTAAGAAATACTTCTTTTGTAGAAATTACTTCCTTGTGGTAGTAGTACATACTTCCCAGTATCTTGAACAGTCATGCTCTTTCCTATAGAGAAGATAATTTTTCCTCCACACTTTGATTAACAATACCACACCAAAAAAAGAAAATCAGAAACCCAGCAACAAATACACAGGAGGAAATTTTTCTAAACTCAGCTAAATAAAGCCTACTATGATAAAAGGATTAAAATGTTTTAAAGTAACAATTTCAGAAAAGGCTTTCTGACAAAGAGATTCTCAGACCAAAGGATTTTGGAGATAAAAAGTAAATTAATCAGACTTACCTAGTTTTAAAAGGGGGGGTGGGGCGCGGATCTTGCACTGAAAAATATTTTAAGCTATAGGGATACCACAATGACTGAAGAAAAGCTATTGCTTTTCTCTGTAAACTTTATTGTGTAGTTTTGGTCAAGTCACTTAATCTCTCTGCTGTACTTCAGTTCCCAGTGTTTTGCTTATACAAAGTCCTGGATAAAAGCTAACTAAGCCATAATACTTGGAATATAGGTGTTTTGGGGCCAGAGACCAGAACTTACTAAACATATGTAGAGTACTAAGCTTTAGGAGGCCCAAACCCAGCAGCTTCCCCGCTTCATTCCAAAAAGGCATCCCAGGTTCACTGCAGCTCCCTTTATAAAGTAGCCTAAGTGGCTGAAGAGCAGGAGAAGAAAGCAATCCTGGAAGACCCAGGTGGATTCAGCACTGAATCAGAGTAAGGGACACAGGACGGAAATGCTCCTAATTCCTTCCCTCCCTAACTCTTCCATGTATTTCGTATTATATCCAGAGTTGCTAAAACACATCATGAACTGAAACAAAAATACCTAGGTAGTGATGTATGTCCACGCGATTGCTGGGCAGAGTAGCTCAGGACAGGGCACTGCTGGCAACACAGTCACTATCACAGCAGAAAAAGAATCAAAGGTAGAGTCACTGACTTTCCAGAAGGGAGCTGCTTTGCAGACCTGCTTAGATTCAAAAATGTCCTCATCAAACTGGTCCCTAAAAGTAAATTCCAATTTTTACATGAACCAGTCTTCTGAAGCAGTTACCAGACATTTTTGGATTTACTTCCAGCTTGTGTGCATTTCAAAGTTATTGCTCAAGTTCACTGTTGGTTTGGAAAAAAAAATAAATTTTTTTTTTTCATTTTATTTCAGCATTATAACCACCACCACCAAAAAAATTTATAAAATGTAGAGCTATGAAAAGACAACAAACAAGCAATACAAATGTTGATCTATCTATTTTCAGTAAGCAACAAAAAACATTTTTTAAAAGGAAGCTTCTTGCCTTCTTAAAGAAGGCAATCAAGAGCAGGCTAATTCATATTTCTTTTATCAGGCAAACAAAATCGAGTCCTGTATTAAAGATAGGCTTTCAAAGCCCTATAGTTTTTCTGATTATTTCAAACCCCAAATAAGATACTGGTAAATAAGTTCTACCTATTTTCAGAACTAAGGTTCCTCAAGAGAATCTCTGAGACCTTTCTGAAGAGGAAGGTCCAGTACAGCTATGCAGAGATTCACCTTCTGCTAACAGATGTCTGCCGTACAAATGTACACTGAAAAGCATGGTTTATTCCCTTTTTTTGAGCTACACAATACAATGCATGACAGCAAAACAGCATTAAGCTAACTGTACTTGAAATCACAGATGCTACGCATCTCAGATTTCTAGTTTACTGAAGTGATGTGGTTACATTCTAACTTGTTGCTTAGGGAACTGGAAACTGGACAGACACTGGCAGTTATACACGCACAAACACAGAACTGTTTCCACCACAGCATTTTACTTTCAAGAAATGTGTCAGAACTACATGTTACCATAGCTCTCATTCCATGAGCTTGCTAACTTTAATGAGGCATACAGCTCTCACCCCTACGTGCTTGCTAACATTAATGAGAGGCATACCTTCCCCAGAAAGCTAACAAATGCTTCAAATACATGAAGCTTTACCTTTTTGACACCTTTTCACTGAAAGACTAAACAACGTTGTAAAATTTCTTATTATATTGTACATTGACACAGTATAGCTAACCACCTTCCCCAAAACTCTTTTCTCTATTGAGCGGACACATATGCAGAAGAAAACCCTAGGTGTCATAAAATCAATTTGTTTAAATCTCACTGACAACAACAGCACTACAGTTTTATCCTTAATCTCAACTTCTCTTTGAGTAATCTTTATATAGGAAGCTAAGTCTCTATGTTCATACTAACTATTGTTTTATTACCCATAAATTGTTTCCCAGTGTCTTATCTCTGGCAGTGAAAGACAATGTAAAGCACATAAGGGAAAAAAAAAAAACAAACAAGCAAGCATTTACTTGGCTTACTGATACTGTTTCCCAAGATTAAAATCAACCTAATACAGAGAGATGACTGCTGTACTACTATATTTTAAAATAAATATATGTATATGTTTATAAAAATTCTTCTAATTTCCAGGAAAGCAATGTTAAGAACAAGAGTCTTTCCAAAGAAAACAAACAAATCAAAACAAACAAACAAACCCAACATCCAAAAAAACCAAAAAACAACCAAACAAAAAAAAGCTCCACAACTAGAAAGTAACCACATAGCTTATTTTGGCAACAGTCTCCTCAGTAAGAGCAAACATCTACTGCGTAGGCAACAGCAAATAACTAGTCTGTTCATGGACAGCAAACTGTTTTTAATTGTTGTACCAGGTGCCTAGATACAGAGGTTTTTTGCAGACTGGTTTTACACGTCAATCTTATAGCCAAGGAATAACAATTTAAGGAAAACAGAATCAAAAGAGACTACATAAACAACAAAATGTTTGCTCTCCTTCAAAAACATACTACATGCACATCTCAAATTCTAACCAGCACTTTTTAAACACATCACATTATGAACACTGAGACATTCATTATAAAGGAGAGAAATAGCTTTCCTGAATTGAATCTGGATTACGCATAAGCCATTGAACCACTTAAACATTACAAAGATTCATAGTTTGGAGTTGCTTGGGGGAAAATATTTTTATTTATCTTAACTTTAAGATCATCAGGGTGAAGAACACTTCTAGAGGAACGGTAGGCATGTGGTTGGTACTTAACTGGAGCATGACTCAGGCAAGGAAGTGGCTGACATTTACAGCCAAACAGAGAAGCGCCATCTCTCCTCTTCAGCAGAGATCATCAATCACTGCAAGTCAAAGGCATGAAGGAAGATGCAAAGCAAATTTAAAAACAAACCCACTGATCTGAACCCCTAAAATTTACATATCGGGTGGAAGAAGCATCATGAACTCTAGACGAAGTATCAGTCCAGATCAGGTAAGCTCCCAGCTACAAAGGTAGCCTCCCATCAAGTTGGGTACTTCCTGTTTTTATTTGTGCTGTTTGAGCAAACAAGAGTCATGGAGGACAAGTTACACTTGACACACCAATTACACAAGACAAAACAGAATTAAAAGTAAGGCTTGGGGGGATTCTTTTTAACAATTATTTAAAAAATTATTCAGGCCTAAGATTTGTCCATACACAGAAGTTAGTGGCATAAGAGACATCAATTGAAGAACAGATTACGCTAGCGTGCATACCTGTTGCTGACACATATTCATTTATGTTGTTCACAACTATAATCAACGCTAGCTAATCCACTTGATGTTTAACCAATTTAAGGAAATACATTTTATTTTCTGCCAAGTAAAAGAAAAATCTCTCTTCTCTCTATCCCCTTCCAAAAAGTACAACCTAGAAGTAAGCGTAAATAAGACAACTTCTGCTACTCCAGAGATGTGTATCTCTGGATACTGGAAGATACCAGTCTTCATGTGTATCTTATGGAAGAAGAAAAAAAAAATTAAAAAAAAAAAAAAAATCACACTTATACATCAAGTTCTGGCAAACAGGTTTATTCAGTAGTCTACCAGAATTTCAAACAAGTAGCTTAAGTGCAGTAGCTCATTCTGCCTCAAGGATAAAGCGAACAATGCAAATAACGCAACCCTAGTACACGTTCACACTCTTTCCCTGTCATCAACTAAACACTAACACTTCAGGTTCCCAAGCCAGCAATTAATTTTTAACTTTGGAAAATACAAAGTAGCAACAAAGAGTATCCAATTTTTCATAGCTGGAGTTTGACAAACTTGGGTTTACCTATATTTTTTCATTGCTACATGATGCCTGCAGGCAGCATTCAAATTGAAACTGAGCACCAGCCGATTTACTGAACTGTATAGCCACTCACGCAAAAATATAATGACCTATATTCCAGAGTAAAGCAGTAGCATAAGACAATCATTGTTTTAAAGAGATTATTTCATGGTTTATTCCTTCATAGTGAAAATAAATGTTGGTCTAATTTAGCCAATGGAACAACCTCTCTCCATTAAATATATTGAATATTTCAACCAGGTGTTTCCTCCACAAGCTATTATTTCCAGTAAGAATTACATGAAGTAAAGCAAAAGAGACCATATGGAACAGCAGTATGCTACAATGCAGTAGTGATCCTGAGTGCCAATCTTTCTCCTTGCCAAACAAATACCTTAAGAAGTATCACTTCCGACATCAGTGAAACACACAAGAAATCCTGATTCATTGCCTAGCCCCGACTACCTTCAGAGTTGTTCCTCTAAGCCAGCATTGTAAGTTATGACAATTGTTATCTTGAGATTTGCAACATGCATTTGGGGAATATTAGGGTTTGCAGATTTCACCTGAAATCACAATGTTTTGTTCTGAACCACAGAAACTACCTTTATACTGCCAACCACAGACAATGAGATTGCTATTTCACGTATTTCTCAAAAACTGTTAAACTATAGTCAGTCCAGCAATGCACTGTGGGATGGACTAGAGGATGTTTCATGCTCTCTTCTAATCTCATTTTCTTTAGATATTTTTCTTAATCTGAAGTCTTTCATTCTAGTAGTTGTCAAAGGCAGTCATGAATTGTAAATTACTTTTTTTTTGTATTATTCAGTTAAGAGATTTTTCCAAAATCACAAGGACTGAGTTTTGATTTGATAGCCATCTAGACTTCTACTGCTTTTCTATCAAAACTGTACAGTTTCAACAGTGCATCCAATACTCTATAAGGAAGAACATTTCCTTTATAATATGAAACAAAATCAAGCTTCTTGTTAAAAATAAATACTTCCACATACATTATACACTTAAAATCCTTTAGGATGCAAGCTAAGATCTTAAATTGTCACTTGAAAATTTAAGTATTTAGCTATAACATGAAAAGATGGAGAGAGAAATCACAGTTATTTTAAAGACCAAGATTAACTGAAAGTGAAATCTCCTGAAAGTTAACTGCTTGAAACTGAGAAATATAGAAAAGCGTACATGACAATTAAAAGCCACACCAAATTACCCTCTTTGTAACTATTGCCTCTCTTAGTCCTATGCATGATGAAGTGTAGTGGTTCAACTAGCATTCTGATTTTTATTTGACCAGTAAATTCTTAATGTCCTCTGCATGCCAGAGCTAATCTGCCAGCATTCCACATTCCTAGGGCAAGTTTTTATAAATATATTCTGTGATGCAGCTTTATTGCTAATTTCAAAGGCCTTGATAGGTTTTAGAAAAAGGAGAATGGAAATTCATAAAAGACAATAATACTGTTTCCTTAACAGAAAAATGATCTTCCATTGGTAAGAACAGGTCAGTATGCAATCAGATATACCTGGTACTAATACACCACTCTATCCTCCCTAATCACAACAGAATAAAAAATAAAAGAAGGCTTTCCTTCACTTTCTGTTTTTTCCATTTAAAGTATGAAGAATAAAAACAATTTACTCATGTCATTGATCAAAAGAAAAAAACAAGGTTTGGCCTCAACACACAGATCACTGTTAAAGTTTTTGAAAGCACCTAAACTCTTCTAGGAACTGGTATGAGATGTGTATATGAAAGTTTTGAAAGACACATACCAAGGAATAATGCGTATCTTCTTTAACTGAAACAGAACTTTTTTTTTTTTTTTTTTTTTAATGACAGTGTGTTCTTTGAGAAGACTCCTCTGTGTGATCAACTTCACTAATCAAATTATTCCAAATCTATTCTGTAATTCAAGGAAGAACTACTGCTTGGAAAAGTAGTATGAAAAAAAAAAAAATCAGCTAACCCCTATACAAAAGCCTGTTCATTCAGTTAATAAACTATTAAGAATATTTTATAATTCTGACAAAAAAATTACTTGACCTAAAGGAAGTATCCTTCAAAGCTGTATGATCAAGTACCGGGGGGGGGGGGGGGAGGGGGGGCGGATCACACAGACATTTCTGTTGCATTACTTGAAGTTACCTTCAAATTCTAACCCAAGAATGGTGTGTGCACGTGTATGTGTATATATAATCTCACACTGGCAGATTGCATACAACCTTAATTTTCAGAAGATGCTATGCATAATGTTCCCTTCCAAAACATTTTTCATACCAAGCCCTGGAAAGCTTAAGAATTTCTTAAGCTCAGTATTTCCTCCACACACTGCTTGAAAAGGAAAATGGGAAATAGAAAGGACACACGTGCCCTTTTTCTAAGACACAATTTCTCTTCTTTTCATCCCAGGCATCCATAATGATCAGAATTTACTTTTTTCTTTAATCCTTTAGGAGGAAAAATAACTTTAAAAAAAATATTAAACCCCATGTAATCAAAAGACAGGTATGATCTTTTGAGAACTATTTTACATTCTTAATTTAAAAATTCCTTGAAACAGCTAACAAGTACATCTCAAGGTATTATAGAAAAGCCACTCATAAAAAGCCACCTTTAACCAATGATTACAAGAAAGAAAAGTTTTCAATAGGTAAATTAATCTGCACATGCCAAAGAAAGTTTTTGGTTTGTTTTTGCAGCTTTTTTCCAGTAATCAAATCTGGCAAGTAGAATCGCTTTAAAGAATAAATTCTATGTTAAAAACATCATGACAAAAAGACTTTTTAGATCCTTCTTATGATGAAACTATCACTGGACTCAAAGAAAACCAGCTCAAAAAAATTTTTTTTTTTTAATAACTTAGCCTCTTGGCCAGATCACCATTATCTAGATCTTATGCACCTTGTTTATTAAATTGAATGACTCTCATTGATTATATTTGGTGTAAGCCTCAGGCTAATTTAGGCCAGTCTACAAAATCATAGAATAAACTCTTGCTGGGGAAAAGGTATTTAAAATATCCAATATAGTTGCTCATATCAACACCAAGTGTAACTGCAAGAATCTTGCAAAAAGCAATCACCTTTTCTAACATTACCCAACAGCCATAAACAAAACCAGTATTTGCCTGTTGAGACAGGCTATCCAGAGTAGCTTGAATTAAGTGTTATATCATATTTCTAATTTGATAAATTCACCTGCTTGCGTAAAACAAAAAATCCTGAGAAGCCAAAAAGCTGTATCTGCAATTGCTATACCTTTTTTCTTTTCTTTTCTTATTTTTTTAAATCACAGTCTCTGCTTCTCAAAGTTTAAGATAGCTTCCCAAATACAAGCATGCTTTACTATTGGTTTCAACACAAGTGATACATGGTTGTCATTAAATGCAGATATGAAAGCTTACTATCGATGTTTACAAAGTAAATACTTCCACAAAACATTTTTGCTTCTGGAAGTAAAGGGAGGAAGTTACAGGCAACTAATCTAAAATAAAAAATTCAGAGAAATGTGAAGAAGTATGAAAGGTCATGTTCTATTAAGTAGTTACATAAGCATACCCTTTCCACAACAGTATTTTGAGCATACTACCTGGGCCTCCATTAAGGGAGAGTGTTAAGTTATGAAGTCCCTAAACACAGTACAAGCTACCAAAATGACAAACACACAGTTGAGAGATTGCAGCTACCAAAGGTGGACTACTCCAAACAAGCTCAGAGCCAAAGTGTTAGACTGGCTAAAACTGGCACCACCATGGACAAACCTATGGAATAAGTAAACCATTTAGAATACAAGGAATCCAAACCCAAAATATGAAGTACAACCTAGATGAGCACCAGCACTCCACCACACATCCAGGTCAAAGCTGAGTCTTCAACAAGCCCAACAAAGCACCCAAGCCCCAGCCGTGCAAAATCAAGAGTCAGCTGTTCAGAAGCCCCAGCAAAACAGATACTAACTGCATACCTACACAGTGTAAGAATGTAACCTTATTATGGCACCTCACATGAATTTTGTGGGAAATGTACAGAATAATGCAACTACTCTTGCCATACTCCACAGTAAGATTCCAGGAGTTCACTTACAACCAGAAAGAACAAAAAGGAGAATCACAGAGGTCAGGGAGGGAAACTGGGAGAGTCTGCTGGAACAAGGATCTCTTTTATTTGTCATCTTATACCCTTTGATTTCTCCGGCTACCATCAAAAGCTAGATAGATACTAAACTACACTTCAGTCTGACGCCTTTATAGTCAGTCTCACTTTCTGATGTCTCAAAATGATGAACGAAAAGAAGAATCAGAAAAGGAAAGCTATAAGGGTCAAAGGCAAATTAGCACTCACAACAACTATCAGGAACTTCCAACTTCACATTACACTTCTGGGGCTTGACAAAGTATTTTCTTGGACATTTTAATCAGCTCTTTCCCCTCTTCCCTCACAGTTTTTATACATCCCTATAGCAATAAACAATAACATTCAGAACAATGTAAAAATCAGTTAAAGACCTTTCTACAGTGCCCTTAAGTCATTTTCACTCCTTACTTGTTTCCTCGAAATCATTGAACAGTTTCTCCAAGAAGTCTAGCTAGCAGTTCCCAAATTCTTGGAAGTTTATATTATCATCATTAACTATTAACAACTAGGATCAAGTATAATAGGAATAAAAATACCTTTTTATGATAGAAGTGTACATCTATGAGCAAACACAAACTCTTTCTACATGAACTGAAAGGACTAATATCTCCAAGGGCTAGCCTTTGCTGCACCACCTGATCTGAGTTCCAATTCAAGTTTTACTCCCAGACCAACTGCTGGCACACACAAAAAGTTCTTTTTCAACTCCATTGCTGTTTAGCACTCCAATGCTCACAAACACTTAAATCGAAGCTGAAAATATTTATACTTACAAGCTACAGATATTTCAGTAATACCTTCAAGATGCAGGAGGTGAAGAGCTGCCTAAAAAAGCTGCAATTCTTCCCACCTTCTCTGCTAAGATTGTACAAGCATCCAGGCAGTCACACACTGAAAGAGACTGGACAGCTTAAGCGACTGACATCTAACCCCAGAGAAAGAAAGGAGGATTAGAGCATTTCTTCAGCCAGTTCAACACTTGACTACACAAGCACCTATGTTAGCACAATAAATGCATAGAATACAGACAAAAACAAGCAACTAGGACTGGGGACAGCTATTGCTTATGCAGCACTGCCACCAAGAAGTTACTTGTAAGAGTTCTTTTCAAAATAACAGGAAATAATGAAAGTATACATCAGTGGAACAAAATAAAACAAACGATTCACAGAATTGGAAAAAAAAAATCCTTTTTCTCCCATATGCATTTCAGATGGCTCAGTCTAAATCATATAATCTAGTATTTGTTTCTCAGTAACATCTGGGGAAAAAAAAAAAATCAGGCTCCTGTGAAAAAAGTATGAGTTTACAGCATTCAAACTCTTAATAAGGGGAAATACACCAGTACCTTATTTAAGTACAAAGAAAAAAGCTCCAAATTATTTTTGCAAGCTTATTTTAAAAGTTTAGACAGTTACTGAATTTCTCCACCTACTTCCAAATGAAAATTCTGTATCTTGTATTTTGTATCTAAATACACACACACAAAGACAATGCATTAGATTAAGATTATTTGCATTTTATTTCCACACTGATTTGCCTGCAAAGGCCTGAGAACTGAAAAGACATAGCAGAGCCTTCATCCTAAGTTAAAATTCTGGGAGGGGAATAAAGAGTTAGACAACAAAGAGAAAAAAGTAACATACTTTTTTTAATTGTAACATATTTGCTATAAATACAAATATGTGTATGCAATAGGTGTACATAATACACAAATATGTGTATTGGAACAAATCGGTGGACCTCAGCAAAATCACTTTGCCTAATTTCAGAAAAAACACAGTAATAGTCTGCATACACAACAAAAGCACAAATTTGAACCATCTTACTTACTATGCTGAAATAGTAGATAACAAGACTCTAGTTCTCTGCGAAGTGCAGTAACCAAGTCACTGTATCTAAATTGGATTACTTTGAACTGTTTTCCACTGGAAAAGTTTCATAAAGGGCATATTGCTATAGAATTTATAATCAAAACATTCAAAAATACCTGGAGACATGCCACTGTTATACCACTGTAAGGCCATAACACTACATGAGTAATCACACTGAATACAAAAGCACCATATTTCAATGTAACTACTTTTTAAATAAAACATTGCGGGGGGTGGGCGGAGACGCATTTCTAGTTAAGATAGAAACCAACTTACAATAAAAGGATCTATTTCCCTAAATAGTAGTAGAGATTATCAAAATTAACTGAACAATTAGTTGACACTACAAGTCAATCCTTAGGATAGGATTCTTGGACAAAGCCTTAACTCTCACTCTTTTTCCTTCCAATAAGAAAAAATAAGGTTAGCCTATCAAATGCATGGACAGCTGCAACAGATCAGCATCTCCAATATGCTTCCTACCCCAAAAAAATCTCATTGTGTGTCTTAAGGTACATACAACAGACATGATCTAATCAGAAAGGTCAACTATACTTCAACTGAAAGTACAGCTACTTATATTAGCTCAGCACCCTGAAAGTACAGAGGTTTACAAATCACTTATCACTGAAAAGAAATGCATCTTCAAGATTGTTCCATAACCACTAAGTAACTGTCCTCTGAAAACTTATACCCTCACATCCTGCAATACAAACTTGCCATATAGAAGTTATGGTGAGGAAAGAATAAATATATATATATATATATATAATGTAAGAGACATTCTGACAACTGTATTTGCCTGCAAGAAAAGACCAGGCATTGGTCATGAATAGTAAGTTACTCAAAACTGATTCCTTACATTAAAAGGATTACTACTACATGAGTTTTATAGGAAGTACTGAGAAAGGACTTTGTTGCCAATTACATTCACATCCATTTCATTCCTCACTCGTGTCACTGACTTACTATATAACATCAAGCAAGTTACTTCCCTTCTAAGCTCAAGAGTAACACAGAAATTATCCTCAGCCACTTAGCAAATGGCCTTCAAGATCCACTCTTAGATTCAGTCACTGACTGAAATCCTGTTCTAACTGACAATTTACTGGTTATTAAAAATACCTTTCGCTTTTCTTTTTTCTGCCCTTTGACCTTTTCTTTCCTATTTAGAAATCATATGGGAGATTGAGCAATTAAGCCAGGGAGTTCTCCACCATCACTAGTAATGAGCTTCACTATTTAAGAGTGTGCCAGTAGCCTGCTGTAAAATGAAAGATCACATTTGAAAGGCAAATGTGCAGACTGCAATTTTACCATTAACTACTGTAGTTACTAAGCATTGTTTTGCATAGAAATGTAGCTCCACTCAAATACCTTTCTACTATATTAGAAATCAACTCAGAACTCCCAACCCTGCTAAACATTTCTAGTCCATACGGATACCAAAGACCTATTCAGACAGAAAAGTTAGACCAGTAACTGACATACCTGAGCCTATAACCAAGGCTTTATCTTGGTACTGCTAAGTCAATAAAAGTACATCAGCAGAAATCAGAAATTTATACCAGTTAAGAAACTGCAGGCAATGGACTCATGTTGGACTCATCTTGGAGAAGTTCATGAAGGACTGTCTGTCGTGGGAGGGACCCCACACTGGAGCAGGGGACGAGTGAGGAGTCCTCCCGCTGAGGAGGAAGGAGCAGCAAGAGACAATGTGTGATGAACTGACCCCAAACCCCAACCCCCGTCCCCCTGTGCTGCTGGCGGGGAGGAGGTAGAGAAATCAGGAATGGAGCTGTGCCCAGGAAGGACGAAGGGGTGGGGGCAACATGTTTGAAGATTTGGTATTATTTCTCATTATCCTACTCTGATTTGACTGGTAATAAATTAAACTAATTTTCCCCAAGTCAAGTCTGTTTTGCCTGTGACAGTAATTGGTGAACGATCTCTCCCTGTCCTTATCTCAACCCACGAGCCTTTCGTTATATTTTCTCTCCCCTGTCCAGCTGAGGAGGGGAGTGATAGAGCGGCTTTGGTGGGCACCTGGCGTCCAGCTAGGGTCAACCCACCACATTGCCCCACTACTCGTTGAAAATCGTTCCATTTCCAAAATTTTGGTTTATTCCAATGACTTCTAAAATGGATTTATGCATCAACAGAAAAACATAAAATTAATTCCAATTGAAAGCACTTATGTACAGACTGCATTAAGTTAAATATTTATCCAACCATCTTGCTGCTAAATACCAACATCTCCTTTTCATCTACAATGCACAAAAAAGGGAAGGGCGTACACTGAAGCTGTAAATTTCTACTTGGAGTTAATTATTTTAGTTGGGGGGGGGGAAGAGGTGTGGTTCATTTTTCTCATTGTTTTGTCTCCTTGGCACCACAGTACAAGTTGCACTCTACATTTTAGGCAGGACTTACTCCCTTATCACAAGGGCCTGACAGTCCTTACCGCTTGCTTAGGAGGAACTGACATCCTTCATTCAAACATTTCATGCTGAGGTTAGAATCATTTATTAACCAAGACTTCAAAAAATTTCTTTTGAAGGTTTTACACATTTCTAGATATAAAAGGGTAAAATGAAACAGTTTTGATCTCTGCTTCAGAAGCACACAGAAGGCAGATGCAGAGAGAGGCTACCCAAGAGGAACACAGAGACGCAGCCTGTGCATGCAAGGATGGCATTATGAAAAATCAACATCTAGCTGGAGCTAAAACTGACAAGGGATGAAGGGCAACAAGGATGAACTTCTGCATCAGGAGCAAAAGGAACGCTAAGGAAGAAGTGCTCTCTGCTCTGTGGGACAGGTGACCTGGTAACAAAGTACATGGAAAAGGCTGACATACTCAATATCTCTTTTGCCCCAGTCTTCACTGGTAAGGTCTGCCCTCAAGCATCCCAGACCCCTGAGCCTGGTAGCAGAGTCTGCTGGAGTAAAGAATTACCTCCAAAAGAGGAAGATGGAGTTTGGAAGCACTTCAGGAAATTGGAAACACACAAGTCCGTAGGATCAGACATGATACATTCAAGAGTCCCGAGAGAGCTGGCCAATGTCACCAAGATACCAAACTCTATACCACTTTTTGAAAGGCCATGAGATTGGGGGAGGTTCCTCATGACTGGAAAAAAGGCAAACATCACACCCAACTTCAAGAAGAGCAAGAAGGAGGATCCAGGCAACTACAGATCAGCCAGCCTAACCTAAGTCCATGAGGGGATTATGGAGCAAATCCTCCTGGAAGCTATTCCTATGCCCAAGACGAACAAGAAGGTGATAAGGAATAGCTGGCATAGATTTACCAAGGGCAAGTGATGGCTGATAAACACAATAGCTTACAGCAAGGAGATAACTGGCTTAGCAGATGATGGAAGAGCATTGAATACAGGTGGCCATTAACAACAGTCTCCCACAGCATCCTTACAGCCAAACTGGTGAGACAGGCACTGGGTAAGCAAGCAATGAGGTGCTTGGGAAATTCATCGGACTGCTGGGCTGAAAGAACAGCAATCAGCAGTACCAAGTCCAAAAACAAGTGGTTACAGTCGCATCCCTCAGGGATTACCACTGAAACCAGCACCATCTGATGTCTTTATCGATAACCTGCATAATGGGACTGAGTGCACCCTCAGCAAGTTTGCCAATGACACCAAATTGGGCAATGTGGTCACTGCTCTGGAGGGCAGGATTCCTACCCAGAGGGACCTGGACAGGCTGGAGAAATGCACTGGCAAGACCTCGTGAAGTTCAACAAAGGCAAGTGCCAAGTCCTGTGTCCGCGATAGAATAAGCCCATGTGACAAGACAGGCTGGACGCTAACCAGATACAAAGTGACTTTTGCAGAAAAGTACCTGAAGATCCCAGCAGGCAAAAAGCTGAAGATGAATCGGCAACGTACCGTCACAGCAAAGAAGGCCAAGCACACCCTGGGTTGTATTAGCAGAAGTCTAGCCAGCAGGTCCAGGGAAGGGATCCATCCCCTCTATTCAGCACCTGCGAGACTGCGTTTGGAGTACTGGGTCCAGTTTTGGGCTCCCCAGTACCGGCCAGACATTGACACACTGGAGCAAGTCCAGTGGAGGCTACCAAGCTGGCCAGATGGCAGGAGCATATGAGGAACAATGAGGTGTTAAGGGAACTGGGTTGCTCAGCCTTGAAAAGAAAAAGCTCAGAGGAATCCTTATTGCTGTCAACTATCTAATGGAAGGGTGCCAAAAAGACAGAATTGGATTCTTCTGGGTAGTGCACAGTGATAGGACAAGAGGCAAAAGACTTAAGCTTGAAAGTAAATTCCAAGTAGCTTAAAGGAGGGTGGGGGCATGGAAATCACTATGAGGGTAGTCAAACATGGAAATAGATTACCCAGAAAGGTGTTAAGGGCTGGAACAACCTTATCTAAATTGCTCTTGCTTTAATTTAAGCAGGGAGCTGGATTAGATGACCTCCAGAAGTTCCCTCCAACCTAAATGATTCTTTTTCATGAATTTATTATTTCATCTGCCTATGATTCTAGTTCATAAACTTTCATTCAGCTATTTTTGCATCATGTTTATTACTTCTAATCGTATATTAAAAATTTTCAGTTGTCCTGTACCTACAGTAAGCATGCACCCGATGTGGTACACAAAAATGTAAACATCTCTTATCTACTTGCCCTTAGAACTTCTTCCCTTTGTACCACTGTGCTTTCCCCATAACTAAGGAACATAAGTCTTCAGTCTCAGAGCAATTTCACACTTTTAAGCTTACTTGATCTAAAAAAAAGCCACAACTTCTTTAATATTCTCATTTGTGTTTCAGTGATGACAAGAGAGGAAAGGAGAGGGCTGTGACCCATCTCACTTTGTGGCAAAAACTAATTTTTCCTCCATCCACTTAAAAGCATTAGAAAGACCTTTGTCCCTGTTATTCTTTCCAAAGAATAAGAAACGTTCCACCAAATAAACAATATAGTAAAGGTTTTCCACAAGGGCCTTACTCATCTTTCAGAGTAACCTATTTAACTAAGCAGGTTTTGGAAACCGATTTACTTATTTACATACTGTTTACAAACAGTCACACCCAACCAACTAACCACTTTTTCTCTCAGCTTCACAAAGTCCCCTCTTGGAATATTTCTGATATCAAAATTAAGTAAACACCTTAAAAGCCACAGCGGTATTTTCTAATAATCTACACATTGGTTTTGTTTCTTTTTTAAATTAAAAATACGGAAAAAGGTGAAATAAGTCAATTTCAAACTCTTTTCAAATATGTCAGGCTTTGCTTATGAACCAGGACTCTGTCAAGGAAGAAAGAATCCCTTCAGCAATCTGGGTTACAATAATGACTCCTCCAACAGCTGTACCAGTATAACAGAGTAAGATTGAGGGTGGAACAAACTGCCAAAGGTATGAATTTCAAAAAACACCTCTTATGAAATTATACTTGAAAACATCTCCATTAAAACGACACCTCTATGAAGCTCAGTGCTAATACTTGAAACGTGCATTTTAATTTTCACTTAGAAGGTCAAAATTAAAATTCATGGGGAGAAACTGAGAGCTATTACAGGAAAGATTAGTATAGCTAGTGGTCAAAAGACAAAAGAAACGTTCAGTGTTGCACTTCGACACATTTTTTCGTCCATTTAAGAGTGCTGCTGCTTTTGATACCAAGATCAAAAGTGCCAATATGACATATCAGTCCATTGGGTACATAAAATGGGTATAATCCAATGACAACTTAACCTAGACTGGAAATCAGAAGGTGTGTAATTACTAAGGTCGGTCAAGTTTGAAATTCTTCCAATTATAGCAGAGGTAATTACAATATACAACTGATTATTTTTAAGTTAGATCTGAATAAATTTACAAAAGCCCCTATCTAACAATGCCCAGATTATTCCTTGAAATTAATAAATCAACAAAAATTTTAGAGAGAAGAAAGCATATGCAAAGGAGAGAGTAGAAGAAAACCACAGGTACTTCTGTGGACACATGGAAGAAAAACAGAGACATAGAGGTGGCTCTTAAAAAGCACTAGTCCCTTTAATGTTGCCGAAAGTAAATAAAAAAGACAAATGACACCACGGCTTCATAATCAATGTAAGCCAGTACTGATAGAAAAAGAAGAACTCCTACCACCCTTATTGTCATTTGCTACCTTCACCACAAGTGGCATAAGCCAATCAAAAACACAGGTTAGCTTCTTTCAGCAGTAGTGCCTTCTTATATTAACTTACTGACCAGAAAACCATGACCCAGGTAAGCGCATCACCCATCGCAACTTACGTGACCATATCAGGACTGCAGTTATGCCCTCCTCCCTACCAACACACTTCTTTCTCCCCTGGATTGAGACAATGTCCATATGACCAGGCAAGTGAGCTGGTTCAGGAAGTTGTTCTAACCAAAAAGTAGCTCGGGAAGGGAAAAAAAAGAAATAAAAGTACTACTTTTTGACCAGATTAGTTCTCTTAACTCACTTCCTGGCTGTGGAAGTCCCATTGATGACACGAGGGAAGGAGCAGTGCCAACTTGGATTGTCTTCAAATGCTAGGGAGTACACACCGGGAGCTTGGTTTCCACAGAAGGCCACATTATGCCCTTTTTGCACTTCCCTTACTGACATTACCAAACCTTAATCTGCGAATCACTTTTTAAAGGACTGAATGCTATTTTTAACCAAGCAGTACATTTCACTGTAACCATCCTAAAAAAAACCACTGCAGAGTACTTCCAATAATGTTCCAATTTAGCTTCAGTTCTTACAACACTGGAGTCAATTTGGGCTTACTGTGCATAACTATGTTTATAGTCCCTTCAAATTTAAACTGCAAACTAACCTCTTAATTAGTATCATTAATACCCTATAACCCATATAAACAAACAGTACTGGCTACAGTCCTACTTAAAACCTAGACACAGGCATATCTTGCAGAACTAATCCTATGCTCCCAGTAGATCTTCATAAGATCTGGAGCATTCTTCGGTCTGACAGGCACTCAGGATTTTGGCCTATGTCACAGAGATCTGGTCAAATAAAGCCATGGTACCTTTCCTGAATTTAAAGGCATATGAAAACGTTGCCTGTAACATCACCAAGATCTCTCCTTGGAGAGAGAAAGGACAGTTGCCCTCCTCCAAAGTTTTATTTGAAAAGTCACCGTTGTGAGACTACAGCTTGACAGCGAAAGAGAAAAGCAATGCTTACCTAAGTAAGCTCTTTCTTTTTTGTGGCTGGTTTTGAAGAAGAGTTGACACTTTAAATTTTTGTTTTTCCCTTTCACACAAAAGAACAGATGCATACATGCATGCAGCTATGAAATGTGGTAAGTTATGATTTATTTACAACACTATCAAAACCAAGCAATCTTAACAACACAGCTTTGAAAGAGTGACAGAGAGAGCAAAGTACATGCCACACTTCAGAAACTTACAAACGAGCAGAGTTGCCAAGTCCATTTCATTCAGAGTGCCATACCCATTTCAGCTGGTTTCAGCAGGTTTTGAAGTACTCTATCTAAAGATGAGGATTTTTGTACCGGATCACACTTAGGGAGGGCCTAACTGTGGAAGGAGGCTTGGAAAAAAAAAATTAAAAAAGGGAAAAAGAGAAGATAGCGAACAACAAACCAACAAAAAAACAAAACGTGCATGCACCTGATCCATGTCGACGGCACAGATTTAGGACAGTACTCTGCTAGTTTGGGCTCTTCGGAAGTGACTTCACTTTTCCTAAGAAGGAGGAGGAAGGGTGATGAACACTTCCCTCTCCCTTCCCTCACCACGAAAACAACTTTATTTTTTAAATCCCCCACTTTCCTCCAGCTCTGGTCCTCCCAAGCGGCACTACCCCAGCGCCCAGCCGCGCACAGGGAACTCCCCCCGCACCCACACAAACGCCAGAAAACACGAAGAAGCAGCACCATCCCCCGAACGGCCACGCACCTCGTGCCTCCTCCTTCCTCCACCGCCGTGAGGGGGGCCGGGGCAGGCAGCGGCCCGGAGGCGGCGGCCGCGCCGGCAGGGCCCGCCGAAGGAGGAAGCCACCTCAGGTCACCGGGCACTGTCACTCCGTGACACGGGGCGGGTGGGGCGGAGCGGCGCCCTCCTCCCCCCCCGCCGGCTCTCCTGAGGCAGCGGGAGGAGCGCTCCCGCCTTCCACGAGACCCCCACCCCCTCCCCTCACCCCGGCGAAGGAGGCCCGAAGCAGCGCCCCCGTCCCCCGCGCTCACCGGTGGCAGCGCCGCCCTCCTCCCCGCTCTTGCCGCCGCCTCCAGCCCGTCCTCCGCCCGGCTCCGCCACCGGCTCTCTGCGCAGGGGAGGGGGAGGCTGGGCCAGCACGGCTCGGCGGGCCGCGCAGCCGCCTCAGCGCCGGACCAGCGCCGTCCACATTCCGGCGGCGGGTGGATGGCGGAGCGGGCGGGGGCGCGCGCGGGGCGCGCGCCCCGCGCCCCTCCCCCTGCTGACACGGCGCGAGCGCCGGCAGCCGAGGGCGGCCGGGCGGGCGGAGCGCGGGGCGCGACCGGCCGCTCCTCGCCGCCGCCACCCCCCCCCCCTCCGGTCGGTCGGTCGGTCGGTCCGTCTGTCTGCTCGGGCGAGGCGGCGGCCGCCGCTGGGATGAGGGGGGAGCGGATCTGACGGCCGAGAGGAACTCGGCGTGCGAGCGGCTGCGGGCGCGAGCTGCCCCGAGCTCGGCCGCCTGCGCCGGGACCGCTGCCGGCCTGAGGGGGCTGGGGGTCGGTCTTCGGGTTCAGCGGTGGGAGTGCCGGCTTGGGAGAGCGTTGTCTGCGGCCCGTCGGAAACGACCCAGCTCGCAGAAGGGCTGACGCCTGAACGCGTCAAAATTCTTGACCACAACTGAGGAACAGTGGAAGTGACCCGCAGGTCGCGGTGGTCTTTAAAAAAATGACTCGTTTTTAAGTTTGCCTTCTAATTTTGTAGCCCGGTCTCCCTAAGCGGTAGATTCTGTTTGCTTATCACGTGGTGTTGTTTGGTTAAACAAATATTTTAATATTTGAATAGTAAATATATGCATTTGTTTAAATAAATACCAGCATTGTTTATGCTGAAATAAAATATGTTTAAATAACGAAAGGTTGTCCTGTTGGTTCCTTTTCTCTTTTTTTTTCTCTTGCACATGAAACAAATTACATTTAAATTAACCACAGAATTTATACAGCTTGTCTGTGTTCTTTCCATTTAAGATGTGGATCAGCAAAACCTTAAGGAATGTCAGACCACAGCTTTAAATATTAAAGTAACTTTGTCGTGTGAAAGCCAGCGGGCTGTGCCCAGTCACCCTGGGACAGCCAGATTCCCCGCTCAAGCGCTGTTTGTACGTTGTTTTCCCATCACTGGGGTCGAGAGCTGGGAATGCTGCGCTCCTCGCAACGACAGCAAGATGACAGCTTGTGTCTAAGGGACACGGGTGTCAAAATGGCAGGAGGCTGGCCACAGCGCTTCTGGCCTCCCTCTCCCATCATTGCTGCCTGCTACAGAGGTGTGCTGCTGGGAAACCTTGGGGTAAAGGTCAAAGCGCAATTGCTTGCAGCGGCAAAACCACAGAAATCTGATTTTGGAGATCTTTTTAATGCACTGTAAGAGCAGAGCTACTGAAAGTTGATCCGTCCAAGCGTTTGATTCTCCTTGATGCTCATTGGTATGCTGTAGGAAAAGCAAAGCAAATTCTGAATATGCAAATGGACAGAGAGATGGTTTATTTGGTACGCAGTCTTTTTCCATTGTAGTGCTGTAACAAACCAGTCTCAAAGCTGGCAAGGCAAGCAGACAAAGGAGAGCGTTTCCCAGAGAAAAGCAAAGCAGGACTACTTGGCCAGTGGTACACTATGCCAGTCCCCCACTTTGTTGCTGTTAACTATTCTGTATCTTTCCTAGTTGTCTGCAGCTGGTGTAAATTAAATTACCTTCAGATTATTTTTATCGCACCACAGGGTTCAGGTAAACCACAAAAGCGTGGCAAAAGAAGAAAAATTAAGGGGGAAGAGGGGAACAATTTTACTGAATATTACAATAGAGGAAAAATAAGAAAAAAGTTTCCCTGGCATTGTACTCAGATGCTGCATGCTTATTTAAGAATATGGGTAATAAAAAGGAGGACCTGAAAGTGATTAAATTCATAACCAAAATGATGAATAAATTGTCATAACTGGTTATTGTAACAGAAATGTAGACTTTGTTCAGGAAGCATAGATAGGAAAAAAGGAACATAAAGTACAGAGCTAGTGAAAATATTTAGATAATGGCAAAAAGGAAGGGAAAAGAATAGTGTCACAGCAAAGACCCATTAGCAACCCACAAATGAAAAAGATCAAGTGCATGGTACTTTAATTTGAAGAAAATCATCCAGAAGCATAGGAACTGGTGATAATGAGACTTGGAATAGCAAGATACCTACTCAGAAAGGAATTTGGGAGACAATATGGGTGATGGTGGTCATTAAGTAAGTTAATGACTCTTCAAAAGGGAAGCAAGGAAAAGCAAACCAATGGGCTTGAACAAATTAATAAGCAAATTATTTGTAAGGCCTTGGATTATAAGATTAATAATAATCAACAGTAACATCTCAAAACCAGATCATGGAATCTTGACTTCAGCAAGGCTTCTGCCAATGTATCATCTACTACTCTCACAAGAAGGATACAGGAGCATTGGCTACACAAAACTTACATGAAATGGTTAGAATATGGCATTCAGAAGTGGTGTCAAGTGATTCACCACCAAATAAGAAGTTTATAGCAAGTGAGATCTTCAGATGCTTTACATCCTCAGTCCTGAACTGCTTCTGTGATGCAATAGGATAGAGAATATTCTTATCACATTTGTGGAGGATATCCTGTTGAGGTGAGAGCTGCAAGCATTTTGGAAGATGTAATTAGAATTGAACAAATCATGACGAGTTGGAACAAAGACCTGAAGTAAACAGGATGTAATCCAATAAGGCAAGAAACTTACGGATAGCTGGGAATAATTGACTGGAAAAATGCAAGCTGGAGACAAACTGGCTAAGCAGTTACTTTACAGAAAAAAAGTCTTAGTTCATAGCAGTTCACAAATGGAAAATGAGTCAACGGTGATTTAGTGTTACAAAAAATGCAATGGCTTTACTGAAATGTAGAAAAAGACTGTCAAACACAAGAAGAGCAAAATAATTCTTCCACTCCACTGAGCTCAAAAAGGCTTTCAGTGAAGAACAGTTCTCAGTTTTGGGCACCTCCTTTTAATTAGATCTCTGTGCAGAATGTACAGAACTACCAGAAGTCTGGGCAACTTGACCTTGAGTCATACGCAAGTATGACTGAAAGAAGTTCAGCTGGACATCTGAAAAGTCAAAGACATGTGAATGTATAGCCTAGAAAAGCATGAGAATTTGTGTGAAGAAAGCGGTCTGTATGTATACAAGAGAAGTGAATACACATACCAGCCCATCTGTTTGATAATAGCAATAATTTTTTTGCTGCATAATGATCTCTCAAGCTAAAACACTTAATGAGACTATTTTTTTTAGTATACTTAAATCCTCATATCCTTAATATCCTGAGGTGTGATAAAAATCCTGAAGATGTCGAGCATCCATACATTGGGAAAAAAAAAACTTATTTTAAAATCCACCAAGAAAAAAAGTCCATGCCAGGCCTCTCCTGTATTATCCACTATGGGGAGCTGAAGCGTAATATTGCTGGACAGATGGTGATAAAGGAATCCAGTTGCACACTTAATTGGAGCTATAAAGTCTATGTGCATTAATTTCCATAACCTGACCTCTACAGAGCTCACATATAAATATTTGTCTTGATAGAGGGAATTCCATTTAACCTTCTCTGAAGGATAATGGAAAGCCAAGGTTGTCCAGCCTGTACTCAGAATGGGCATCTCCCACAACCAGTCCTTCTGCCGCTGCCAGAGACCTGTCTGGATCACAAACCAGGGAACTACTGGGTCTGTCTGGGGAGGTCTGAAAACAGGCTTGAAGAAGAATTCCTATTTAGGAGGTAATTAAGCCTATCCCCATAAATAATAGGAAGGAAGTATATAGTTCAGGATAAAAGCACCAAAATTTCGGGGCAGGAATGCTGGGAAAACATATCTACACATCTATTCTAGAATATACTACTGTGCGACTTGTATGGATGGAATGGTCCCAGCAAATTCTTGTATGTTTGTATCATCCTTGTTAAATCAGAATTTCTGAAATAAAAATGAAACTTTAATGAGTGTTTATAACTGATCCTGCTGTGGTCTGTTTCTCCTGGAGCTCAGGCACTAACATTATCTGAGGGACCTTACCTCAGGTCTTTACAGTATGTTTGAGCACACTAGCCTAATATATTGATCTTACTGCTGGAGTAAGCTTTAAAACCCAGAAGAGCGAGGGACTTCTTGCAGCTTAAGAACTAAATAGCATTGAATGGAAATACTTAGGAATAGCTCATGCAATGACTTTTCTCTAGGAAGGTTTGATACCCTTAAAATCACTGGCTGGTGCCAAATATCGTGTGCCAGAAGTAAAATGGAGTCAAATTCCCTTCAACAGGTAATTAATCAATATTTGAACTTTATGGGAAGCCTTTCACTTTTTGAATACTTATTGAGACTTTCTAGATACAAACCATGGAGAAGTTAAGTTTGATGCATTAAAGATGTTCAGCACATTTCAAATATTCTAATTAAACAGTGACACAGCCCTAAATAAACACATTGTCCACATAATCAAGAACAGAATATAGATAATCTATTTTATAATGTGGTGGTTAGTTTCCCATATTTGGTGGTTCAATAGTACAGAAATGAGTTTACAAGTTATTTCTGACAGAACAAATCGATACGAATCTGACAACGGTTGCAACTGAAGCAATAGCTTATTTTCAGCAGTATCAAGTGGGAGGAAACACACAGAAAATGTTGTTTCTAGTTTTTAAGATGAAAATGTGGCCTTTGTGTTAGGTTGCAGCTACAGACTGAATTTCCAAATTCTTTCACCTTTAGCTGCCTCAAAACCCAGTATTCTTCTATTTTACAGAGAATAAATTGAGATCTACACTACCCATAGTCACTCAGAACTGAGATGGAATGGAATTTAGTCCTGGATTCCTAATGAACAACTATAAAGCATTTTGACATTTTAATGAGATGATAGTGTATAAATCCATGACCATACAAATAAATTTTCATTAACAGTGAGATCATGTCTACTGAAATTTAAAAAATTAACAACATTCTTTTTGCAGAAACCAATTATTTGTTATTCTTACATATTAATGCTATATTTTAATGAGGTTTGGTATGATCTTTTTGTATGTTGCAGATGTACCAATTTAGGGTTTAATTTCCATGTTACTTTTGCATTATTCATTTAGCAGTACAGTTACTATTTAGAATAGTAATACCTTGCAGAACAGAAATATAAAGGCCTATGATGAATTACTGAACCATTGAAAACTACATCCAGAAGGACTCCTGTAGTATATAAATGTGTTACTCTGTAATATAATTTTAATTACAAGTGCAAAATCATTTCCGCTGAGATTCTAAACATTAAAAAAGAGCGGCAACCCTTCTGTAGCTACACACTTTTTAGAGCTGTGATCTGTAGTTCGCAAGACATAGCGGAAGACATCTGCATAACTGTATTGGCTTTGTGTGGCAAGGTTTTGGTAGCCGGGGGGGTTACAGGGGTGGCTTCTGTAAGAAGCTGCTGGAAGCTTCCCCTGTGTTGGAGAGAGAGCCCATACCAGCCGGCTCTGAGATGGACCCACCGCCGGCCAAGGCCGAGCCAATCAGCGATAGTGGTAACGCCTCTGGGATAACATTTTTAAGAAGGAAAAAAAGTTGGGACAGAGGGAAACGGCAGCTGGAGAGAGGAGTGAGAACATGTAAGAGAAACAACCCTGCAGACACCAAGGTCAGTGAAGAAGGAGGGGGAGGAGATGCTCCAGGTGCCAGAGCAGAGATTCCCCTGCAGCCCGTGGTGAAGACCATGGTGAGGCAGGCTGTCCCCCTGTAGTCCATGGAGGTCCACGGTGGAGCAGATACCCACCTGCAGCCCGGGGAGGACCCCACACCGGAGCAGGTGGATTCCCAAAGGAGGCTGTGACCCCGTGGGAACCTCGCGCTGGAGCAGGCTCCTGGCAGGACCTGTGGATCTGTGGAGAGGAGCCCATGGAGCAGGTTTTCTGGCAGGACTTGTGACCCCATGGGGGACCCACGCTGGAGCAGTGTGCTCCTGAAGGACTGTACACCGTGGAAAGGACCCATGCTGGAGCAGTTCGTGAAGAACTGCAGCCCGTGGGAAGGACCCACGTTGGAGAAGTTTGTGGAGGACCGCCTCCCGTGGGAGGGACCCCACGCTGGAGCAGGGGAAGAGTGTGATGAGTCCTGCCCCTGAGGAGGATGAAGCGGCAGAAAATAACGTGTGATGAACTTACCGTAAACCCCATTCCCTGTCCCCCTGTGCCACTGGGGTGGTTGGTAGAGAATCCAGGAGTGAAGTTGTGCCTGGGAAGAAGGGAGGGGTGGAGGGAAGGTGTTCTGAGATATGGTTTTATTTCTCATTACCCTACTCTGGTTGATTTGTAATAAATTGAGTTAATTTTCCCCAAGCTGAGTCTGTTTTGCCCATGACGGTAATTGGTGAGTGATCTCTCCTGTCCTTATCTTGACCCACAACCTCTTTGTTATATTTTCTCTCCCCTGTCCAGCTGAGGAGGGGGAGTGATAGAATGGCTTTGGTGGGCACCTGGCGTCCACCCAGGGAAAACCCACCACAAACACCATGAACATATAAAATCCTTTTGCTACCCATCAACATGTCCTGTGCCTGTGTGATGAGAAACAATGACCCTGTCTCTCACTAGGCTCAGCAGAAGACTTTTCTAGCTGTTAGGTTCTTTAATTTTTTTACTGTCTTTCAGCCAATTATAACTATGTATGACTACACATAGGACTGCAAGCATGCAAAGGCATTGTGCTTGTCCTTTCTGTGTGTCAGGAAAGAATGACTGGGCTGTTTGTGGCCACCTTGGCCTTGCTCTGTAACCTCTGAATTGAGTGCCAGGCCTCAAATGGCATTGCTAAATTGGGGGGCTCAGCTCAGTAAATGGTCAGTAGAATGAAAGAAGCATCCCTTCTCCTTTTTTGGGGTGGGGAGTGGAAAGAATAGGTACCAAGGAAGCTGCCTCCTTCTGAGAAATGTCTGATGATTTAATTAGCATTGAGTATTTGATGGCAGAATCTGAGAGAAAGGGTGATTTTTACACTTTTAGGTATCTCAGGGTAAAATCTTTATATTAAATAGGACTGGAAAAATTACATCATTTCATGCAAGAGCTGATAAGGATTATATTGATCTTCTGTAGACCTGCTGTGCCACATAAGCTATCACTTCACTGTGTATGTAATACAAATTCACTTGACAATGTATGTTTTACAGAGGCCCGATCACTGACTTTTAATCTTTCTTTCTCTTTCATTATGAAAAAGCAACAATTGGGTCTAAATCTGTGTCAAAATTACCAAACCATTAAACAGAATGTGGGGAAGTCAGATCAATTTTCCTTATATATTTTGCATAACTTGTATGCGTTACACATGGTGCACAACTTCGTATCAGAGGTGCTCCCTCACGTGCTGCAGCCAATTATGTATCAGTCACTTAAATGTAGACTGTAATTGCGCTTTCCTTGAGTTGCTCAGGTGATTATAGCTCTCTATCAAAAAAAAAAAAAAAAAAAGCTAAATCTTTTATAGGGTCAACAATAATTTTTTCTTAGTACTTATGTAGTTCCAATGCTTACCTTTCATGCTTCTGAGTTAGAAGATCTTTATCTTGTTTTAGCTATATGAAACAAAATTAGACAAGTCCAAAATGTGTAACAGGAAATGCTACCATCCCATCACCAATTGCTTTGATGTTCATATACATAGACTAAGTATTTCTATACATATTCATATATATATATATAAGCATACAGCCATACCCACGTAAACACTGTGTGTATTGCACACATTCTCTGATCTAGGAATCTAGGACTCTTCTGTTGCTACATCTATACTCTTCTGCCTTTAAAGCCAAGTGTCCATAAATCCAAATGTGTTGAACTCCTTAAAAAATGCAAGATGTGCCCAAAAGCTGCCTTAAAACCCTGCTTCTGAATCTTAACATCAACAAAGCTTCTGTAACTTTAGGCCCTTCTGTGGTAAACTGCAGTTGGTAGGCTTCATTAAGGAAGCCCTACAAAAGTGTAAGGACTAAGGGAAGTCTGTCTTTACATGGTGCAAAAGGCAGGGGGGAATAAAGCCTTCCCTATTGTCAGCATTTCTCTACTCAACAGTGTGTATATCTATTGTGAGAACCGCTGACCTTTGAAGCAACCCCTTCATCTGCAAGTTCTGAAGAATAAGAAAATTGGAACTTGTGTGAGAAACTGTTTTCTAAGGAAAATATCCATCGTTTGGCTGTTAGAAAATCTGATACCTAAACAGACAGCTGAGCAGCAATGGCTATGAGATTCAAGGTTAACAGAGCATGGATCTCTTTCAGGCTTCAGAGAAAAGGTGAAAAATGAAGAGCAACCAAGCGGTTCTAGTCTGATGAAACAGTGGATTCCTGTGACAGAGAACTTCCAAAAACTTGAGAAGCAATAATTTACTATGCTATGCTGTAGCTCTGTATTTAATAATCATATAGAATTACAAGGACCAGTTGCAGATTTCAGGTGAGAGTGGTGGATCCAACTCAATTTTCTTTCCACCTTTACTGCTGAGAAATGTTAGCGATACCAAAAACGGTCCCTCCCACCAAGGAGGTAAGTTATCTTTTCGTGTACTTTTACCCAAATGTAATTCCCTAGACTGAAGGGGTGCAAAGCCCCTTCTAGACGTACTGGTTGTACAAGCTGTGCCTGGGCCCAACTGTATTTTAATAATCTATGATCTTGTAAAATACACTAGGTTATGTTTTTATCTCCTGCTAATAAACTTACATAGGCAGATACATCAGTTCCAGGGAGTTGCATCAGTCTTCTGAATAGTATTTCATAGGAAGACAGTTCTGTGGTTTGTTGAGGTCTTTGCCAAGATTTATTAAGGCTAAAGGTAGTGCATGCAAGACACAGTTATTTATTTGGCTGTGGCATAAATTCCTGGTGCAAACCAATTCTTCAGCACTGTCTGGGCTAGTGCAGCAGTCCCAAAATGCCCTGGATGGTGATGCATTTCTGCTATGGGAATCAGGTATTGCTTCGGTAAAATAGGAAGGGTTTGCATACCTGCTCTCCATATTCCCTGGGAGTCTTTGGTCACTTCATTCCCTTTCCAACAGTCAGCATCTTCAGCAGGAACAATCAAATATATCTCTTCAGGAGCAGGCAACACCAGGTTGGACCGCTGCACTGCTTTGTGGTTTGTACAGCAGTCATGCTGGGCTTTAGTTGCAGCATCCACCAGACCATTTACTATTTCTTCTTTTGTCCTTTCACCAGTGTGGGCTGGCTGAGGAATGATAGCTAGTTTCTTTGGCAACTGTATGGCTTTTAGCAGTTCAGTACTTCACTCACAATAAAAGTTATACACCCACACTGCTTCCATAACTGTCCAGTGGCATGGCACGCTCCAAATCCATACTGAGAATCACTGTAAATATTTACAGCCTTTTCTTTGGATGGCTGGCAAGTCTTTGTTAATGCAATCCATTCTACTGCCTGTGCGCTCAGCTTCAGACTGAGTGGTGAAGCCCCCACCGCTTCATTCACAGGAGTTACAGAATGACCTGTAGCCTGGTTGCTGTTCAGATAATACGAGGACCCATCTACACGTAGTTCCAGATCAGGATCTAGGAATGGCACCTCTGTTAGATACAAACACGAAGGTCTGGGTTTCAGCTATACAAGATCCCTTAGAGATACTGGCTATTAACAAATCATCAGCATATGGTATCAAAATGGATCCATTTTTTAAACACAATATCCTGCAAATCTTTAACTAAAATTCTAGAAAAAATAGTGGGGACCCAGGGAAGCCATGAGGAAATCTTGCCCATGTCCGCTGTATTTTTCCTCAAGTAAATGCAAAAAGGTACGGAGGGTCTGGATGGACAGGTATATTGAAAAATGCAGCACCTAAGTCGATTACAAAGTACCATTTAGCATTTGCTGGAATTACTGTAGTAGTTGTAGAAGTGTCTGGTACCCCCAGGTACGGAACTACGCCCCACTCATTTACTGCCCGAAGATCTCACATAAACCAGTAAACCTGAGACTCTTCCAGGAAAACTAGAGGGGAACCAGGAGTCCTAACACCTCCTAGCCCCTCCCCTAGTGTATTATAAATTGTTATATATTGTTAGAAATTGCTTATTTTTATAAACTGTTATAAATGTATTTGTAAATTATTAAACAGTATTAGAAAATTATTCTATGTTTATTACAAATTGACTTATTGACAGTCGCCATTTATTCTAAATTTCTCTCTTCAGATCCTGAGCCCTGCAGTGACAATTCACCCCATGGCTCCCGGTTCTGCCCCTGACTCCTGCCCACCAGGCAGGATTTCCTACCCCCAGGCTGGGAAGGAGGCATCTACCCCCCTCAGCTGCCCCACACAGAGGTCAGGGTGGGTATCTGCCCCTGGAGGGGGAATATCTGCCCCTGTGTGGGGGATCTACACATGGGGAGGGGGTATCTGCCCCTAGGGGGGATATCTGCCCCCGGACAGGGCATTGCTCCTGGGGAGAAGATTTGCCCTTTGGGGACATATCTACCCCTGGGGGGCAATTTAGCCCTCGGGGGGGATTACTTGCCCATGGGGGAGGGGCATCACCCCTCCTTCCTGCCCACACATTTGCCCCCCAAAGCCCCTGATCTGCCCCATGGCCCCCATCTGCCCCCAGCCCCACAGTCACCCCAGCACAGGCGCCATCGGCAGGGACCTACAGGGACACTGGCCCCACAGGGCCTGGCTACAACTGCTTGTCAACCACTGTTATCCCCTCAGGGTAACATTGGAACGTAGAATGAGGTTCAGATTTTTTAGAATTTTAATATTGCATTCCCAGGATTCTCCTTTAGATTTGTGAGCTTGAGAAGTGCAAGACAAAGCCAGTTTGTTTCAGTCTTTGCCTCCTGACACTTGTGAGTTGTAGCTGTTACACCTGAGAGATCAGTGAATGACTGTGTTTGCTCCCAACTGGTTTTCAATATTTGGCTTAACTACATAGGGTAGAAACCATTTTATCTTGTCTATTTAATATGCAAATAAGTGTATATATGCATTTGTGTTTCCTGTGGAAGGAAATCTAAGGAGAAGGTGGGGTTTGTGTATGAAAATAGAGGACACTCCTTTTTTTTTTTTTCTCTCTTTTTTTGCAGAGCACTGCATGTTAATGGAAACATTGATAAGAAAAGTTGCTGCCTGGGAGAGACAGTGATAAACTGCAACATAAACAACCTTCCAATATCAAATTGCTGAACTTAAGTTCAACTACAGTCAATTTGTAAAATCTGAGGACTTTACGAGTAAGATGAATAACTTACTTCGACTGCTGTTTTTATGTGCAGGTAGCATGTGTCTGCCTAGCAGAGCCACCAGAACACCAAAAGCATTGAGGACAAATAAACTCAAGATACTGTGGCCTTATCTATGAGAATGAGAAACTTCCCTAAGAGAACAGAAAGTGTGCTTCTCAAAATATTTTGGTTTTGTTAACAGGCTAAAATACCATACCATACCATACCATACCCATGGTTTGCCCATACCATAGCCTTCCATGTGCCTCAATGAGTATGTAACAAATGTCCATTAATCTCCGAGAAACTGATGTCACTCTTGCTAAAAAGAAACTAATTGAATGTCTTAAAAACGTATACACAAGGTAAGCTCCATCTATGCTCACAGTATGTTCTGATCCTTTCACTGTTGTTTCTTTAGCAACTGTATCAGTAGTTTATGGAGAAAAATAACATCAAAAGTAGTTAACTAGCCAAACCACAAATACTACCTCTTCCTGTCTTGTAATGAGAGCTAGTTCCACTATTAGTAACTATTTTTCATTCAACTTACTGATTCCCTTTAGTGAATTTCCTTTTTCTTCTTCTGTAAATGCTGCCTCCTTCACCTGCTGGAATCAAAGAACAGGCAGCATCACATGACATGTCAGATTACTATAGACTTCAACAAACAAATCATCAAGTTTGAAAAAATCTTATTTCATTAACAATAAAAGATAGCAACTTCTTTTTACAAAACCTGTGCTCTTTTTAACCAAGTTAAAAAAGAAATTTAATAGTTGGAATGTTATATTAAAAAAAAAAAAATCTTTCAAGGTTAGGATTAATGATGTAATTCTTGATGAAAATTTACCAAAACCAGATGAACATACACAACAGGAACAAATTATACTGTACATTTACAATTCAGAAATGTCTGTCTTTCCTGCTGAAATTGAATTCCTGGAATGCTGTGTAACAGCTTTTTACCAGTAGAGTAATGAGTGACAGGAAACCTAGAATACTGTGCTGAAAAGAAATTTAAAAGTGGAGGAGGAAATTCTTACCAAAAAGGTAGGGTTTTGAGTGTGTGAGAATTTGCCTGTCAAAGTAGACATGATATGTAGAATCTGGTAAAAGAATAAAGGAAATTACCATACAGCTATGATCTCTGAAAAATAATCTCAGCCTACCTAAACAAATTCAACGTGTTTCCACTGAAAATAATCTTTTTGTAAAGTGCTTATCAAGCATGTACTGTAGCTACCTGTTATAAAATTGTTTTTTGTTTATAGGTCTCTTCTCAAAAACCACTGAGGGGTAAAATGTAAAAAATGACCCTCCGCAATTACCTGAATAATATACTATTAAAAAACTGCTAGAATTGAGATCTGAATAAGCAGCAGCTACTTGAGATCCACACTAATATAAAAACACCTAAAATTGCTTTATGCAGTTATTCATACATTAGGATTAGCTAAGGTTGGTCCTTTACTTTTATTTTCCTGTGGGAATTGCTAGTCCCATTTGTTGGAAGGTGCACTGGGGGAGTCTTGTATCAGGTGTTCTCAAACCAGACCAGCACAAAACTTTGGATCTTTATGTTTGATACCAAGCAGGGATAACTGCAGGAAACAGTCAACATGTTTTCACTTGCTGCAGAAATGTGATGTGACGACAGAGATGTCAGTCCCACTTTTTACTTGTATTAAGAGTGCTCTACCTGGGAAACGTGATTGGAAAAATTACTCAAATAGCAGTTTAGTCATAATGTAATTACTGTAACTTGCATAAGTGTGGAGGATACATAAGGTCTAGTGGTCGGAACCCAAGACCAGACCATGGGGTTTATTCCTTATCCTGCCACTGCTTGCTATGTGAACCTGAAAAGTTGCTTAACCTCTACTATTTAGCTTCCCCTGCAAAACAAGAGTAAGGCTGTGGTTTTACATGCAGCTAAACAAAGGTACTGACTTGCCGTAGAAAACCTGTGCTGATTTTATTGCCCTACCTGTCTTTCATTTTCCCCCAGTTTTAAAGTACATAAAGGAAGTCTGCCAGAGAGGCACAAGGTGGCTCTCTGTTTTATACACACACAAGAGCTGGAATTCTCATAAAATGTAATTTTCTTAATTCTTTATCTTCTCAATTCATATGTTACTTTCCTAAGCTGAATAAAAGGCTGTTGTAAAATGCGATGCAACAATGTTATGAAGGAAAAGAACAAATTTCAACATAGGAACCACTAGAGGAAGGAAAGGAAATAAAGGGTTGTACTTCTGCTTTTTGTTGAGACAGAATAGAAGAGGAAATAAATCAAGGAACTAAAGTGCAAGATAAAGAGGTGGCAGCATATGCCACTTGGCAGAGGCTCTTGACCCTCCCGGGGTAGGGGGCGGGTGTGGGATTCAGAAGCCAAACAGATGGTTATTTCAGCAGAGGGCACCAGAACAACAACTATATGGTAGAGACTTTGACTTGCTCTGCCCAATGAACATTATTAAATGCCTGGTATCCTCACAGCCTCCAAGTGGGTCTGCATTCTTGTTATGCTGCAAATTCTTGTACTATATAACGCTTCAAAATTTTGTCACGCTTAGAGAGAGATGTTGCCAAATGACACTGAAAGCTCTGGGATTAAAGCAAACCAGGCAATTATATGTAAGCAGAAAGGCAGTAAGGAGTACCATGGGAATATGTGGCATGTACTACTAAGTCAGCATATTGCATCTCTAAATGTCAGTGGGACAAGGAGGATAATAAGATGGGACAGTTAAGTGAAACTTCTAATGAGAAATCATCAAAGAGAAGTTTCTTACCTTCCTTATCATTCCTTCTTTTTTCACAGCAACTGAAGCCACAGGGTATACTTAAATAGATTTTTTGCATTCCTAGTAGCCTAAGCACAAATGTTAGTAACTGCACTGATATTCTGCAAATCTATTATGTATAGCATCAAAGAACTGCAAAAAGTTTTACAAATTTTTAAACAAATCTGATAATGTTTGGTGGGTTATATAGTATTATTTGCTTGTGCAAATTGAATGGTTGAGAGAGAACCATTCATAGAGGAATATTGATTTTACACTTATGCCCTTCACATTCCTTTACATCATTCAGGCTTCTGTTGTATAAAGGAAATCTAAATCTTATATGTTATGGTCAAGATACTGAGCATGTCCTTCCACAGTGGAAGGCTTTATTTTGCTATCATCCTCTTATTATTCTAAATTAAGCATACATAACTAGTTCTAAAAATTGCATCTGAATTACATGGGCTTGGATGACATTCAGCATACTCTTTAATGAGTATTGGGTTTTTTGGTAATGATTACACTGTGCAGATATGCTTCAGTCTTCTGCTTTTGTCAGTGGAATTTTATAGAAGTGCAGGAATTGTAGGTTTTGTTAACATGATGGTCAAGCACACAAAAGTCCTAAAGATTTACTTTTTTGTTATCTTTGGTTTATATGATGTATGCAAGAATCTTGGCTGTGTGAAAAAACAACGACATTTTTTTAAATGCTTGCAGCCAGTTGGAAAAATATTTAATTCTTGCCTTTCATTCTGATATCACAGGTTTCAAAATGAGAAATTTTCCATTATTGTCAGCATTACGGGTCACATAGATAACTAAAATAGCAAAATGAAACATTGCCAGCACATTAAAAAAATCTTTCTTTTTACAAAAACAGCTATTCTGTTACCAGTTTTACATGAGTTTTATATAGAAAGAGTAATATAAAAATTGAATCATCAGATGATACCATTTTACAGTTACACTGATATTTTACCTATTTTTTCTCGGTTATGCAGGCTAATATAGGGATTAATTTCTAATGTATAAATCTGAAGAACATTACTAGCTTGGCCACAAATGTAAAATCCTAGAACCATGCCTATACATTATCCCCTTTGGGAAGGAAAAAAAGAAAAAGAAGGAATGGAAAATTGACACGATATGTTGTAAAATCAAAACTAATTCCTGGGGGTTTTTAAGGACATAAAAGAAAGAACAATGTGAATAACTGGAGATATATTACAGCAGATATAATAATAAGCTTAAATGAGATATGACAACAGTAACCCTAAAAGCGAATACTGTTCTGCGTTTCATATGCTAAAGCAGTATGTCATGCAGGAAGAAATGCTGGATAACTGGAGAAAGCAGACATTAAAAGTAATCTAGGTATCTAGTGGGATCAGTTCCCAAAGAGAGAAAAAGCTCATCTGCAAACTTGTGAACTTTTAAAATCCAGAATAAAGAACAGTCATTAGGAAAGTTTTACTCTAACAGAGGTCTAAAATGGGTTTTAAGATTTAGTTTACTCATCCTTGCAATGTTACTTAATGAGAACCATAGGTCATTTCAGATCCCACTTCTTAAAATTTAAACAATGCAGTACTGTGGTAAAGCTACGTTGTAATACTGAAAATTGTTGTTAGCAAGTACATATTGGTAATAGAATTTACTAAATGGTAACAGAATTAAATGCTGAGGGAAAATATAAGCAAGCTGAAAATGAAAACCTTTCAGCAATATAGGAACCGTACATAGGAACCAAGTATAGGAAGTAGTAGAAGTCTTCAGATTAGAGTATTAAAAACCAGACTGAACAAAACACCAGAATGATGTACTGCATGCAACCACCTGCTATAAACCAGGAAGTAAGAGGATGGCCTCAGGCCTTGACCACTTCTAGTTTCTGCGTCTTTAAACAACGGTTGCAGAGAACACCTACCATTTTATCTCCTAGTGCTAGCATTTGTGTCTGAACAGGATACTAGTAACTTCAATAAGGTTCACATTTCTAGCACAACGTTTAGGAGAGGAGTCTGCAAAAGATGGCAATTGCTGATTGAAAATTTTCTGTGGTATGCACAGTTTTAAATTAGAATAATAGGGCGAAGACGATAATTAAATTGATCAAGAATAACGTGCAGAGATACTACTTAGTAGTTCATTTCCAAGAGGGAGGAGTAATTAGATAGGAGTATAATGATTCAGATTTGATTTTTTTTTTTTTTTTTAACAAACTATGCTGCAATTTGCCAATTGGTTATATGAAAGCTTGTGCTTCAGGACAAAGACTCTTACATAATTTATACAGTCATTAAGAACAAGTGGTATTAGTGTTGCATTGGGGCATTGCAGGAAGTTTTACAATGCCAATATAATTATAAGAATACAATAATGTACTAATCTGTGATCATCCCTGACTTCCAAATCTGGCTAACTACGGTATTCTTGATTAAATCATTCATTCAGATATTTTATTGTGTAATGATGGTACTAAGGATTCTGATGCTTACAAACATTGATTGTTTTAGACTTCTGTTTGTAGACTTCTAAATCTTTCCTGTTAATCTTCTTGAAACAACAATAAAACAGCCGTAATGCTTAAGATTCACACTTCCATGTTAAACTTCCTGATTTACACTTGTTACTCGTAGTAAGTTAAATGTGATCTTTGTAAAGATCTTAGCCTTCTGAGTTCATAAGATCCCAAATGCCTGTGAATATACCAAGAAAACCCTGTTTTCAGAAATTAATAGCTGTTCTTATTTTATTCAAGCACTAATCATTGATAAGCATTAAGCTTAATTGTTTTGCTGGAAAAGACTAAATAATAGAGACAATTTCTTTAGTAAAAATGAGAGAAATAATACATCTAGCTACTGTCACCACACTTCTTGTAAAGTTAACATGATAATATCCGCAATCCATATGAGAGTCAGGAAGAGGAGCTGAAGATTAAACTCTCCCTATGTAGACTTTCTCTCACATCCAGGAGCTCAGCTCTGTAATTTGTTTCCGTATTTCTGTCTACATGTCATGACCCAGCTTCCTTTTGCAGGTTGCCGTCTCAAGCCCCTGGCTCCGGGCCTGGTTACTTCTGACCTGACATTGTGCTGTTTTAATGTATGCCAAGGTCATGTAGTCCTCTGCAGTTCAGACGTTGAACTGATAATACAGTGCATGCTCCCTACAGTGTTATGAAGCCTTTAGAAATGCAGTGATTCCATATGCAGCATCCTGCACAATGACCGCACACCAGCATAGATCCCACAGAACCTCCAGCTGGGCATATACATGATAAAATATCTGGGGAACAGGATGGGACCACTGAACCTCATCTTTTTGTTACATTTGGAAATAAATTTGGACAAAATCCTTAGCATTTTACACCACAGTTCATGTTTGTATAAAATGGGAATCAGTTCGATGCTACCTTGAAACATCCAGATGTTAAGTAATTACTTCTCACAGCATTTTAAAACTATCGGTATATGCTAACTAAATGCAGCAAGTCACTATGAATAATTGTAAGATATAACTTAATTTTAAAATTTTTTTCAGTAGCCAAACTCTAGTTCAGTTACTGTGTGATACAGGAAGGCTTGGTGGGGCCCCAACACATCGTACCTGTGGTGTTGGTTGAAGCTGAGGTTTAATTAAACGTGCCCTGCCAAAAGAAAGCTACTGCAGAACCGTCTCCAGCAACAAGCCCGGCTCCCCATGGGCCTCGCGGCCAAAGCAACATGGTCTTTGACCTGCACAGCCACCTAAGTGTGCCTGGACTGGGAACAGCATTCATGATTTTTTTTTCCTCCGAGTAAGAAAATAAACCAACCTCCAAGCTCTAAGGTTTGATGGCATGAGGCAATCACAGCAGGGAAGAAGACGGAACTGCAGTGCACCCCGAACAGGGGAAGCACCCTCCCGCCCTGCTGTGGGCGCTGAGCTAGAGAAAATGGCGGGCTAGGGGCTTTGGGAGGCTCCGAGCACGCAGAGAGCTCCTCAAGCTACACTCAGCGTCCGAAGAACCACAACCTCGACCCCGTAGCCTCGCCGCGCCCGCAGTCATCGCTGGCGGGGACAAGACGAGGTGGAAGAACGAAAAACCCACCCAAAAGACAAGGGAGGGCAGCGGGGAGCACGCACCATCACTAACAGGAACTCACGACACCCTCCCCACGGCAGAAAGCGATAACACCCACGGCAGAGAGCGACAACAACACCCCCGCCTAACAACACTGCCCTTCACCCTGCTCAGCGCCACAGCCCGTGACTCGGCTTTTTCTCCCAGGGCCGCTCCGCCTGCTCGGGGGGCCGGGCGCAGGAAGGGGCGGGCGGCAGGCAGGCAGGCAGACAGCGGTGAGGCGGTGCAGGCAGGCAGGGAGGGAGGGAGGGAGGGAGGAGGAGGAGGAGGAGGAGAGGCAGCCGACGCACAAGATGGCCGCCGCTGCTGCAGCGGCGGAGGTGGAGGGGTGGCAGGCGACGGCGGTGGGGGGGCCCGGGGGCTTGCGGGTGTTGGAGAAGCAGGGCGCTGCGGCCGCGCCCGTGTGCCGTAGCTGAGGGGGCCGGTGGTCGCTGCGGGGAGCCCGGCCCGTGTGGTGAGTATGCTGTCTCCTCTACCACCCGCTCTGCGGGGAGCAGAGAGCCTGGGGTGCGGGGAACAATGGGGCTGGCCTCGGGGGCGCTGGTGGGGCGGGAGGGCTCTGTCCCTCCCCCCTCCCAGGGAAGGGAGACGGAGGGGCGGGCGCCGCGCTTGCTTGCGGGTCCGGTGCCGCTCTCTGCTTCACTAGGCCTCAGGCTTCTGCCGGGCTCGATTACCGAGCGCCCTGGGCAGGGAGGCAGGGAGCTGCGGAGGCCGCCGTCCCCGGTGCGGGGAGGCGGCGAGGGGCGGGGAGGGCCCAGCGGTTGGGTCCGGCCTGGGGGGTGGGGAGAGGAGGTATTGCCTCAGGCTGCGGTGGCGAAGGGACAGGCGGCTTTTGTGTGTGGCCTGCGTCTGCTGTTGTTTTTCCAGGGGCTCTGCGCGCCTAGAAAGAAAAGTCATGCCCGTGTCGCACTCGGCACAGTTAAACGAACAACGGTGGGGGGTGGGAGGTGGGGTGGAAATAAGGCCAGAGCTGCCCCCCCCCTCCCCCCCGGCTGTCGCTCTTTTGTCTGTGGCGCCTGAGGGAAGAGCGAGGTGGTCCTCAGCCTCCCTCTGCCAGGGAAGAAACCGTGATAAAACCAAACAGAAACTCCGCTGACTTTCACTAGTTTTTCACCCTGGCGTTGTTTTAGCTGTTGGATTAACAGGGCGAGGATGGGTAAGGTTTCTTGCCGGGAGTGCGGTGTTGTTATGGCTGCATTTTAACGTGCTTTGGTGGTCGGGAATGCCCTGGTGTCAGTTTTTGTCCTCAAAAGCCTTTGTGAGGCCTGTGCTGCTTTAAAGCGTAGAACTGATGTGTGTTTTTTTCCTAGGAACTGGGAATGTTTAATTTTGTCCACATGCGTGTATGCCTTTTTCCTCAGAGTAGCTCTCATTTCTTTTTTAAATTTCAGTCAAGTATGAATGAAAAGTCTTCTGTCCCTTCGGTGGTAGCTACTGTTTGCTGTGTGTTTTTACTATATTGAAAATGGCCGAAGTGGAAAAAAAAAAATTTTGCAAAAATGATTAAAAGGTTCAAAGTAACCTGGGCTGTTGTTGAGCTGCTTTAATCATTGTAACTGGTTTAGCAATGCTATCTTCTAATGACTCTGGAAGAGAAATGCAGTTGTTAAATTCAGCATTTATACTCTATTCATGTCATATAGCTATAGAGTTATTGGATAACACAGCAGTTCTATGAAGCAGAAATTAATGTGTTCCTAAACTTACCTTTTTTACGCTCTTGAGACTTATAAGGATGTGGAGAGCATTAATTTTATCAATTATAAATGCCTGTATTTCTGCATTTGAAGTCAACAAAGCTAATAAGAGACTTCATAGTTGTATAAATAACCCAGTGTTCCTAGGAGGAGCGTGTACCTTGTTGATGATTTCAAAGCTTCACCAGTAGCACCATGGCTTTCTTCATTAATACACAATGTTGATAGGAAATTACGGTTTCCACTAACATAAATAGAAGCAGGCGTTATCAGTTAACGGACCTTTTCTTTTCCCTGCTATAGCTTACTGCTTTACCTTTCTGTCCTAGAAAAGATTCTGTCAAAGCAGACAGCTTGACGGGCTGCTTTGAGGGAAATTTAGAAACACAAGTACCATCAGTGCAGTCTGTTTTGACAACCAGAGACTTGAGCGGTGCACTTGTCAATCACTTTTGAGCAGCAGTAACCTTAATGGAGATGAGTGGGAAGTTACTTGTATGTTTTCTAGTGGCTTTGGGGTTTTTTTTTTTGCCAGCTTTGTATCCAAACTACCTTAGTTTAAAGCAAAATATTTTAGAAATTTATGATGAGATTATTGTATGCCAATAATGATTCTAAAAACTAATGTTCCACTGAACAGATGAATGTATGAATCCAGAAATTGCATACATTAATATGTCAGGGTTTAATTTACAGGCATCTTAGGACATGTATATTATTATGTAAAAGTGGTGATGCTAAACCAGATGAACAGAAGTCAGCAGGATTGCTTTTGGAAACTTCTGCTATGTTGCAAGTGATTTACCAGCAATCTGGGTGGAAACCATTATCAATCTTCTTGAATTAAACATTGCAGAACCTGAGATTCAGTGAGTGTGTGTATTAAAATATTGACTTAATTTCTTTATACGTGGTTCAGATGCCTTGGGTGATGCTGATGGTGGTCACTTTGATAACGGTGGCAAAGACTGACATCCCATTTTATTTAGGGTCTATATCTCATGACTAACCAGTGCTGTAAAAGGGTGTGTCATGATACTTAGGGAATTGACTTTTCCCATTCTGTAATATGTAATAATATGAAGGATAATTACTTTTTTTTATTCCACCCAAGAAATCAAATAGTTTACATGCTGGATACCTGGAAAAAATGTTTCATCCATGTGAAAGAACTTGTAGAATCATAGGTTTCAAACAGTATGAAGTGTAAAGCTGAACTAGAAGGAAAGAACTCGCCTGCATTTAGGCTCCCAAACATCCTGAGCATCTCAAAACAGCTATGCAGCAGCCACTGTAAGGTACTTTTTAAGCAGATGACCCTTTATAAAGCTTTAATTTTTTGCAAAGCCTGCTCATTGTTTAAAATTCTTTTCCCAGTGGATTCACTGAATCATTTTGCAGATGAAATTCTGTGTGGTTTTGTGGTGGTTCTTCCTACACCCAGTAAATCAGGTGGTGGTTTGCTGGAGCATCCCAAGTAATAATTGGCTGTTAGGCCAAAAAAAAAAAATCTGACTCAAAGTACATGATAGATAAGCCACAGGGGAATTTGTAGTTTGAGGTTAATGCCTAGGACTGCACTTGGTAATGAATATGAAACCATTATCATACAGGAATAAAGATGTAATATGCTTCTGTTGTGAAAGATCATTATATAAACATCCTGCACCAGCTGAAATTTCAGTGTGACCTTCAAGATTCTGTGTAGGCTATCTTACAGTAATGCAGTCTATGGACTCATGATAACTGAGAAAAAAAACCCACAAATATTTACCTATGTTGTGTTACTTTCCTTTCTGTACAGAGATATTCCACAGTGCATGCTAAATTAGTTGCAGTTCCCATCACTTAATTTGACCACTTGTTTTTCTCAAGAAGTGTGTCTCTTGATGGTTATCTTTTACATCAGTTTCATTTTCTTCATTGCCAGTACAGTAAAAGTTGAAATGGTATTAGATTTTAAGGGCTAACTGGTTTCTAATGAGGTGTTGGGTTTTTTTATTTGTGGAAATGTGTAACGGGCAAGAACGTGCAAAAGTCTTGTCAGCTTATTGTAAATAGATTTTTCTGACTTTCTGGTTAGAGTGCTTGAGGAAATAGCGTTCCTGTTACTGTGTGATAGCAACATGTTGTGTGCTACTAGCTGGAGAAGGACGGGACTTTTGTGATAGAAATATCAAGATTTCTAAATCATTTGTTGCAAATTTATGTTGTCAGAAGCAGTACCAGTTGCACACTGCTCTGTTGGAATTTGTAGAGGAGTGTGTTTCATGCAAGTGTGATGGGTGTCCCTGCTTTGAGATTTCTTTCTAATACAATGAAAAGGAAGGCAGCTACGTGTGATCTAGGGCAACTTTCAGCAGGTAGAGATCTCTTATTATATACATCAGAAACATATTGTAGGCAGACTTTAAATAGTTTGCAGTAAGACTGGCAGAATATCCACGAGTAGGTATTACTCTTACATTTGAGAAGGTAGCTCTTGGCTCTGGCTCAAGCTTGAACTTGGTGTGAGTGAGATACTGTTGCATTATGCAGATGAAAAATGTCATGATGTCTAAGTAGCAGCATCTCCTGAGCACCAGCCATTGACATTTGGAAAATCTAAAGACTTTAATGTTAATTCACACAGGAAGAAAAGGAACTTGACACCCTTTGCAGACTTCTGCATAAAAGCTCCTGCTCAGCATGCTGGGGTTTGGTTTTTTGTTGTTGTTGTAGTTGTTGGGTTTGGGGTTTTTGTTGGGGGTTTTTTGTTTGTTTTTTTTTAAAAGGGGTGGAGGGGAAGAAAGGATTCCAGGAAGCATAAGGACCACATGTAGAATAATACAGAAAATATCTCTATCACTTGATTGTGTGTCTTTTTTTTTGTACAGTGTTAGCTACACTGTTAAAAAAGAGGAATTCTTAGGAACATGGAGAACAATCTTCATATGAGAGATGGTTGGGAGGAGGAGAGAGGAGGCAAGGGAAGAGTATTGTTTTGACAGACAAAAGAATTCAATTTTTCCTGTTTTGCAACATAAGAAATGGAGGATGTGCAGTTAAACTGAGAAGTAGTGCAAGTGTGACTGAAGGAACGAACCGATCTTTCATTTGTTTCACATAGATTGTGGCACAGGTTGCTATGTAATTTGAGACACGGAAGAGTGTATTTGTGTCAGATGGGTAATACTGTGGTAAGGCGAGTCTTGAGTTCAGCGTTACAAAAGCTGGAGGGTTTATTGACATTATTCATTACAACCTTGAAGTGACTAAAATAGCCATAAGTGACATGTTCTTCTTGCTGTATAGATCTCTCTTGCTACTGATTTCTTGCAAACCCACTTTTTTTCAAATCCTTCACATAAAATATTATTTCTCAATCGTACAAATATTTGGAGTCTGGGGGGTGCATTTTTTGTTAATTTGAGACTTTTGTAATAGGACTGTGCTTCAGCTGCAAGACAACTAAAGAAACAGTGTATGGAGTAGCTGAAGTAACTGAAATGTGCTAGTCTGGGAGAATCTAGATGTCGCAGGTGGTTTCTGATGTATTTTGGTTTGTTTTTTGTTTTAACAAGGCAAGTCTGGTTTGTCTCATTCCTCTACTATGCCAGTTAAGTAGGTGTTTTTAAAATGGTCTAATTAACTAGTGTTTAAAAGTAGGCTGTTAATCTTAAGATAAAATCGGGGCATTCTGAATGTCGTGATTTTTCAGGATGCTTCAATGTGTATCAGACCCTGTCAGAATAAGCTTTGAAGGTTGAGTTATGGTTGTTTTTTAAACCTGTTGTTCATAATAAAATTCTGGTTGATCAGCTGGTGGAACAGTAGTGCTTATAGCCTGGTTCGTAAGGTCTTCTCAACTTCTTCCTGAAATAATTTCTAGCAATTATTTCAGCTCAAATTCTGAGCAAGTTGGAAGGTTTTTCAATTACAGCTTTTAACTGCACGCTGTTTTGAAAGGAGACTTCTACTAGAGTAGCAGGAATGTTGTCTCTTTATTATGCATTGAAAGTCTTCAGGGACCTGCAGCTAATTATTTTTGATAAATTGTGGCAGGCAGTGTTGGTCTCCAACTCAAATTTAAGAGCTATCTTTTGGGCAAAAGGAGTGAGGTTCAGGGAAGGCATTACAAAGTGAATGAATTGAAATTCATGCCGAGTGGGATGGTTTTAATTACCTATTTATTAATAAACCAGCTTCTGTGGAACGTTCCCAATGTTGAGTAGCATTGAACTTTCTCTGTGCTTTGTTTTTAGACTAAACATTATTCATACTGACTTAGCACTCTTCACTTTTTGTAGCAGTTGTACTGGAATGAGTAACTCTTCCATGTTTTACTACAGTGACTCTAGTATAAATGCCCTTCAAAAGTGAGTGGAATAAAACTCTTACTGTTGACATACTTTTCTTGTAAGTCACATTCTTTCAGCTTGTTCTCCCCCACACCCCCCTTTCCTTTTGTTACCAGTTTAGAATGGAAGTCCTTCAGTTACTATTTGATGTTAGGAACTGTACAAACAAATGAAAGTGTTAAGACTTCCTTATCTAGTGTTTGTATCTGATGAATCTGGTACTCACAGTACAGCAAGACTAAAGCATTTTGTGCCCTATATATATATTTTTTTTTAATCCTGTGCCAAGATGCAAGAACCAAAGGAGAGACCTTGAAATTAATGGCTACTAAATTTGAAAGAAGTAGTAGAAAATGAGATTAGCTTACATGGCATTCTGAAATTTTGACATGCTGCATAAACATTATTTTATGACCGTTAATAATTCTGGCAGTTATGCAGGCCTAATGATAATTAAATCTCATGTTTGATTGGAAGCCATTCTCTAGGAGGCTCAGTAGAAAAATTTCCCCTGCCTTTACAAATGAATGCTGTGCTAATGAAATCTTGAAAAATCTGCTCATGCTCATGAGTTCAGTGAAGCAATCATCTCTGTTTGTGATGTTTCACAATTTAAAATTCCTATTTCATTTTACAAAAATCAAACCTGGGTGTTGTGCCACAGTGAAGTGCTCAGAGTGGTTTGAGGAGATACAAAATGCCAAAATGCTGTCCCGCTTCATACAGGAGGCGTGGAAGAAAGAGTAGGAATGTATGCATACTGTGAAGCAAGTCTCAGCCTCCACTCTCTATAAATGAAAAATCTTCACAGTAATGTATGATGTATTTTCTAGCTTGGTTAGGTAGGTATTTCTTGAGCTCCTCTAGAGTAATTAAGTCTGTTTTACGTGGCATTTGGGCAATTGTTTTTAGACATGTCAGAGGAGCTCAGGTGTTTACATGTAACGTACCAAATTGACAAAGTACCTTGTTGTAAAAACCAAACAATTAATCAAATTCAAAAGATCTTGATAAATAGTTGTTTATTGTAATACTGAAATTGTCATTGGTCACCTGCATTGTTACCAATTATTGTGTGTGTAGACATTACAATTCAAAAATTTTTGGAAGCTGGAAAATGACTAGCTCTTCTATAGTAGCTCCAGAAGGACAGTAATTCTTGGTCTTACTGGCTTTGTAAAGAGAATGTGGATTTTGTTTCAGAATGGATCAGAACAGGGCAAATTCTTACAAATTGCTAAAGCAGTTACAAAGAAAATACCACTCTTCTATATATCTTTCCAGATTTGAAATGACTGGAATCCCTGGAATTGTTCAAGGCCAGGTTGGATGGGGCTTTGAGCAACCTAGTCTAGTGCAAGGTGTCCCTGCCCATGGCAGGGGGGTGGAACTAAATGATCTTTAAGGTCCCATCCAACCCAAACCATTCTATGACTTTTCTGTAAGGAGTCTTTATTTCTTTGCTTGCTAAAATGCTCTGTTTTCTTTTAGAATTTTTTTTTTTTCCTGGATCCATGGGTATCTTCACTTCTCCTGTTCTCTTTAATGATCTTTCGTTCTCTGGTATTAGCTACTTTCCTTCCAAGTGATTTTTTTTATTTTTTTTTTTAATTTAACTTTGCTCTGATATGAGCCAGTATTCAATTCAGCTAGCTAATGCAGGTAACAGAGATGGCATATTGCCTATTAATTTTGTTATTTGACAATTCAGACTTGCAGGATGGGCTGTTTGAATAGTGGAGCAACCGTGGGACTCTTTGTTCTTGGACTTTACTGGGGACTATTAAAATGTCACTGCTTCCTCCAGAACTGGTGAGAAGTTAGGGAGCATTGTTCATGGCGTGCTCCCTCGTGACTACTTTGGCTGTTGCTGCAAATTTGAAAGGATAAAGATAAAAATAAGTTGGGCTAAACTGGCTTGATGGAATGGACTGGGTAAGTTAAACCAGAGGCTACAACTTGGGCTGTCCTTCCTGTTTATGAGTCATTCCCCTGTTTAATTGCATGAAAAGGCCTCCTGTAGAATTAATTAAAAGAGAGGTCTTAGTAGTGCTGCAAAAAACTTTAGTTAAAATGGTGAATTTTAATTTTAGTCTTCCTTGTTTAACGACGGCTTAAGGATGGAAGCCTGGACACTGTAACCTCTTTGTAGGTGATTCATACAACAAGTGGAAAGAAAATGTTATTCAGGACAGTGAGAATTAGTTAAACTTTGGTTGCTTGGAATAGTCCAGACTATTTTAAATGTGACTGTTTTGTTGCCAGCTGTTGCTGGATTCTACAGAAAAGGTGTGAACTGTCAGGGTTGTCTTCTGGACTTGCTAATGCTTGTGTGCATTGTTAGTCTCTTGTATTTGTGTTCTGTATTAAATCATGTTGTGACTGCTATCTGAAGACATCGCTTCTGTGATACCTTTTTATGCCTTTTATCTACTGTGTTGTACTTTATACAGAGCCTTTTCCTGACTTGAAGACACCTTACTTCATGATTCTCTGTTTTTCTCTTCTAAATCATCTCTTCCATTTGTTATGTTTGAGGATGTATTTGTGTTAATGCACTTCAGGGAGACAATTTGTTTTGCATTGGTAATTGTGATTTAGTGCAGAGAAAAGGTGCTGAAAGTAAGGGTTGACTGTGTTTGGAAACCCTCTAAATCATCCCACCTCTTTGCTTTTGAGAGTAAGAGACTGCCTGTTGATAACAGTAGGCAACTAGAGGTATTGGGAATAACCTTGTTCTGACTTGTGTCAGAATACATTGGGAAATGTAGCGTTTCAGTTTTGCCTTAAGCGGTGCTGCTTAGCATTTTACTGGTGACTCTGGATGTGGTCATAAAGGTTCTCTCAGACTGCAAGATACTTCTTATTTTTATTATTAAAATAATAAAGGCTGTGGACATAGCTCTCCTAAACACTTTACCAGAAAGCAGAAAGGCACAGCCCAGTTGGTACTTTCCAGACTAAGGACCCGTATTGTAATAAGTCACCTTTGACAGCCTGCTTGGATTTTGAGAGTAGCATCTCTCTTTTCAGCCTCCTGTTTTGAGGGCTGCTGGTAGAGAAAGGCAGACTTATGGTTAGAGCAAGAGAGATCTGGTAGCAGAGACTTGACAGCTTTGTGGCTGCAAAGCAAAATAAATTCCATAGGTTATACTTGTACTAAATTTATCCTTTTTCCTAATTATTAACAGAGTTAAGAAGACTTATCTTCTCACCAAGCACTGTAATTTTTGCAGAATATGTTCGGGGGGGCAGCACAGGATGGGGCACTTGGCAAAATTTTCATCTCCCCTGAATGTGTGATGTTCTGTCTCATTTCTGTAGCATTTGCGAAAAGGAAGGAATAAAAATAGGAGTAATAAGATGACGTAGAAATTGGCAAGTTGCTTTCAGGCTTTTTTAAAATTTTTTTTTTAGCATTTATTCCTGTACCAGGTGTATTGGAAATTAATCGGTTGGGTTATTCTACATTAAGTGTCAAAGTCTCTGCACTGTAATTCATAGAAATTAAGTATTTCCCTCCTGGTTTTCTGAGTCTGAGGATTTACATGGCTTCAGCAAGCAGAGAGATCTGTATTTAGCTTTTTTGGTCACTCCTTTTGTGTGGAACTTCTCAGTCAAACGTTTGTAACAAAATAGCACACAAGGACTGGGTGGGGATGTCTCTGGGTGTGTTTCTGAGGAGGAATTATATGATCACAGCCGTTTTTATGTGGGTTTTCAGCTTCACTAGACCAGTTTAGAATAGAACAACTTGAGCTCTGTCAAGCTGAAGCTTGGGCATGATGTAGATGATTTCAGGACATAGCAGGAAGAAAGGTGTCCACAGAAATACTTGGTATTGGTGGGGTAAGTAATACATTGGTGTTTGAGGATGTCATGGTGTGGCTATCGCATTATGCACTGCATGATGAGAATGAGGTGTGGTGTCAGTATTACTCACTAGGCATTAAAACGATCACAGGCGCATTTTCTTTTATGTAAAATCTGAAGGGGGGGGACACCATTCCACTTTGCCTTCCTGTGAGTAATATATGAATTCACCTGATAAATAAAAATGTTAGTTGTCTTTCCCCCCACCCCTTTCCCCAGGATAGAGGAAAAAGAAAGCCTTAGACCATTTCATTTGCCAGTTCATGTGACAATAATGGGGAACCTTCAGGAAGGGGAAGTGAGTGAGAGCAATCCTTTCCTTCAAGCACATCTGATAAGTTCTAAAATTACCTTAATGAATTAGTATAGCTTTTGAGAAGTGGGAATAGAATCAGTCATGGTGATGTGACAAGCTGGTATGTGAGCTGTCATTACAGAATGAAAATTGACAGTAAGCCTGTGAAAATCCAATGACTGCAGTATGCTAATAAATACATTTAAATGCTTTGTTCCTGTTAGGTTTTGTGTATTAAAGAAAATAATTCCCAGTGCAATTATGATGGCTTCTGTAGTGCCATTACAGGTGGCTTTGGCTTACAGATTTTGAGAATTTTCTTTTTTAATTGTTTGTCATGCAGTTTTAGCTTACTGTCATTGCTTTTATTCCCAAAACAGTGAGTGGCTAGATACAGGAACGTGTAAAAGGATGTTGACTGCATGGGTGGTAAGATGGTTTCAATGCCCAGTTTTCCCTTCCTATGCCTTACCATATATTTAGATACCTGCCGTTTAATCAGGAGCTTATACAATACAAGACAGAGGGAATGTAAATGATCAAGTCATACAAATATTGCCTGTACAAAGTTTACTTGTCACCCTGGCTTGGTCTGCAGCAGTAGAGGTATGAATGGCAGCTAAGTGCATCTGTTCTACTTTAAGGCTCTACAAGAAGGTAATCCAAAAAATAGAAGTAGCTTTCTGTGTAGTCCATGTGTGCGGTAACTGTAAAACATCAGATTACTCTCAAAGTACTGGAATAGGTAATATTGCAGTCAGGGCATGTGAAGGCTCAAAACACTTGTAGTCTCATAGCAGTCTGTGATGGTGTGCCTATTAAAAGCTCTTGGTGGGCTGTGACCACTTAAAGGAGATTGTTAATGGAAGTTAAAACACCCAAATGAAGTAAAAAGATGCTTGACTGTGCAGCTACTCTTGTTTTCTTTCTGAGTATCTTCCAGTCTTTAGTTTTCCATGAGTGAGGTCTAATTTTCTGTAAATAAGGTTCATAAACAGAAGTGTACCCTTCGCTTTTAAAAAGGTAGACTAGTTCAGCATACTATGGAGAACTATATACTTTTTACTAATAGAACTCTGGCAATAGAGTCTGTGAGACTGTGTCCTACGTATTTTTTATTTTATGTCGTTCCAGTTGCTGATACTGCTATAATATAGTTGTAATATGTTTTCAGAGATGAATACATCTTTTAAGACCTAGCATTAATAACTGAGAATGAGAAAATTGTTCTTCATGGACTTCTCCACTTATTTACTGCTTACTCTGCATGAAACTTCTTCTAAGAGAACTTTCTTCTAAAAGACAAAATTACATGTCTGGAGTAGAACTGTTTTTATAAGGCTGGAGCAGCAAAATTCATCAAGTTGGCAATGGATATTTAATAGGTAACTTCCCAGGATTATTATATTTTGCCCTCTTGCTTGGATGATTTTCAAGCTATGTAACTTTAAACTTTTATAATTAGGGTTATAATTCAAAACTTCTTTTAAGAGGATGTAAGATACTCTTTTTCCCATTTAAATTCATGCTCCTGCCAAAAATAAAAATACCTCTTATCCATTACTGATAGGAGGATCAATGGGATGTTGGAGGTTTGGATTTTTTTGCTTATACATGACTGTCTTGCATTGTTTGCTATACTAAAAAAAAAAAATTAAAAAAAGAAAAAAAAAAGGCAGCAGCTTTCATTTTTGTGGTTAAGCTCTGATATGTTTGTTATTGGTTAAGAGTAGGTGTTTAATGGAAACCCTGAGACTTGAGCCTTTTGTTTCCACTCACTAAAACCACTAGTACTGTTTTTAATGATCTTGTAAAGCTGTAAAGAAAAGATGCTATTTTTATAAATCTGGAAGGTAAGTGAGACTAACACCAAAGCAGCAAAATATTTAAGTTGGGGTTTTTTGGTTTTGGGTTTTTTTTCCTTATAATTGAAGGTTGCATGAAAAGTCTCATTCAAAAGGAGTACCATGCCCCAGGCTATTTCTGGCCTCTGGAACTGCTCTTTTTAGCAGTGCTACAAATTGAATCACTGAGTGCCAGTAGCATTTAAAGCAAATGAGGCTCAATTACATTCTGAGTCAGAAGTACCTGAATTAACCTGCTTTTCATCAACAGTTGTGTGACCTCTCCTGCTGATATTAAAAGACTTTAAGCCCTGTGTGAATGGTAATTTAACACTACTTAAAAGTGATGAGCAGGCTTGTCCATGCTGAATAGTGTTTAGATTTTTACAACAAAACTATGCTCAGAGGTGGGGAGAAAATATTGAATAATATGTTGACTACCTAAGTTGTCTTTTTTTTTTTTTTTATGCAACTGTTACAACAGAGCTGAAACTCTCCAGGCTCAGTGCCGTTTCTGCAACAAGCTGCCTCTTAACCTTGGATGACTCCAGAGCTTTAGTGTAGACTAGGTTATGTTATTAAAACACAATTGCAGCTTGTGTCAATAGTCATCTGTGAAACTTACATTCTTTTTCTTAATATTCCTGCTATTATTACCAGTGAAGCCACTACGAGGCTTACCAAAAGAGGGTATCTGGCTTGGTTTGGTCCCTGTGAGCTATTTTTTGTATCAGCTATTGTAGCATTTACATGGTTGCTTCTTTGTTTGCAGCTCTGGGTTCTAGGAGCAGTAGAACTTGGGAGTTATGGACCACTACAGCGTTCTTTCATCTTCTTTAGATAGCACTTTCCTCAGTGCTATAACTGATGAACTGAAAGGATGGTTTTGGCTGTATTTGTGTCACTTGCACTGTCAAGAAACATTGGTTAAATCTAGCTGTGAAGCATAGTTTTTGAAACAATAATTTTGGGGTGGATTTAGTGTAAAGGAACAATTCCGTGGGTTGTTATCACTTGAGTTCCTTATGCCATTTCACCTACTCTCATCATTGCAAACTGTTAGTTTAGTAGACCTCATTGTTAGGATTGCTTAATAGCATTTAAATGTGTAGTTATAATTTAGCCAATACTTTAGAGATGGCTTCTATTAGTGAAGACATACTTAAAACTCTGTGTTGCCCTGGTTGTGCCCAAATAAGCTGCTCATGAAACTATACCTAAAAACTTGACAAATCTGTGTTGATGCTAAAAGAGGCTGTCTTGAAGTTTCCCTCTTCTGTGCTTCCCCCACTCTTTCCCTTATGTTTCCAGGACTGCCTGACCATTTAACAGATCTGGAACAGCTTTTGGAGTCTGTTAGAAGCTAATGTGGGAAGGAAAGGGATTTGTTTTTGACAGGCTTCAAGTCCCTGGTATAGATGACATCTGTAGATCTAGAGCTGGCACAAGAGTACTTTCTGACAAGCAGTTCTGACTTGCCCCCACTGTAAGACATGCATGAAACTGCACTGAAAATGCCAGATAGGTAAAGTTTCATTATCTGTCTTCATTGGTGGTAGAATGAAAACATAAGTCTGAATGTTGCAGTCCTCGCAAGGGTAAGATGGTTAACCATGTTAGCTTGTGGTAAGCAATGCAGGTTATTATCTGCTGTTCTAGTAGAGATGAAATTCTGTTGCTGTGGTGTTAAATCTTGTCTGGAGTATCATGCTTGTAGGTAGTGGCTATGATTTGGTCTTTGTTTACAGCTTGGGTGTTTTCACTAATCTTCTAACAATTCTCTTTTTAGTTCTAGACAGGATGAGTGCAGCTAGACTTAAACTGTGATCTGGGAGAGAAACGGGAAAAACCCTAGATTATCTTCTATTAGCAACTTCTTGGTCTGCCTACCTCCACTTTTTGGAAGTGGTTGTTATGACTGTAGTGTTGTGGTAAGCAGAACAGTGTTTTGACAACTGTTTTCAAATGTGCATCTTTTCTCTGAAGTTGATGGTGCCATACAGTTTCTTACTAATGTAGTAATGCTCTCACATGGCTGACTGAACAGGTGCCTGAAGTAGAGGGGCTGAATTATTGAAACTGATATAGTTTAATAATTCTGTCTTAAAATGTTTGAGAGAAGGGTTTAACAGGGTGTAGAATTGTAATAAGGCTCAAGGGGTGAAAAAAATTTTGTCACTGTGAACTCCTGCTATGATGAAGTGTATGTGCCAACAAACTAGGTCTTCCACTGCCTTTTGAAATAACATCACAGTAGTCTAGAGATTATTTTGTATACAACATGTAATAAGAGAACCTTTCTTGCAATTATAGTACGTTTAAAATGAACTCATGAATTAAAAAACAAGCAGATGAGCAACTACATTTGTAGTTTTGTTTAAAAATTCATTAGTTGTTTTCACTGCTCTTGGATGACTTTGTGCTTTTATTAAATGATCTTTTTGATGTTTTAAGTGTAGTCTTCCAAAATAATCTGCTTTGAAGTTAAATAGAATAACTGAAGCTTTATTAGACTACTGTTATGTGAACAGTTATTAACATGAAGCTGTTTGACATCTATTTTTAAAATGGGGGCAGCTTCTACTAAGTGAAAAGAAAAAACATCTCCAAATCAAAGAAATTAAAGGGGGGGGAGAACACTAAGGAGGAAGTTCTGAGACAGAGTTTTCAAATGGACACAAAATATTTGTTTTCTGAATACCTGTGAAGTTCTATGTAAAATTTACATTTTACTTTTAATGACTCATTGAAACAGAAGCCTCTTCTTTCCTATGCTTGGCAGTAGCAGGTGTATTCACTTAATACTGCTCTTACAGTATATTTCAGCATTTCCTTACTATTGTACCTGGAATTTTGGACATAAGAGATTTGGGTGGGGTTGTTTTTTTTTTGAAATCTACTAGGTAGCTTGAAAACAAAAACATTTTGGGGATGGTGAACGGTGCTAACTCTTGAACATAAGGGGAAGAAAATGGGGAGGAACTTCAGACTGCTGCTTGATTCTAGCCTTGGAAGTCTGTCAAAGAAATATTTTCAGTAATATTTTCACAGTATGCTATGAAAAAGCCTGCACACACAAAGCACCCAAAAAGCTCCAGCTGTGGCAATTTCTGGATTTTTTTTTTTTTTTCCTCCAGAGAGAGTGTTTCTTACAAAAGTTTTCTGGGGGTAGATTGTTAAAGGTTGCATTGTAGATTGGAAGCTGGGGAACTTTTTTGGATTGTTTTTGACCAGTGTCTCCAGCCTGACTTTAATTCTCCCCTTCTCTGTCTCATTGTTTCACACTGCAATGGTAGCATTATTGTAGCTGTAGCGTCACTGACATCAAAGCGGAATTACAGCTGCTGAATCAAGTTGGGAGACAAGCTCTTAGTGGAGAGTGGGTGGCAAGCAACACTTTCTAATTTTTTGTTAGATTGGGGTTTTTTATGCTTTCTCTTTCATTGAGTTGTGCTGGGTCTTAACTAAGTGATTCATGGCTACTTATCTCAGTGTAAAAAATGACAAAGGCATTGCAGTGGCAGCAAGATCTTTCCCTGCCTTTCCTAATTTTACTTTGCATCTACTGAACACCTATAGTAGTAGTCATGTAACTGTAGGTTATTCCTGCATGGAAAGAATGATACTGGCCTTAGTGATTTTGATCTTTAATATGGTTTCTCATTAGCAGATGCCAATCTTACTACTGCTATGATACTTTTGATACTTCAAATCACTAAAGGTGTATAGAAAAAAAGTTTTTCTTCAGCAGGTTAGGACTCAAAGGTGCCTGTTCTTTCACTTGTGCCTATACAGCTGAAGTGTTTGCAGTCTCCAGAATGCTACCCACTTCCCATTGCTTTCTTTTCTTGAAGTTTACTACTTAGATTAGATGAGCTGTTTGTGTGACTGATTTGATGCCCTGTTTCAGTTAAAATGAGGTATTGGTTGTGTAATTGCTGTCCGCCCACATTTCTGCCTACCAGTGTTTATTAAAGACCTGTGTTTAAAACTGCTAGCTTCAACTGGGGAACAACTATGCAAACAGTTCAGCTGGAAGTCTTAGAAAGGAATGAGTAAAGAAGAGTAGCGACTTCCCTAGCTCATACAAGAGGTAATGTGAGTCTGTACCCTTGAGTCTGAAGACTTTCACAAGCTTGTCCTGTTTATCTTTATTATGGCTCCTTTCATGGGTGATCTGATGGCAAGCACTAGCAAATCTGGAGGTTGTGTGAGTGTTGTTTTTTTAAACTAAACAAAAAAACTTTTTTGCAATAATAGGCTCTTGTATAACCTCTGAAAAACTGTCATAGGGAAGTTTAGTCCTCCTGGACACACAAAACTTAACCTGTTTTTTCTGATCTTCTGGTATAGACAAGGAAACGTCCTCTCTAACTTCCCCAATTACTTGGAAAAGGCCTCAGACTCAGCACTGTCAGAATGTAATTCTGCAGGGATACATTAATTGCTTGATCATTAGCTTTAGTTTTCAAATTTGTAGTTGTTGCAATTCTTCTGGTTATTTGGGTGTTCAACTGTTCAAACATGTATCTGCTTCTGGGAAAAGCAGATTATTTGCTTCCTTCCTCGAGAGCAGGATTGATAGCTCTTGAATATTTGACCAGTTGAACCAAAGTCTCTCTTCTGTAAACTGTTGTGGGTATTTTAAGTGCCTTCTGCCTTTCTTCTGTTAATATGTTTGGTTCTTCACTTCTAATCCTGGTTTAATCATCGTGTTACTGTTCCAGTCATTTGCATTGACAAATGCAAGAACTCTTTTAATTTGAAATGAAAGGAACATGTTCGAGATGTGCTTGTCTGCTATTAAGTCCCTAGACTTAATCATCAATGGGCTTGGGAGTCCTCATGATTGGTAGAAAAATTTCCCTAGGTTATAGATCATGAAACCATTTACTATTAAGAGTTGGTCACTTCCTCTTTCTTTTAAATAAGCTTTAAGGGATGTATAATATCAACCAGGAATTATGAAGTTAGTCATGTATATCTTCCCCAAAAACTTACTGTTGGAGCCATGTGCATATTGTATGTTTTGGGGGGTATGAGCAGGGAGGTTTAAGCTTCCTCTACACACATGTTGTCAATGTTCCTGACCATAATGGTGCAAGACTAGTGATTGAATGTTGAGCAAGAATAAGAGGTCAAGAAAACAGCATATTAAGTTTCATTCAATTTTTTTTTTCCCTGTGAAGCACTGGATTAATAACTTTATTCAACAGTTTTCCATTCTGTAGTAAGACATTAGCTCTTGCTTCACAGGATGTTATGAAGCTTAAATCATTGTAAATTGCTTTTAGATCCTGTTTTGGGGAGGTACTGTGGTAGAGTTGTGATGTTGGTGGTTTGTTTTGGGGTTTTTTCTGGTTTGTTTCCCTTGTGGTTTTACAGGTCAGGAAGCTTCAAATGGGGGATAACATCTTGCCCTTAACTGGCTCCGTTTTCCAAAGGTGCTTTACAGACTACAAAATAAGAGGCTTTTGCATGAAAGTAGATAAACTTCTTCCTTTGTTTTCACAGTCAAAATAAAAATTATTGAGGGTAAAAGAAAGTAAATCTTTAATCTGATTTAACTGAGCTTCCAATGAGTTTGGAACAGAACTTTGATGGTGTTCATGATTTTATCTTTTTTTTCTTTTTTCTTTTTCAAGGGACTTAAAGGGCCACTGAAGCCTGTTGGTGTTTATGTAGCTTTGAAAGAAGGGTGGGAACATGTTTTACACACAGCCTTCCAGGATTTGCTGTTGGGTGGTAATTTATTTTGTTACAGAGCTCTGTCTTCTGGGCAAGTGTTCAGTGGTGTTGGGGAGCGTGTGTGCAAGCAGGCATGCGCAGAGGAGGAATGAGGAAGTGAAGCATTTGCTGTCAGTTGATGGTGTACAGTGAAGTTTCAGAGAGCAAACAGGAGGGGAAAAAAAAAATCTCAATCTATTGGAAATACTGTTCTGGGTTTACTGTATGTGTTGTTCATGGAGCTCCCCAGGCGGAGGTAAGAAGCTTTTTTCTTTGACCTACTCTTCTCTGATCAGCATGGGCTTTCTCTCCCTTTTTAATTTTTTCAGAGGTTTTTCTGTGGAACTGGATATGGAAGACACGCTGATTGATCCTTTTCTGTGAACCGTGAAGTTGGCAGTATGGGGTGTTCCTGTGTGGCTTCAGCATGCCTTTTGAGAACAAAGTGTTGAGTCTCTATAAACAACCCATTAGTTTTGGCTGGTCAGGGTTTCCCATGGGTTGTCAGGTCGGTTTTTCCTTAAAATGAAACTCTGGACTTCTTAAAGTATTAGGTCCTGCACTTCTCAGGAAAGAGACAAAGATACTTAAGTGTGGTCAGAAATGGTGTTTATTACATAGAGCACACTAGAGTAGAAAACTTACTTAAATAGGTCCTGTGAAGCACTGGTGGAAATCAGTGGTATCTGTTTGGCACGAGGCAAGTATGGAGGGATCCAGTTATTTGTTAGGATTGCACTGAGGGTATCTGGTAATCCTTACTAGTTAGGAATTGTTTTACTGTGATCTGTGAATTTCATTTAGGTTGTTGTTTTATTTCATCTTGAGTGTCAGAGAGGTTTTGAAGTAGTTAATGTATCACAGAACCAGTCTCACAGGAGAGAGGACTGCATCTTTGCTAGGTTACTTTTTCTCAGAAATGGGTATGTTGCTACTAAGGAGCAAGAGTCTTTAAAAGAATTAATAAAATGGCATTTTCTTTATTAGATTAAATTATACATTAGCCAAGAGCTGTATTTCTGTGAGCAGATTGGTTGGCAAGCTTGAGTTTGTTTTGGCAGTGAGGAGCTGCTATAGTATTAAGCTTTGCACTAAATAGGCTTACTTACATGTTCACTCTTAACTGCTACAGGAAGTTCTACTCATATTATTTCTGAGTGAGACTCAGCAAAAATGAAACAGCTTCAGGACTACAATAAAAGCAGACATTAAAAGTTACTATTATTCAGAATTTTGATCTTCAAATGTCAGGAAGATGATGATATTGCTTGGGTAAGAAAAGCTTAGTGAAATGCAGTAGAGACATAAGTAAAAACATGGGAGCAGGTAATGCTCTTAAGAGCTGTATATACTGAAACGGCAGAAACCGAGCAGCGGGTGCCCTGTAGGTGTGCTGAGTCATCTGCCTTAAACTGTAGCATGACTTACTGTGGACTGCTGCTGGGAAAGATCAGGGCCAACTTGTGCATGACGAAGTGGCACGTGGTAAGTCTGTATTAGTACGCGTTAGGTCCAAATAACATGTTTGTGAGAGAAGTCAGTATATACGTGGTACGTGTACCGAAGGACTTGGAAAGTGCGACTAATTTAAAGGAAGTTGAATTTTAACAGAAAGCAGGAGAGTTTTTCTGAATGTCATTCTGTGTGAAACTTGATGCCAGTAGATATTGGTACCAAGTGTTCTGTGTTTTAAAAACATGTTATTCTCGAGGGTTGAATCTGCAAAGCTTTCTAGCTATGTGTAGAAGGCTCTGGCCGTCCCAGATGTAATGCAGCTTGGACAGGAGACTGCGTTACTCCTGTACGTTGTAGTCTGGCAGAATAAGGAATGTGATAAAGCGTTGAGCAGTTGCCCTGGTGGTTTATAGAATGATCCTGTCTTTCTCTGAAGGACTGGCAGGGTCCCAGAGGAGACGGGTCACTGATCTGATTACAGCCTGACATTTCCAGTCTGGATTGAAGGATGGAATTTCAAGGATTTTTTTTTTTTTTTTTTTTTTTGGGGGGGGGGGCCAGAAGAGAGGAGAAATTTTCCTTCTAGCTGTGGATAAAACCGGCTTATGCAGGGCTAAGCAGGAGGAGGAGACTTGCCTACAGGTATTCTATATTTTCAAACTAAGAAATAATGAAATAAATCTGTCTCTGGTCCCAATGTAGTATTCAAGGTCTATGTCTTGGGGCATCTTCATTCTTAATTACAGCTTCTTGTCTTCTAGTTTATGTACTGTGGATGTGTCTCTTTAGTTTTTTGCTTTCTTGGGTTTTGGCGTATCTTTATTTTCCTCAGTCGTGCACAAAGAAGAGTGTGTGTGTGTATATATATATTCGAAGTGTTGGAAGCTAATAGGTGTGAAATACTTAGCAAATTGAGAGGGTGGGTTAAAAATGTCATATTATGGGGAGGGGGATTTTATTTAAATGGATATGTCTTTTATAAATGTTTGCATTCTTTGCATTTTGCTCACCTCTGGCATAATGCTGGAGGGAAACGTTTTTTAAAAAGTGTTGTACCGTGAAAGTGTGAATATACTTTTCCTACTTTACCAGTACAAGGAAATGTTCTCTTTCTGTAGTGATGATGGTTCTAATAGCTGTCTGTGATAATGAAACTGTTGTGTTTCCATTATTTTATTGCCGTTTGTAATCTCTCCTGTTTAAAGTAGCTCTTTGAAGTTAGAGAATATTTTGTTTCCAGTTATTTCCAAGGTCATAGCAAGTCACAAACCTTGCGAAAAGGTGCACATCTTTCCCAGCTTCACTTCTTACGTGTATACCCCATCTGTATGCTTTGTGCCTGGGAGAGATTTATGTTGTATCTCAGCACTTGACTGCTTCCTTGTCTGAAGATTGAAGATCCAGCAGGAAAACTGGAGCATATATATGGAAAGCTGTGGCGGTGACAGCAGTACTTGGTTTGGTGCCAGCCTTTATGCATGAACCGTCAGTCCCTGTAATGCCATTCCTGTCTTATGTGGGACCAGAGGAATTCCACAGTTCTGTGCTGATCTGCTTGGGAGATTTATTAGCAGAGCAGGGTTTGTTGCTCAAACAGCTATTCTTTTCTCCTGTGAGGAAAAGGTTGGCTGGATCAAGCCCGTTAGCCATCTGTTCCAGCAGTTAGACTGTGCTGAAACAGATGATTTCCTGAGGTTTCTCTCAGCCGCATTTTCTATTGTCAGTGCTATCTGTAGACTTCCTCTGGCATTTAGGCACCAGTACATGTCCACAGGCACTGCAGAGTCTGGTGAAATGAGGGGTAGGAGAGAAGCCCATCATGGGTAAGGGGGAACTGTCACCCACTGGTGAAACGTGCCTCTAGTGATTGCATATCCACAGTCAGGGCTGTGGGTTTTCCATTCATGTGTGATGTGCCCTTCTATTCTGGCAGTTTGGTGCCAGGCTTGGGCTCATTAGGACTCTTCTGAGAGTTGTGCTTGTGTGTAAGCTTTGCTTCTGTTGTTCTCCAGCCTTTTGAGACCTGCCTTAATAAGGGATCGGAGATGCTACTAATTACTCCCTCCATCCCCAGACTCCTCAAACTTCTCTTTTGACTATTGAGATCATAAATAAATATTACCTATTCCATTATGCCAGTTGTATGGAGTGGCTAGAGGTACAGGTAGGAACAACAAGTCTCTGTTTATTTTTTTTTTTAATTAGTTAACTCATGTTAAAGTTGTATTCAGCTCCTTTATTCCAGTTCAGAGCCTGGGATGGTGGAATCTCGATGTCCACGTCTACTTTCTAGTGTTGACAGTATAGCTTCATGTCAGCTTCTGGTTTTAGATTTCCTCAGTTAGTAAGAAACTACTCTTTTCCTTAACACTTGGTTAATAATATTTCAAATAGACTGTTCAAATTATTTCTGAATTGCAGATGTATCTGGGAGATTGTTGGTAGATTTTTCTAATACCAGTGTGGTAGAAAGGAAGCAACATGATTCAGCCCTTAAATTTTGAATCTCAAATGGTATTTCGTAGTACAGCAATACATACACTAGATTTATCAAGCTGTGTACTGCTCTTTGCAGAAGGATTTTTGTGGAGTTTCAAGGTAATTTCTATTACAGATTTGGTTTACAAAGAATGATTCTAGCTGGAATACTTGATACCAAGGTTTAATTAAAAATATATAAAGGGGGCAGGGAGTGGGGGAAGGCTTGGAAATAAATTTCCTGGATGTTTTAGGCAGTTTAGCTCAGTGAAGTAACTTGCAAGTATAAATGTTTCTGTTTGGGTTATGATGATACAGTAGTAGTGGGAATGGTTTGGCTGTCAAGATGAAAAAAAAAAATTATTGATTTTCTATTAAAGAGGAAATTTGGGGAGGGAAACCCTGAACAACCTTGGCAGATCTTCTAGTTGTGCAATGATGGTGGTAGGGTTAACCACATGCAGTGCCTCTTCATCAATACCACATTGTCTGGGTACTATTGATTTCTTATTGATTCCTTGTTGGCTGGTAAACAGTGGCTGTGTGGCATTCATTGTACGTTGTCTTTTGAAGATAGAAGTAATTTTTTTCATTAGCTTTAGAACTAAGCTTTAATGTTTCATTGATGAAACATGGCTAAAAGCTTAACTAGTAACTGTTAACTGTTTGCCTTGGCAAAATGATGTTAACTGTGAACAGCACTGCACTAAATTCTGGAACAAAAGCCTGAGGCTTTTCAGAGTCTCTTTTAGCATTAGATTTTTGTTGCTGCTTTAAAATGCTTTGATTCTGAATTGCACAAGTCCTAGCTTGAAGTTTTTCTCTTTGCCTTTACTTAGAACAGAGATTTTAATTCTGAGGTGGTTTCTTAAGCTAGGATTTGATAAAGGTTGCTGTTTTGCTTATATAAGAACTTTCTATCTGAACAGATATTAGCAAGCAAGTGCATGCTCCTTGGTATGAAACCTAAGCCACTGGTGGTGTGTTGGAAAGAGAAACTAACACATTTGGGTGCTTGGGGTGTTTTGTTGTTGCTGTTATTTTGCTGCTTGATTTAGAAAAATCTGTTTGGTAGTAAATCTGTGTGACCTGCACTGGTTCTGCTATTTTTTTTTTTTTTTTTTTTTGTCTTATCTTCCATTCCCTTACAATTAGTGACATTTGATCCTCTTAGCATTTTGATTCAAAAGTGCCAGGTCATAAAGACCTCCCGGGTTCTCCTCTATTGTAGTGTTTGAGTGTAATTTCTCAATACATTAAAGATGTTACTTTCTCTGTCAATATAATCTCTAGGTAGGCAATCAATGATATAAATCAGGGTTAGAAAAGAGTCCTTGAGAAACAGTTGTCACTCTTCCAGTCCAAAATGACTTCTAGAAATTTCCTTCCTGCTTTGGAAGGATGGAGCTACTTGGTGGGTACACCGAGGGCAAGTTATCAATGCTGAATTATACCCAGTAATGCATGGAGATTTCCAGCGTAACTGAGATGCATGGTACCACGTGGTACCATGCAGTTCTGTACAGATCAGCTTGTTTAAAGGTGCTGTAGTACCAATATGTGGTATTACCTAGCTATGTGCGTGAGCTGTGTTGCATGCAGATGGTGTCTGACTGTACCCTGAGCCATGCATCCATTTCTTCTTGAGGCTATGGCAGCTCAAATGTTTCCGCAGAGTCATTGTGTGCCAGTCCAGAGCCCACTGAACTTGGAAGAAAGCTTGCTTGTGATAGAGGTTTTGGATGAAGCCTTGTCTAAGCAAAATTATTTAAAGCTCACAATGAATACAGTAAAAAAAAATTGTTTTAGTGGAATAAGCACAACAGCCCTTCAAAAATTGTCTTTTATTCAGATCTAGTTGATGTTAATTGGCTTATTTGTAAAGAAAAAAGAGAACATAAATGCTAAAAGCTAATTAGTCTTGTAACTTCAATGAGACAGATAACTATCTTGATTTTTTTTTTTTTTTTTTTTTTTTTTTAAGCTGCATAACAGCAGAAACGGTTTTAAGTAGCTTTTCCAGTGCCAGAGACTAGCTGGAATTAAAGCAAGTCATGACTCAGTCCTCTAATGTCAGAACTGCACTCCTAGGTCAGCTATACCTCTACAAGTAGCATTTACTTAGCACAAAGGATTTCACATGCCTGTTCCAGTACTAACTTTCTGTTTCTGTTTTCCTCTAGGTTATGTTTCACACTATGTGCTGACTGTCTGTACTTACAGAAGATATTTAAAAACAAACAGACTTCTTTTTTCAAAGATTTTGATTCCAGTGGAATCTGTGCTTTAGATTTTTGTCTTGTCAATTAACTCCTGAAGCAATGCCTGTACAAGCTCCACAATGGACGGATTTTCTCTCCTGCCCGATTTGCACGCAGACTTTCGACGAAACAATCCGGAAGCCCATCAGCTTGGGTTGCGGCCATACTGTCTGCAAGATGTGCCTCAACAAGCTCCACCGTAAGGCATGCCCTTTTGACCAGACCACTATCAATACAGACATTGAACTCCTTCCTGTGAACTCAGCCTTGCTGCAACTAGTGGGTGCTCAGGTATCAGTGCTTTTTTTTTTTTTTTTTTTTTTTTAAATCTTTATGTTGTTTTTCTCCTTCCTTTTAGGAGGACAAGTCATGAATAAAGAATATGACTCTGAGTTAATGGTGTGTAGAGTAGACATCTACCTTTTTGTAGACTGACTTTGATGAATACAGGTTTTATGCCTTTGACATGCTGTAGTAGAGGTACCTGGAATAACAGTTCAAATCTTGATTCTACCTGTCACTGAGTGTCATTTTGCATTACATCTAATTTAGTGTAACTGTGGGCTGTCACCAGAACAGATTGGTTCTGTTCCCTTCCTTCTTCCCTAACTCCTATCTAGCCATGCTCTGCCAAAAGGGTGAACTGGATCAGTGAGCTTATCTGGTGAGAAGCCATTCTTCTGTGGTGTGTTACTTGCTTTACCATATTCACCCTATGGACTTGTGACTGGTTGTCCCCAAAGCAGGAAGGGAGAGTAAGGAAAGTGGGACAGACCCCTCTGATAGCAGCTTTTATACTGCCTTATGTTTAATTTGAAACTGTGCTCTGGAAATGTAACTTCTGAGCTGACATGTTAATCTAAATCCATATAGGTGAATGGGGGGACCCTGCCCAAGACTCCCCTTTCTGCTGGAACGGGTACTCATGAGGTCAGCTGAACCAGTGATCTGGTGGGGATGAGTGCTTCAGTGGCACTGGTACTGATGGCAGCTGAGCAAAGGGGTAGGGATGTGTGGAAAGCAGGATTGCCCTGTTCAGTTGCAGCACAGACTTGCATTGGCATAAGCTTATCATGGTTAGATCGCTGGTAGTTTCCTGTGACCCATACCTCCTAAGGCTAGACGGGATTGTGGACTTGGCAAGAGGCTAACTTATGGGTGAGGAACAAAAATGTAGATGGGATGCAGTTATCATAGAGGGCTTATTGTTTTCCTTTGTTGTGCTTCTGTGTCTGGGCTCAGTGGAGTTGGAGGCAGCAGAAAACTCAATGAGTTCTTATGGTTCAGGGAAAAGGGAAGAGCTGTGTTTTGGAGGAACTTTAAAAGATGTGGAAGAAAGAAGGATGCTCTTATGATGCTTTTTGTTAGGTACTGGGACCTAGAGATCCAGATGTGCTTTTGCCACTTCTTTTTTTTCATTTGGTTTATCAAGTAATACGGCTAATTTGTTGTTCTTTTGCTGTGTATGGCATGGAAGTTATATCAGAAGTTGTAAAAATGAGTTGTGTTTCTGGCTGTGCTAAATGACTCATCCTGCTCTGCAGGAGAGGGTGATGACACTGTGTGCTTCCATTTCTGTGATATGTGTATGCCACCATCTTTGAAGAGCTTCCAAGCAGTGTGAAATCTGTGGCTGATGCTATAAATAAGTATTGTAATTCTCTTTGTCCCTTATCTTCTTCCTTCCTCTGTGGAGTTTCTAGAATAGTTATAGCTGTATCCAAATGTCCACGTTTATGATAAATGTCTTTTTCCTCCTGCATTTTTTTATTGTTTCGTGTGCATTTATTAAGCTTTGTGAGAAGCTGTGCGATAGCTTTAACTTTATCTTTGCCTGAATTAAAATTTCCATAAAAACCAGATCCTCTGGAATGAGATGGAAAATCACCCCACCTCTGTTACAGGTAATTGAGAATTTTACTCTGGTTTTGCTAGTTAGCCAACCAGAGTTTCCTCATCCATATGTGTGTGAGGTATAAAGAAGCAAGAGTGGTTTATGATAGTATTGTATTTGTCTTGAGAGTGCTCTGAACTCTAGCTTCAGACTTTGAACTAATGACATAATTTTTGTGCTCCTTTTTATATCCTAAATTTTTATGTGATCAAGATTCATAGGACCTTGTTTCATGGCGACCTTAAAGCTGCAAATGCCACCAAAAGAGACAGTATTCCCTTCCCCATCATTTGCCACTCATTTCTGCATGTATGCTGCTCGCTCCATTCTGATACCTAAACAATAATCAGTGATCTTAGCTGGGTTTTTATTACCGACAAACTTAAGAGAAATTTGCGCTACCTCCTCCTCAGCTCCTAATTTCAATGAGCATGTGAATGAAATCACTATTCAGTATAACTCACCCTCCTTTCTCTTCCCTTTCCCTTCCTAGCACCTGTTGTAGTGATTATCAGACCATGGAGTATTAGAGAATAAGTACACTACTTTGCCCTGAAGGACAGGGAAACAGTTGCTATTTTCCACTAGTCTCTATATGGCCTTTTTTAAAGATCTTTCTACAGAAAAAGGCTTGGTCAAGGACAAAAAAAAAAAACCCAAAAAGTAGTACTTTAGAGAAACTACAGTAATTTTGACCTCTGTCCTGTTAAGAAGGTGGGCTCTCTTTGGAACATACCAACAAAAATGATCTGCAAGCAGCAAGCCGGCTTACAAAGCATGAGTAATCATCATCAACTCTAGTGAAACAAAGTCCATTTTCTTGTTCACTTCTTGGTTTAGTTTCAGGAGGGTGTATGTGTCATTAATGTCCCCTAATCTCCAGCAAACGCTTGTACACCTTAACCTGAGTCCATGGAGATGTGTAATACTTTATTCTTAAGTAATAAATTCCAAAAAAACAGGTTTCATTTTAGAAGGAAATATAGTACAACACAATTAAAGCTTTTAT